>NC_050178.1:4713705-5313705 GCF_008315115.2 Sander lucioperca
GGCCTGACTGGTGCCATGTGTATATGATATGCACATGGCACCAGGCCTGTGTTGGGACCCTGCACAAATCTCTACCTATGATGTGCATTTCTACAGGCCAAATATACAGTATTCTAAGACCTTCATGAATGTTGTTAATGCTTAAGTAAATACAAATGTGTTGACTTGTAAATTCATTAATGTGGAAAAGGCACAGTGAAACTAATAACTCCTTTTATAATGAGTTTTCTCACTATTGCCACAGATGGATTATTGTAAAGAAACACTGTCATGTGCAATTTTTGCACAAAGGGAAGGGTAGAAATATTCTGTAATTTTGACCAAAGGCAGCAGTGCATAAACCAGAGCTCAACAGAACCATTTTTAATGTTATTATACACATCCTGCTTTTGTCATATAGTAAGAGAACTGCTTTATATTGAGCCTTTCTTCTGGACTGCATTGTGCTTTTTACTATAGCCAAACAATGTAGAACATTGTGTTAGTGGATTATTGTCTTAAATCTGCCTTCCCTAAATTTGCCTACCCTCGGAATATGTTGCTTTACAGGTAAGGCAACATATTCTTAGCAAAATGTCAAACGTATTAAATTCATATAGGCTTATTTTCAGTTTAACAATCATAATCACTTAAAGGTGCAAAATGTATCCGGTGCAAGGTGTAAAGTTGAATTTGAGGGTGCAAAGCTCAGTGGTTAGCAGTGTTGCCTAACAGCAGAAAGGGGCTGGTTTCAAACCTGACCCTGCCTGCTGGGGCCTTTCTGTTAAATTTTGCATGTTCTCCCCATCTCTACATGGGTTCCTTCCCACAATCCATACACATGCAGGGTCAGTGACTGGGAAACTACATTTTCCATAGATGTGAATGTGGTTGTTTTTGTTTGTCAGGCAACCTGCCCTTTGAGTACTCGTCATCTTGCCCATTGGGTGCAGGGGGCTCCAGTATCTGTGACAGTGACATTTTTAGATGAATATAGAAGTATGCAATTTGCTTTATATGTAAAAAATGGGCACATCGTAGTTACTTATCTCATATCTTCACTCTCCAGGCAGAGCTTACAGTCAGACCTGCTCAATCAACAGTTCCTCCCACGTTGGCATTCACCATTGCTGCACTACAAAGTTCTTATCTTGACCCTTAGCCTACGATTGACCAAGCTAGACCAACGAGGATGTCCCAGCTCCAGTTTCAGTGTCCGGCTAGCCCCATGCCTGCTGCCTCTGCCCCACTGCAGCTGGGACAACCGCAGCCTGGCTACAGCATCCCCTGTGCTTCAGGCACCCTACCCTCGGAGAACGCCAGCCAGCCCATCAGGAGCTCCGCTCTCCCCGCGGGCTCAGCCACTCCCTACAATACCACCTCAGGTTTGTTTTTTGTATTTGTTTCTTTAAAAAAAAAAAAATGTATTTTTCATTGTTGCTGTTCATTTATGTTTTTGTGCACAATAAAGTACCTTTTATTTAACCACTCACATTTGTGGTTGTAAATATCAATTGCAAAAGTGTACAGTGGGTATTTTGTTAGATTCACACTTTGTATTTGAAACCCCTCCCCCATATCGTGCTGTGTATGGAGGGCTCTCTGTGTGCCACAGTCACTGCATTTGAAATGTTAAGGATTGTATGCTTCTTGTTTTCAAAGTTTTATCAAGCCCTGCACATCTTCCTCAGACTCTTTGTGTAGTTGGTGTCAGATTTGGCACTAGGAGCAGCCCTTTGTTTTTGTGTTCATGATCATGTCCATTTGCTTAGTTGTGAGTATTTCAGATCTTCTTTTTGTTTTGTCACAGTATCTAACATGGCAAACCCTAAAGAGAAGACCCCCATGTGTTTGGTGAATGAGATGGCCCGTTTTAACAAGATTCAACCTGAGTATAAGCTGCTGTGTGAGCAAGGACCAGCTCACTCCAAGGTACTTTGAGAGCAATTTTTACAGACAAACTGTGCTTTTGTCTTCTTTCGTCACAAGTTCATGCTATTCGGAAAATCTATTGTATTTCCTGTCTCCTGCGTCTGTCAGATTTTCTCAGTTAGGCTCACGCTGGGAGATCAGCACTGGGAGGCAGAGGGGACCAGCATCAAGAAAGCCCAGCATTCTGCTGCTGCATCGGCCCTTGCTGAGACAACACTTCCCAAGCCCACCATGAGGACACCCCGCAACACAGGCAAGAACCCAGGTGGGCTCTTCCCACTGCCACTGTCGCAATCTTTTTCTAACGTTTGGTAACACTTAGCAGAAAAGAGTTTTTCATACATAGTTTTATCTTTGGTTTGTTGGTTTTCTTTGTGTTGGCCTTAACAGCAGATGGCATGACACATACCATGGAGTTAAATGCACTATGTATGAAGCTTGGTAAAAAGCCTATGTATAAACCGATCGACCCATACCCTGGGATGAGACCACCAAACTTCAATTACAATGTCCGAGCTCCAGGACCTTACCAGCGTTCTATGCAACAGTGAGTTTCCTTTACTTGGAAATGAGTAAAGAGGACATTCTTCCATTTTGTCCTAATTTTGAATAATTTCATGGAGTTTTTGAGATGGAACAAATGTTGAATTTGATTATTTTTTTTTTTTTCCAGGTACTATTACCCATTTCCTCCAGTGGGACCAATGTTATACCACATGGAGCTTTCCATCGGAGGCCAGCAGTTTATTGGGAAGGGACGCACACGGCAGTTGGCCAAACATGAGGCTGCTGCCAAGGCCCTAAAAGTCCTGCACAAGGAGCCAATATTGCAACAGTTGCCAGTGGTGAGAATAAAATGCACACTCAGGATGAGAAAGTGCTAGAAAGCCTGTGTGTAATTTGGTTAGACGTACAGCTTTTCTTTCTTTAATATGCTTTCTGCTCTTGACAGATGAATGGAGAACCCGAGGAGGAGAACCTCAACAAATCAGAAATCAGTCAAGTGTTTGAAATTGCACTGAAACGCAACTTACCTGTCAACTTTGAGGTGATTTATACATTTCTTTTTATAGATATTAATGGAAATACATCAGTTCAGTGATATGTAGACAAAATGTACGACTCAGCCCAGATTTGCATCTAGTTTAATTATAGAGCATGAATGCCTCCTCTACATCACAATTTGTCACTGTTGTTTTCCAGGTTTTAAAAGAAGAAGGCCCTCCCCATATGAAGAGTTTTATTGTGCGTGTTGCAGTTGGGGAGTTTACTGGAGAGGGCGAAGGAAAGAGTAAAAAGATTGCCAAGAAGCTGGCAGCAGCAGCGGTGCTGGGGGAGTTGAAGAGGCTACCACATATACCCAGTGTGGAAAAGACGCTGCCACGCATCAAAAAGAAAACCAAATCCATCATCAAGGTAATGTGACCAGTGAGCTGCAATAACAATAATCAGTACAGACCTAAAGACTCTTCATGAAGTGATGATTAACCTGTCACGCCAACAGCTGCAGACCAGCCCAGAATATGGCCAGGGGATGAATCCCATCAGCCGCCTGGCTCAGATCCAGCAGGCCAAGAAGGAGAAAGAACCGGAGTACAGCATGGTGACAGAACGAGGTTTACCTCGGCGCAGAGAGTTCGTCATGCAGGTGAATCAACAGCAATGGCGGCATGCCCTTAGCGTGACTTATGCAACATCTGTTTCTGCTTTCCTTTGCCTTTTTTTTTCTTAATTTCTCACCCATTCAGTTATTTTTTTTCTCTGTTTGCTGCATGTGTTCTGGTACAGGTGACAGTGTGTGGCCAGACTGCAGAGGGAATGGGACCTAGTAAGAAGGTGGCCAAGAGGAACGCAGCAGAGAGAATGCTGGAGCTCTTGGGATATAAAGTGCCTCAACCTCAGCCCCCTAAACCGGCACTCAAAACTGATGAAAAGGTACTGCTACACCTTTTATCAAGCAAGTCTTGTAAACATGGCAGACAAGAAATATTTGATATTTGTGACTAACCTTTATTCCTTCATGTACATCTATTGTTTTTGATTTATTATATATGTATATATAGACCCCACTGAAAAAACCTGGTGATGGGCGCAAAGTGACCTTCTTTGAACCTGGCTCTGTAGAGGAGGTGGCATTGAGTAAGTGTCACTACATCTACTGGACCCAACTATTTGGCAGTGGTCATATTGTGTAAGTTACTGTGTTATTTCGGTTGTGCTAATGCGCCCTTCACAAATGTGCTTTTACTTTGAAGGTTCCAAGGAGGAGGACTTCCGCCTGCCTTACTTGAGCCACCAGCAGCTACCTGCAGGTATTCTGCCCATGGTCCCTGAGGTGGCTCAAGCAGTCGGGGTCTGCCAAGCATCCCAGGCCAAGGACTACAGTCGAACTGTACCCAACCCAGGCAAGGCCCCGATCACTGCCATGATTGCCAATGAGCTGCTTTACGCAGGGACATCACCGACTGCTGAGACTATCCTAAAGAACAAAAATAATCTGAACCAGCTGCCCCACGGACCCCTCACCAGGCCTTCAGAACAGCTGAGCTTTCTTGCATCGGTGCAGAACCTGCAGGTAACTGACAGCATGCTCTGCTTTAGCAAATTCAATAAGGCTAGTATGCATTTGATTTAAACTACAAAAAGGTCAGTATTCATTGAAATATTTTATTTGCTTGCAGGTGGAATACAAAGATTTCCCCAAAAACAATAAGAATGAGTTTGTGTCACTAATAAACTGCTCCTCCCACCCACCGCTCATCAGTCATGGGATTGGGAAAGATGTAGAATCCTGTCATGATATGGTGAGTATTTTTTATTTTATTTTTTTATACTACAAAATGGTTTAAAGGTTCAGTAGGTTATTTTAACATATTTGCTGAAACTGTCACTGAATCCTAACAGTATGACATTAGGCAGATTGTCTGTGAAAATAAGCATGTTCCTCTGCCTCCCCCTAGTGCCCCCGAAAAAGAAACAAAAACAATCGGAGCCGAGGACCCTCTAATGTAGTGACCTGGCCAACATGTTGAAAACAGTCGCCCCTGGCCCACCAGCTAGAACAAACTTTCTCCTTTTACAGCTAAACAATACACTAAAATAGGTTTCTGGCGAGAAATAAGCAATGCAGTAACATAATCTTAATTTATATTTCATCAGCCCTTCCTAGTTTTACAGTTTGACTGCAGTTCATGAGTTGTCATTGACACTGCGTTAGAGACTCCTCACCTCGGATTGGTTGTTTTCCTTCTGCTAGGAGCACCAGAAGGAGGCAGATGAATGTGATATTTTTTTTTTTTTTTTTTTTTTCTTAGATGGTCTGATTCATATAGTGCTGTCAGGATATAGTGAAAGTTTGAGCTAATATGACAAAACGCTATTTTTTATGAAAGTTACCAACTGTAACTTTTAACAAGCTTATGTCTAGAATGCATGTGTCAAAACGCTAAAATGCTATTCAACTTTCCAGCCAAAAAGTATTTGGATCCCTCAGGAACAAACCAATAGAAACAAAATGCTGAAAATAAGTGGCACAAACCTTTAACGGTATCAGTCCTTGCATGACCATGTTAAAGGGATATTTCACCACTGGAAAGATGAATATGTATTTAAATTGGGTCATTTATGTAGTAGAAATGTGAATTTTTTTTTAGAAGTTGGTGCCTTCTAGACCGAGAAAAGCCAGAAAATGTATTTTTAGCTCGTGGATGAAAGACAACAACTCTCAGAATGCACTTGCCTCGCTTCCCTACGAGGCCACTCCCACGCCTACTGGTTACAGAGGGCAGTCAAGTCAAGTGGGTTTTATTGTCATTTCAACCATATACCTGCATGTAGTATATAGTAGAACAGACAACGAAAGACAGGGCATAAGTAGACTTGTAACAGAGCACTGATTGTTGTAAGTTAGGTTCACCGTGAGGTGAAGGTAGAATATAATGTATTTCTTGAGATTTGCGTGGAAATCACCAGCAACAATAAATAGTCCATCCGGATGTGCGCTTTGGAGCTCACTGATAGCTCCGTAAAGTTAAGCTAATGCATTGGTAGCGCTTGGTGTAATGTAAACACAGAGTATAAACACAGCCGTGAATTTGCATGGAAATGTAGAATGGTCGACATTTAACATATACAGCCCACCTCCACAAGTCTTACCCAACAGAGCAGCATCTCTATCTGCTCAGAAGGCTAGCAGGCCTGGTAGCTGGATAGCGGATTCTGCTACACCGTTGTTCAGCCATGTTTTCACAAAATCAAAAAAGCAGCAGTCTCTGAACTTGCGTTGGGAGTTTCGTTGAAGTTGGATGTAGTCCAGTTTGTTGTCTAATGAGCGGACATTTGCAAGCAGGATGGATGGGACAGGTGGCCAGCTAGCGTTAGCTTTCCACCTAGCTCGAACTCCTGCCCTCGTTCTGCGTTTCCGCTTTCTCGTACATCGCTTTCGATGTCTGTAATAAAGTTTCCTGCATATTCTCCGATCTGTACCAATGTATCCCAGTGGTACACGTGCGGTAGTTTGAATGCACATAATTGCAAGGTTGCTGCTGAAAAAGTCTTTGCCAGACAAACATTTTACATTCTATTGCAGCACCTGCTCCGGCCGCCTCTGTATTGCGCCTCGTACAGGTAGCCATGAGCATTGGATTCGCGCACCAGATTTTCAAAATCCCCTTCTGCCATATCATCTTCAAAACTACCTCCCGCCATCGTGGTTAGCCTACTAAAGTATGAATTAATTACTCAGCTTTCTCCATAGAGCAATAGCCTGTTAGCTTAGCTTGAAGATGGCTGACACTATTTGGAAATTCTGGGAGTGAGGTCCCACTTCCTATGGGCGAGTTGAAAACATGCAGAACTAGCTCTTACTACTGGCTGTAGCCCATAGCCTCTCGGCAAAAATGCCTCCGATGACGCAAAATGACGATTTTTGCGTCATCAGAGGTTTTTTTCTAGACACGCAATACAGAGATCTCTTCTCAGGGGGACACGAGGGAGGGACGGTCATTCGCGGAAATAGTACCGGGTTTCTACAGATCAGACATGAATCTCACCTTTCGGCGAAATTTGCCGTTTTGAAACCAAAATAGGTGACCTACGTGAATCGTGTAGATTCGATGAGAAAATATTTAAAGGGGCGGGGGGTTAGTACTCGGGCCTGGAAGCTGTTTAGCACTTGGTGCCTCAAATTGAGGGAGTCGGGTGCTTGCTTCTGCAGCGCATGTTGAAGGAAGACACTGTACGGCAGCAGCGGTAAGAAAGTGCTGCTAATCACAAAGCTTCGGTCCGTGCACTCTGTCATACGAGTATGTTACCGGCAACAACAGCTACCGCTACCACTGCGACTGTTGCTTTACTGACCGACCGTGATACAAACAATACGTGTGTGCACGTTCATAGAGGAACACGATTTGTCATTAACGATGGCCACTGTGTAAAAGCTATCTGAAGCCCAAACTGCCCTGACGCTGTCTGTTTGGAATTAGCATGGCAGTTATTTACGTCCCACAGTTTAGACGTCTAGCTATATGAAAAGATAAACAATGCAACGTTTTTAATAAATGTAAATAAAGCAGCTAATATCAACATGGACAAAATCATGAATGTACTAATTCTCTTTTTTGATGATGAAGTAGTAAAGTTTAGTTTTCACAATGATTCATTGTAGGATTATGATATTATTGCAATATGTAAATGTGTACTCTTTATTTAACATATGGTTGGAAGAAGTAAAAATTGATCCAAAACTTTTTAGTTTTTAAAAATTATGACTTTTATTATTGTGTAATGTCAGAAGGACTTTAACTGTTTTGCCAGTCAAATTAACTTTAATGAGTACATACTGAAATATTACACTGTTGGTTGGCAAAAAATGCATCTCAAAATGCATCAGATTGATGCTTTAAAATATTTAATATATTTTATTTTTAATATTTAAAATTTTCTTCTGGGGGAGCATGCCCCCGGACCCCCCTAGAGAGGTAATATCCTTCTCACCTTTTTCACCCCTGACCCGTTTTCATGCCTGACAGATACAAAGCTTAATGCTAATCGGTGAAGTATCCCTTTAAGTTACTATATGAAACAAAGTTGAAACATGTTTAGCGTGGTGACAAGGTGCTTAATGAAATGTCAAAATTGCAGCATATGTATTGTCGCTCACAATTAACATCCAATGAAGACAAAGCAGGAAGGAGTATTTTATACGGTGTAATATGCTGTAATTCCTGCAATGCATTTTCTGCTCCTAAATATATCAATAAAGGCCTATTTTGTCCACAGTCCCTTTCACTGCTTTGAACACAACAAAGCACAGCCAATATGACTTTTCTTTTGTTTCCTTAGAATGGTAGGGAAAGTCTTCAAAGGTCCCAAAATGGGAGCCGTACGTTGGCTGCCTTCTGGACACCAAGTCCTTTTTTGTTGAAGAATACCTACTACCAAGACAATGCAGCTTGGCTGTACAGGGTTGTACTTAATGGAGTATCAGTTGCCTCTTAAAAATGGTCACTCCAATAACCTGCACTGTTCTTCACCTCTACAGGCTGCATTGAATATACTAAAGTTGCTCTCGGAGTTGGACCAGCAGTTAAATGAAAGGACAGGGAATGGACCCGTCTCTCGGTGAGTTGTGACAAACGCTGTCTCTCCACGTACTCATAGCTGCGTTTACAATAAGCCTTTCATTCCGCTAATAAACATAGTGAGTAATCAGAAATATAAATGCCTCATTTAAACACTTCAATCAGTATAAAATGGCTTGTTCTGAAGATGTTTGTCACTTGTGCTCTCTGCTAATTTTCCAAGTGCTGCCTGTTTCCTAAGGAACCTTAGGAGATAATCTATTCATTTTCTGAACATAAAAGGAAGGCGTCGCTTTTGCTTAAATTTTAAAGTTTGGGACTGATCGAGTGTTAAACAGTGACACTGTGTGACTTGTTTTCCACAGGTGTGGCAAGCAGGAAATCGACGGTGACTTGCACCTCAAACAGGCTAACTCAAGCACATTGACACAGACCCTGGATGGCACTGTTTAGATCATCAGGTTGGGTTGTCTGTAAAAGCACTAGAGAAAACTCAGACACTGTGTTCTTAGTTTTAGAAGGCTACAGGAAGCTTTGGGCACTGTAGGCTCTAAACCGTCACTGTTCATATTCATTGTTCCAAAATGTTCACAGTTAAACAAGATTGATAGGAAAAAAATAGCTTCTTCCCCTTGATGTTGTTTAATTGTTCACAGTATTTATTTTGTTGCTTGGTAGAAGTAGTAGCTGCATCCTAGTCAATGAGTTGGGAGTTTACTTGGGGGGGGGGGGGGGCGATTAACTGTGAATTCTGTTCTGTTTTGCCTATAACTTGTTTCCTCTCTGTGAGACCTTATTCTTGTTTTTAAGTCTTTTACGTTTTATCCCCTGCTGAGGTGGTTCATTAAGCAGGTTTGGACCCCATCTTTTTGTCTAGGGTGCAGCTGGCGAACCTCTGTTGATTTTCCTAGAGTGCTTTATATCAACAACCACAAGTGAAGTGTTATTGACATTACCATGTAGGGCTGGGAAAAACTTGTGACTAAATGTAGCGTGTGATGTAATGTGACGTCTCTGCTGTGTGTGGCAGGGACATTTCCCTGTTGCGTCAGTTTCCCCGATACTCCCTTTTCCTCCCTTATGTCAACCTCCCATCTCTCTTTCCGCTCCCCATGGTAATTAAAGTTACGTGCTTACATGCACAAAACAAGTCCTCTGTTATTTTGTCTTTTTCTTTACCTGCTAATGGCAGAATATATAACTTAAAAGTGTAGGTTATCTAGGGCTGTGCGATAATTGAATATAATTTATTTACTTTCAGTGGTATCATATCTTGATGATGACATAATCCTATTGTGTGAGCATTTTATACCTTTCTGGTTTCCAAATGAAAGATTCTAACACATAAGTAAAACCTAACAAGATGAGTTATTTAAGTTGTTATCCTTCAGAACTACTTGTGTATCTGTTTACAGTGCTACCAACAATTTCTTTTCAATAAAGAATTCAGTCAATAATACTAATAATAGAAAAAAGTCAATTATAGCTACTTAAAAAAAGTAACCCTGGATTACATGTGTGCATCCTTTCCTATGAGTCCCTTGTGCTTAGGTAGGCTGTTTGAATCCAGCCCTAGAATGGCGTACTCCAACAATGAAACCAGAATGTAAATTAATTTTATGGCTGTTGCTAAATGAGTGGTTACTATAAATAGTATTAAAATGCGGTTTGATTTTATGAAATATAATTTGAAATATCATCAAATATTGCTCAGCCCTAGGGTCCAATGCAAGCGTCTGTTGTTTACATTTGATCAATTCTGATGGGGATTATGCTTATCAAATCCTAATTCAGATTCCTCTGATATTTGAGAGAAAAAAAAATGAAAACAAAAAGCACATACATTTCAGAATGTATCTGCTATGGGGTATTCAGGGATTTGTTTTAATATAAAGCTAAAATCAAGCAACATGTACATCTTTATTTTTATGCAAAAGTTTGCTGTTTTCCCTATTTATTTGAGTGGCCAAACATGAGCTCATTCTGGGACGTTTTGACTTAAGACATTCTAAACTACATTCTTGCTTTATGCTGTAGGAAAGACTTGATCATTAGTCTCATCCTTAGTCTATTCATCACTGCTGTCGTTTGAGATTAGCCACACTTGTTAAAACTATATGTGTGCATTGATTGACACATGCATAATACACAAGATAGAGTGCGAAAGTGCAGTAGCTCCAAAAGTGGCCACTGACAAGGAATCAGTGAGAAAAGTGAAAAATATAAGAATAAAATAATAAAAAAAAATAAGAATTCATGGTAATTATACTTTTTCGATCCTGTTTTAACTCAAAACCGGATGGTAATACTTACTGCTAGCATCATTGCATTATGCCTTTATCAGCCTCTTTTTGCTACATGTCTTGTGAAGTTTACAGGAACACAAGCATGCAAGAGTGTGTTTAGAGTAGTGGTTTGCAATTATTTTATTTTAGGTTAACATAATACAGCACAATAATCTGGTAAATTATTAATTTACAGATATTAAAGACACTCCTATTCCCCTTTTGGCCAGTCCAGCATTCAGTCACTGTTCAGTATTTTATTATATCATTGGTGAAAACAGTTTGAAGGGACTTTAAACTTCATCTGAACATTATTTAAATGTTTTTGGAATGCTGATGACCACTTGGCTGAGTCGTCATCTATTACACACTTCTGAATGATCAGTCTAAAGATCTAAAGCCCCCTCCGACTGGCCTTTGCATTACTTCAGATCATCTGTATGTTATTGAATCCTGGCTGTATAGCTGGGCAGTTTGGCCCACTGCTGTCCAAACAAGCAGAAGGATTTTATTTTTTATTATTTCATTTTTTTGCAAAGAAAATTTGATATAAATGTTAAGGTTCTGACTCCCAAAAGTTGTCTTAACTGTACTTAGGTACGGTTATGCAACCGTAACGGGGGTATTAGACATTTGTTTCTTCCTGGCGTCAATGAAGGGGTACATGCACCTGTCGGACCCCATGAAACGATACGTAACCACATTGGATTCCCATGGCAACAATCTGAAAAGTAACATAAATGGTATATCAGTTGCTAAGCAATGGAAGTGCACAAAAAAACAGTATAGTCTCTGGTTAATATGAAGGTGTAGCTTTGTACTTACGCTCTGCAAAGAAAAGGCAGGTATGTGAGGCGAGGGATGCACACTAATGGTTGGTCTATCAGGATGGCATTCATGGCCTGCTCAACACAGTACTGGGGCTCCAGAGGGGGTAGGAGCAGTTCCACTTCCTCCCTATTAGTGGCACGAAAGGACAAACTGGCTGTCACTTATGAGTTGCTGCAGCGTTTTGACAGCAAACTCATACATAAGCAGCCAGAATGCCCAGCAAACATACCCATATTCCTGATCTGCATTTTTGTTGTACAGTAGTAGAAAGGGATTTAGTTTAGCATATGAACAGAATTGTTAAGAACAATTACTGTAAGAAACCCTTTATGAGAAAATACATTATACAACTAAACCTAGAAGAACAGAGACAAGCCAGGAAGTCTTTAATACTGGAGTTCAAAAGCACCTTTTTTTTAAGCAAAGAACAGAATGATGGATATTTGGTGTGTCTCTTTGTTGGTTGGGTCTAAATCACTCCATCCAGATTCTAGTAAATCCAGTGGATGTGATTGAATTAAGCAGTACTATGTGATAATTCTGTTGACATACCGTATCTTGCAGCCTTCAAACATGCCTGTGTCCACGATATAGGGGCACACAAGAGTAGTCTTCACTCCTTCAAACTCCTCAGTCAGCAGCTCATGGGCCAGAGACTCGTGGAAGCCGACTGCAGCAAACTTACTTGCACAGTAATCCTGTCTCAAACAAAAAATTTAAACTTGTTCACTGTTTCTTTACAAGTATTGAATATTTACACAATTATTTGTAACTTTCCAGAACTACAAAAGAATGCTATTTTGTGATATGTATTTGATTCAAATACAAAAATATTTAAAAAAAAGATACAAAATAGCATTCTGTATTTGAACGTGTCACTTAGTTTGCTAACAGAGAAGTGTGTGAAAGACTGCAGTAAAGCTGTCGTATCTTAGTGTTACGGGGATGTTTCTCCCTCCCTGGTTCACCTCGACACAAGCTGTGCTGAAGAGACCAAGGATGCTGGCGATGGTGATAATGTGTCCATGATTCTGGGCCTTCATCTGAGGGAGGAAGGCCTTCACTGTCTGAGGTACACACATATGCACACACACATACATTGTTAGATTGCAGCAAGTTATTATGAGACAACAACCCGTGCAGGGTTCATACGACTTAGTGACTTAAATGTTACTCAATGTGGAGGGAGCTTATGTTGCTCGAGCAGCTTCATATTAAGAGGATTTATGTGGGAATCCTACTGTGTAGTCCATAGTGTAATGAGGATAAAGCTGTTAACGCAATACATTTTACACGTCATGTGTCACACTGTGCACAATAACCTGCTCTGTATAACATCTGATGCTAAAAAGATGTGTACATTGTGGAATTCAAAAGCTTAATTTCCAGCTCTCTAACTTTCAGCCAATGCTAAATCATTATCTGTGTTTGATTTAGAAAGTGTGCCACCTACAAAACAGGGCAGATTTAATTTTGAGACATAAAATAATGCTTACTAATAAAGGTGGCCTACCATCAATGCAATAAATGTGTGTGCAGCTTTACATTTGATTAAATAACATTGCTGACGTGTTTCTGCCAAAGCATGAGTATTGTTTATTCGCTTATATAGGCCTACAAGACAAGCAAGACAATGATTGAATTCCACCCACAAGTGTTGTTCATTGTGTTGATTGTATAATGTATATGTGATTTGCTGCTAAACACTACTCATGCACTATGGATGGCTTCAGAATGATAGTTTAATAAAACATGAAGCTGCACAGACAAACAGTTTCACCACTCATATTCAACACTTAGGTGTGATTGGTGAAATGTCTTTAACACATTTCATATTGACTTAAGAGTTCTCACCCAGAAGAGTGCATGGCAGTTGACTTTCATGGTCCTCTCTATCAGTTCATCGGGACAGTCTAACATGCGCTCCCCAGCCACCACTCCAGCGTTGTTCACCAGCATTGTAACGTCCCGGCCCAGGTCCTTTCGCACAAGCTCTGCGTTGCGATACACATCCTCCCTGTTGGTCACATCCACCGTGTAGGTGTGCGCCTTACCCCCCATCTCACGCACCAGCTTGGCTGTCTGCTCGTTCAAAGTGCCGTTGATGTCCCACAGCACCACCTCTGCCCCATGCTTGGTGAACTCCTGAGCAAAGAGACGACCCAGGCCGCCACCTGATCCGGTGATCAGCACCAGCTCGCCATCAATTGGCTTGGTGCGCGGGCGCATGACAACCCGTACAGAGTTGCGCAGGATGAAGTAAATCACATCCAGCAGCATCATCTGGAGGTCCATTAGAAAAATCATTTTGATCTACTGCTGATGGTCTTGATTGTAGGAACCTATGGATTCGACTTCACACCTGTTACCTGTGAAGGTGTGTTTCCTACGGCCTGACTAAGTGTTAGATTGTGCGAGTAAAAAATATGCAGACAGCCAAGCTGGTGTTTACCTCATTCTGTGACCCTCAGCCTCCATAGTGGTTTATTTAAACACTCTCCTCCCGGATTAGAGGAAATACCTACTGGATTAGAGGAAATGCTTACCTCCTAATAAAGCCACTTTTGTTGTAAGCTGTAAATGTATGCATTTTCACCATTACTGAAAAAAGTAACCTGTCAGATGGCTAAAGATAGTTAAAGAGTCTTGAAGTTTCAGGGTCTTTGTAGGACATTAGTCACTGTTCACAGCTTGCACATACTCTACACGTGAAACTCAAGTTAGGCTACCTCTAAATACTATTCTTACACATAACCTATGAAAAACATGTATGTAAATATATATTTAACAAATCTGCATTATGTGTGTGTAAACGCCACAGTTTAATTTTAAAGCTTCTCAGTATGAACAGAAGGAAGGAACAGGAAAGTTGAGGAGGAATAATGCATGCTCACACTGAGGTGAACAGATGAAATGGGACAAATTGGTGATTTTTCATCATTAGTTCCAATTAATTCAAGGCCCCGAGTATATATAATTGACTCACCATCCAAAAATTGCCACTAATTTTGGGAGGGTCTCAATGCAGTTTGTTCCTGAATCCAACCTCAGCTGTACCAGGAGGACTAATGAATATTTTTAAGTAATACAGAAGTAAGCAAATAAGATTCAAGAGCTGCTATTTAACTACAAATACTCTAAACCTCATAGATTCCCAGACATCTTGTACATGTACATATAGACAGTGCAGTGGCTCAGAGGTTAGCACTGCTGCTGCCTTACAGCAAAGTAAAGCAGTGAGATACATTTTACAAGCTTTGGTCCCAGTACTCCCTCTGCCCTGTGATCATAAGAAATGAGAACATAAGGAGATTATGTACATGTAAAATGTAAATCTCTGCATTGCTACTTATGTCTCAAGAAAGCTGCTTGTTGCGTATCACGTTTTTGTTTTCTATAAGTTAACATTGTCAGCTTTGATTACTTCCTAGGTTGGCATGTGAGGTATTTTTAGAGAATTATATGAGTGAATTTGAATTTTAAAGCTTTGTTATAAACTGTGCACTTAAAGTTCATCATGGCTTTTTCAGTACTTATTCTGTATATAGAAAGACAATCAACCAGAGACTTGAAACTGGCTTGTGAGAGCTAATCCGTCACAATGATCGTCTTTGTTATTGTTGTTTCTTAGTTGAATTTGATACAAATAATGTAAAGATTATCTATGTACATGTCCAAAAGATAATTTTGATATTGAACAACAACATTTTAACGTGGTGGAGCTTTTTTATCTCACAATTTGTTTTTCTACATTACAGAATATATTTACAGAAATGTGTCAAGGCTATAAGGAGGTTAGTTAAAATACTGCTAAGAATGTTGCCCTACTGTGACATGAGGACACTTGAAAACAGCAGCAAAGATCACATCCAAGTGCCTTAAATCTACCTGTATATTGGCATGCAGCTCAAGTTATGTGGATTTAGTGTGGATCAGCTGTGTCTGATTGTTTTCCAGCCAGTTTCCCTGTTTGATGCCATAAAAATGATACATTTTCAGTGTTTTCTACTGGTGGGAAGCCATCCAAAACTGGACCATTTCTGTCTTTTCAGAACTGAGTTTATCGAATCTGTGCAACTGTTCATGGTCCAAATGTTAACAACAATTAATAATTTGTTGGGAACACTGCTAGAAACTAAGGCTACTGTGGTATTTCAACAGTATTTTGATATTTTGAAAACAAAGTATTGAAGTTTTCTGGTAAAAAAAATAGATAAGAAGAGAAGTATATTATAAGAACAGGAGAGAGGGCAAAAGTGGTGTCTATATGGGCCGTATCCAGTTAGTGCTGACTGTCTGTTACTGGAGCAGTAAATGGCCGTCATCATCTCTGCAACACTGTTTTGTAGGGGGGCCACAAGGTAGGGCCACACCAAGGGAAAGGGATCCACAACTGTCATTGGTGGTAATGGTAATGTTTTTCGCTTTGTCTACGTATGTTTCCCTCAATTCTTAAACTTGAGCCTGTGTTGTTTTGAGCAGTATAATCCTTCAGCTACCCCCAGCAGCGTTCTGCTCCTATATATTCTCCCTTGACACACAAAGCAGAAGGCTACTGGGAATTTTAGTTAAAGTGGAGGCCTGCACTGTCCACACTGTTGTTCTTTTGCATGAATAACCTCAACCATAGGAGTTTCATTAATCCACTCTTTTCACATGTTGAGGCACACATGGGCCTGGGAAGCTGGCTGCCTCACGAGCAGATCAGAGAGAGAGAGAGAGAGAGAGAGAGAGAGAGAGAGAGAGAGAGAGAGAGAGAGAGAGAGAGAGAGAGAGAGCGAGAGAGAGTGTTTTTGTGGTTTTGCAATTGAAGGTGGATTTTTGTATGGCTTCTGCAGAAGAATGTAAAATGCCTTGTCTAATAGATCAAATCTAATGTTTGCCAAATTGATCTTACATAGCCATGCACATTGAATTCGCGTATGCGGGTCACACTTTACTTACAGTGGTGAACTGTTCCTTTAAGAGATACAGAGTTGACACATGAATCACTTCCAACTCACCGACCAGAGATTCAACTCCTGATAGTCGCATTGCTGACCACAAATGATACGTGTTAATATTAAGACTTTTAAGTACTTTAACTGGACAGTACTTTAAAACACTTTTATGGTGAATAACTTCATACAGGGATTAGGCTACCGCTAAGTCGTTAACATTTTTTGCATAAAAAAACTCCATAAACGTGTTGAGGTACATGTTGTGATGGCAGTCAGGAGGAGCAGCTCTGTCACTTTGGTTTGTCTTGGTGTGTCTTTGTTCCTCATCGGTCCGTGCCAGTCGGGCTGTCGGGAAACAGGTCTGTGTTGCACCGGCCGGGACCCGTCATGCATCAGCAAAGGATGGAGGTCTGACTGGTCCTATGGCACCTGCTACTGCGACCAAGCCTGTGTGTCCACCCTGGACTGCTGCCACGACTATGAGACAGCCTGCCCAGGTAGGTTGTAGCCTACTAAAAAATCTGTTTCAAATGTTAAACTCCATAGAAACCCATTAGCCTACAGTACAGTGTGATGATATGAAGTTTGTTTAAGACTTATTTGCTCAAGAGTTCTCAATTATATACAGGGAAAAAACACAAATAACCAAAAATAGAACTAATAAAATTACTTTTACAAAATTCTATCATTATGATTTTGTATTAAAAGCCACATTTGTATGCTATGGAACACTTTTCAAAATGTTTATAGTGAGACTATCCTATTAACAAGAGGCCTACAGTGTCACTGAAATGTTCTCATGTGTTGGCAATAATTGGCATCTTGATCTGTAGACATCTGACAATTATAAAATGAATTTCTATGATTCTGGTTTAGTTTTTTTCCCCTCAGCTGCATGTACTCTTCTCCCTCAGCGCTGTCCTGTGTAGTGAGCGGTTGGACAGAGTGGTCAGGCTGTGCTGAGCCCTGCAGGGCCACAGTCCGCAGGCGGAGCAGGAGGATCCTACAGGAGCCGCTCAATGCAGGCAAACCCTGTCCCCATCTAGAGGAGCACGCCGGCTGTGCAGAGTACTGGTCTCACCAAGGGAACTGCCACAACCCACTTGGTGAGGAAAATCTACCTGGATCTTTCCGCACATCCATGTGATCATCACATTATTATCTGACATTTGGTGGAATTACTTTATGCGGTTATCTTATCCACCTAAAGACAGCAGAATTTGTGACGAGGAAAGTTATCAAATGAAAAATATGACTGGCTTAAAGGGCCACTTAGTAAACAGGGTTATTTTAAAGTGTGATTAGGCCAGGTCACATCTGAAGTTAATGACTGCAATGTAAAAAAAAAACTAACTGACCTGTAATAGACAGTACAAATCAAATAATACTGAAAACCACATTACAATATCCTTTCATACACCCACATCTGATTAACTGATCAGAAGACAGATCATTATACAGGATTGTTTACCGCCTTGTTGTCATTTTAGGTATGTCAACAGTGTTAGATAGTAGAAATTTAGACTTGATGAGTATACAAGTTGTGATAATCCTACATGTGCAGTCTTTAATCATTTAATTAATATGTATATTAGCACATGAGAGAAGCTGTTTCCCCCAGCATGCCAGGCTGTTTTCCCTGCCCATGCTCATTTTAAGTTAAAGGTATTGCAACATATGGTCACATGTAATGTTCTTACCATGCTCCCTCTGCAGTCCCAGCACTGATTATTGCGGGTGGCTATGGCAACGCCAGGAAGAAAAGAGACATCCCTGACAGCAGCGACATTATAGGGTAACACGTTCAGAGAGGCTTTTTGCCTGTAATATGTTCCTAGCTATTTTCAATATGTTTTTAGTCTGAGTTTGATGTGTGTGTGTGTGTGTGTGTGTGTGTGTGTGTGTGTGTGTGTGAGAAATAGGTATTGTGTCCAGTTTCAGTTGACCTCTCTGACAAAAGGATGCCAGCAGAACTCAGGCCCACACACCCAGTGGATGCAGCACCTAAGGGAGGGGCACCGTGTGTGTGTCGAGTGCCAGCCGCCTGCTCTTGCTGCTGGACAGACACACTGTGCTGGAGATGGAGAGGAAAATGACGAGGGCAGGTAAGAATGGAACGAACGGAGAGTATGCTTTGTAAGATTATTAGAATGTTTCTTGTCACATCACAACTTGCCTTTTGTCACCATCATAAAAAAGAAAGAAAACAAATAAGTTATGTTTAACAGCTATTTGAATCTTTGAATTTAGAAAGCCTCACAAGTTTAAGCTTGTGTTGTTCAGAACATGTTAATGACCAGAAGAGACAGATAAGGTATTTGTTTTTTTAAGCCCAGCTAAGACTTTATTCAACCATGAAATTAGCTTGAAGTTAATTTACTCATATGTAAAGAAACTCAGTGTTGCACATAACTTCACTAATAAAGGGGACCGTCCTGCCTCACCCTATAGTCAAGTATTATATTATGTAATTACCAGCCAGAAAAAGTATAACACATGAGTAAATTAGAAAGTGAATGCGGCAGTTATTACTCATATTAAAAACACATCACTTGTCCTTCTGGTCTCAAAACATCTTGCCAAAGGACTACAGTTGAAAAATAGCCAGTTGGCTAACACTGGCGCATTTACAGAAATGTTGATTAATGTGCGTTGTCCTTATAAATAAAATCATTAAGGATTAATAATAGGTAATAATTTCTACATAGAAAAGTGAGTTACAAAATGTCACAAATATGTGTATAAGATGTATTTGTTTGTTTGGTGCACTATGCACAGGAAATGTGATTATATTGTATTCTGGGCATAATCTGATACTAAGTCACACGCTGTTGTCAAATCGCTCCCTTGGACTGGAAAATTCTCTTTTTATTGTTCATTGAACAGCATCTAACCATTATAAATACACTTATTTGCCTTCTTGCCGAGAGTTAGATGAGAAGAACAATACCACTCATATGTCTGTACTGTAAATATGTAGCTGGAGCCTTTAAGGATATACTTAATTATAATTCAGAATCAGGATAACTGTCACTAGTAGCCCACTTACCATAAAATGAATGCCTAAAAAAAGCATAAGACAAATATTGGTATTTTCTGCAATTGCATTGTTAAGAAAACATCATATTACACCATATTCAATTATTCTAAAAACCTCCATGGAATTGACAATGTTGTTTTTGAGAGCAGTCCATTTGCATCACTTAAGGAGGACTGTGGAGTTTTCTTGGAAAACAAACAAAAGT
This sequence comes from Sander lucioperca, assembly GCF_008315115.2. Taxonomy (NCBI): domain Eukaryota; kingdom Metazoa; phylum Chordata; class Actinopteri; order Perciformes; family Percidae; genus Sander; species Sander lucioperca. The sequence goes on from NC_050178.1 coordinate 4,733,499, forward strand.
TATGTTTAGTGTTCCTCAACAAAACACATTGTGTGTATATTTGAGGTCTAACAAAAGTGATGAATACATTTCTTTCCTCATAATACACTTGCAAAGCTGATTTTACGTTTAAAAGATTCATTGTTTACATCAATGTTGACTAGCACTAAGTCTTCTTCTTTTCTGCCTTTATTGGCGCATTGCTGCATATCTTGGAGCATTTCTGCCACCAGTAGATTGGTGTGACACCATTGGCAAGAATGTGTTCAACCATGTGCACGTCGTCATGTGTGTGCATGAGACAAACAAAATGGGGACCCACTCATAGAAAAATTGCTCCATAGCGCTACTAGAGGTATAAAAAAACACGCCACAGAAAACCTTAAATCCCAAAACACATTCATACTACCTTAACCCTAATCTTATCCACAGAACAAACATTGTCACACTGCATTGACAGAAGATCCTGGCCACGGTATCTGCAAAAATCTAGCATGCATAAGTCTGTTCTAAGTGCTTCTGTGTCTGTATTTTGAGAGGCGCAGTGGTAGATAAAGTACCGATATGTGGATCAGTTGTGATGAAACAGTCTGCGTTGGTTTTTGTTTTGTTTTTCATCCCAGACCACTGATCTACACCCTATATCTTAGATCTGATTGGTAACAGTGAGGACTACCACTAGATGGCAACATTGTTTATCACTTGGATTTAAAGAAAAATCGTGTGACCACTAACTCATTCCTCCCTCCCTCCCTCCTTCCTGCAGAAGGCAGTCTCTCCAGTGGCAGGCTGTGGGAAACCCTCGATGCAGGGGTGTGTGGAGGCGTGTTGGGAGGCTGGAGGCCTGCTCCTGCCCAATAGCCCACAGCTTCCTATTCATCTAACCTTCTCCTTCCTTCTGTTAGCCTCCCGCCTGTACATATTTACTCAGAGTTGTGTATAAAAAACAATCTGCCAGAATAATTAGAAACCAGCCAGAATAATAAACACTGGTCGCTAACCTGATCTATTAAAGAGTGCTGGTCAATGCTTAGTTGTGCCTTCTCCAAATTAGTGCAACAACATGTATACATTTTATTAATATGGCTAAATGTATGCCAATGAAAATGTCCTATTTCTTAATCAGAATACAATACATTTCTTGTCCATACTGCTCAACAATAACTTTAATAATAAATATTCCCATTTTGGTTTGCATCAAAAACTGCAAATTAACAGTGAAATGAAAGTCAGAAATGCCTAATCAAAATGTAAAGTGATCTGATTTATTTCATTTTATTCATCCAAGGGAAATGTTGTTTTTCTTAAGAAATAGAAATATCTTGGGACATTGAGACACTTTTTTAACATGACAAGTACTGGCTTTGTGTGAATCACAACCAGTCACAACGCCAAAGTTACAACATGCACTAAACAATTGAACATGTATACAGAAACAACAGCATAGAAAGTCAACAGGTAAAAATGTGTTGCTTTTTTTTTACAAAACAGACAGCCTCTGGACCTACAAACAACATTGTATAAGAGCTGGCTAAGGTCGTTCAAATATCTTTTTTCAATTCCCTGGAAACAGTGTACTTTACAAAGACTGATGGCTTAGGCAAGGTTGGGGTCAATTCCACTGAGAGCTTTGAACGTAGAAAAAATATAGTTAATGTTTTTGTACTTGGTTTTAATTTGTCCCATGCTCTAATACTAGCTCCTTTTAGAGTGTCATGTGTGATGTGTGTTGTACTCCATCAAGGCATCCTGAATCGACCCCAACCCTGTAATACAGTGTTAGATTCAGAGAATGTGGAATTGGGCTACTTGCTAAAGCAGTGGTTCTCACTGGGTTTTGGAAACTACCACATGTCCTTGAAAAGGGTCCTATGGGGTTTTAACAAAAAATGAAAAAGACTTGAACCGCTTTACAGTTAAATTTAGCAGGTAGCGCGACAACCAAGTTCTGTTGTAGGTTTCAACTAAATGCATTTACTGTACAGTTGGGAGTCTTGTTATGGAACATTTTGAGAATCTGTGCTCTTTATAGTTTGTATCAATAAATGAGAAATAAAACAAGTCCCTTGATTGTGTTTTCTTCATAAAGCATGATGGTTTAGTCCTTTCTCTAGAGGGATCTCAGTGAAATTAAAAACTCTTTTTAACCAAAAGATTGTGTTAATATGAATGGCTCCCTTGGAAACGGAGGGTAGTAAAGTACCCAAATAAAATAAAATAAAGTATGACTTGTAAAAATAAATGTTTTTTTTTGTATTATGGTGGTTTCATGTCACAGTATCACAGTCTAGGTATCAAATCACAACATCATGTTTGATGTTTCTTTTGCACTACCTTGTCTAAAAGCTTAACAGTTTCAATACTAGTGTCAGGATTTCAATACTTGTGTTTGTGTGTATGCACATGGGTGCACATATGTGTAATATTTGCCTATAATTAATATCAGTTCTCTTTAATAGTGCTTGCTGTCTATTCATGGAATATTGATTGTCATAGTTTTTGAGAGTTATTTCAGTGAAACGTGGTCCCTTACTACAGTATTATAGAAAACCTAAATGATAGGACAGAAGCTCACATGATGCTAAATGAGCAGTTGTGTGATCTGAATGCCCTTTATTAAACTTAATTTCCATTTAAAAAAATATGTAATGCACTCACAATGACATGTCTGACTGAAATGTGTTTCTTCACAACTTAAAGGAGACATCATGCTAATTTTCAGGTTCATACCAAGGGGGTAAGCGAGCCTCCACAAAGCGTACCTCCTATGGAGCCATTTTGATGCTACCAAGCCATCACCTGCCGTTAGCATTCCATTGACTGCCATTCATTTTGACGTCACTTTGACAGTGAATAACTTTACATCTGAAGCGTTTAAAGACTCTATTTGTCCATTGTTTATTTCTAAAGAAACACGACAATATATAAAAGGCTCCATTACCTTGTATCTCACGTTATGGCTCCGTAGCATGCGTTTTTGTAAAAATGATTGTGTTATAACCACGCGACTTTCTGTCGCATAGTAGACAAATTACCGTACAGGCAGGAGAAGCTTGCAGGCAGTTTCGACTTACATTAGCTGTTTAAGTTTAATTACTAATGTTAACTAGCATTTTATTTAGCAATATTTAGCCTGTGTCCATGTTATCTCCTTACATATACCTACGCTCTCCGTCTCTGCAAGATTGGGAATGATTGAGATTTCTCTTGGCACAGCTACCAGAAGACTTACAACTTTCAGACAGGTTGCTCACGTCACATCTACGTCGTCAAGCTCAGTTTGAGGCTGCGCAGCACGCTCAGCCATCACCGGAAAAGTACTTCTATTAGACTTCACTCGTCTCCGTGGAAATCTACGGCGTCGCTTTGTCCATGGGGTTCATACTTGTATTTTGGGTTTCGACCAAGTTCACGTTTGCTTTAATATTCATTAAATGCATTCTTTTTCTCATACTGTCTGTCTGAACATAAAACTGTTTCTCTCTGTTGTGTGGGAATATAAACAGATAATAGAGAATGCGTTGTTGGGAATTGTAGCAAACTCCCCTTTAAGAAAATAAATTTACATGGACATTTAAGTGAAGCAGGGTATAATATGTTGGCATACATTGGCCTTGACTTTTCATAAGATAATATAAATATGCAATGAAAAGTTAACATCTAACTGGGCGAGGAACCAAATGTTTCTCTTATTGATACTTATGTCGTCAACCAAAATAAAATAAAATGTAATGGGATTAGCTTGCATGTTTATCATTTTTGTATCATTGAACCTGTGCCACTTCCACCTCGTAATGTGACATGAAGAAGTTTGTTGTGGAAATAATCAATCAATGTATGAATATAACCAAAGAAGCAGCCATTCACAGCAAGTTTTTTTCAAGCTGAATATCATTAGAGGTTATCTGAAAATGTTAAATATCTGCAGTCAATTGTTATGCCACAGGACATTTTCTCATTTTAAAAATGTAATAATTTTATTTGGGAACACGTCCTTGTAGACGATACCTAAGTTTATGTTTTAAAATGAACTTAGCTTCTAATATTAGCAGATGCTTTAGTTCATGTGCAACAAAGGACAATGATCAGCTGTGTCATATTTATTTCTCTCTCTCTCTCTCTCTTCTTTGTGTCAGATGGCCACCTACCAAGAGCCAGGTTCTGTCCGAGGTTTCTGTCTGTTAAAAGGAAGTTTGTCCTCGCCACTGTCGCACCAAATGCTTGCTGGGAGAATTATAGAGTGTGGTCTAGACCTACTTTATCTGTAAAGAGATAATTCTGTTATTATTTGACACTATAAATATAATTGAATTGAATTGACTAGACATTTTACGTGAATAAAAAAACAGGAAATTTGTCATACATAGTGTATGAAACTGCGTAAATTAATTTATCACCAGCTCAAACCATCCATCCTTGCCTTATTATATGTGTGCTAAATAAGATCCATAAAATGCACCTCCCATTCCTCTCGTCTCAGATGTAAATAAAGCCGCATGTTAGAGTCAGAACTGCAGATGGAATACAGAAAAAAAAAAAGAAGCAGGCTTCCCCCGACATGCATACACTCATAAACTGTTCATTCTTTTCCATTAAGCGGAAGCCACACTGCTCTAATGCCCTGGCTTTACAGCTGTCACACACACACACACACACACACACACACACACACACACACACACACACACACACACACACACACACACACACACACACATGGTTCCCTCTGCCTCTCACAGTCATTGCTATTCCTTTCACACCTCAGCTTCTCTCACAATAGTAGAGCAATATGAAATGGTTCAACTCTGTGATTAAAACAGGAAATGAAATCATGGTTTGTGATTAGACTTAACCACAACACTAAAACATGTATGTTGATCACCTTCTGTTGACCTTTGAATAACGTTTTACTCAACACCTACATTTATAATAGTGCAATGACCTCTTTTATGTGTATCTTTCACCAATATACTTGTATTCGGAAGCTTTTATATATTGGCTATTTTGCTTTGAGAATTTGTTTAGTTGGCAGTGAGCTTCTTCTTTGCTCATCTTGTTAACGTTAGAGAAAGTCATGATGACATTAGACCTTCCAGCTCTTGACAATTTTTAAAAGGCATTACAGAAAAAGTTGTACCTTCACATTTGAAATTACATTTCAAGGGGCTAAAGGAGGAACAGGGGGTTTTAACTCTTTATGCTTACTGCTCATGTTAGCATGGTATAGATATAAAGTCAATGTTATTTTATGATTAAGTCACATTTTTAAGGTTGGGATAATGTTAAATGTTGAAATGTTAAAATACAATCCTTTGTCCCTCTATATTCTGTGTATTATTCATGTAATGTGTTTCATTACTAGTGGTAATTGACACTAGCGTGTTATGTAAAACTGTTTCTCTCTGTTGTGTGGTAATATAAACAGATAATAGAGAATGCGTTGTTGGGAATTGTAGTATTTATGGAATGCTACAGAGATTTGAGACATGAACACATCAACGTACAAGGTCCTTACATCATAATGTTGCGTTTATAGAGTACTCATAAATATGCACAGTGAGGAGTGGCTCTGCTAATGTGTGACTACTGTGCATACCTGTCACTTTATGGGTACATGCCTGTGTGTGTGTGTGTGTGTGTGTGTGTGTGTGTGTGTGTGCGCGCGCATGCGTGTATGAGAGTGTATGTGCGTGTGTGTGTGTTCTTGTATATGTGTTAAACTACATTACATGCAATCAGACCTCCCCGCCCCAATTAAAAAAACATTGCTGAGCTGCTGCCAGCCTTTGAAGACAGCAGCTGTCACCATGGAAACTAAGTATATCTATGTATCCTGAAAGTTTTCTTTCAAAACTGTATGTATCTTTAGTGGGTGTGTGTGCTCATGCATGGGTTTCATCTGGTCAGGCATTTTCAACTGCCCTATGGTAAAGTTAACTTGGCAGTGTATATTTACTGCCATTACAGTTTAAGGGAACAAAGTAGAGAGGGAAAACTCCCCGGTATTTGATACTTTCAGTACTTTCAGTATCAAATACACATAAATTCCATTATCTGCGAGTGTGAGCTATTTGAATGCTTTCATGTTGGTCAAAGGAAGGCCAATGCATGCTGAACATCTGTTACTGAAATCTGAACTTTATGTCAGTAGTCATGTGCTGTAAAGATAAAAACTATATTAGAGGATTTACATATATTTCATTTTTAAAAGCGTCTCATGTTTTTGTATGTTGCTCGGATGGGTGGATGCATGCTTCATAAATGTGCGCTTTATGCAGCAATCAAGCTGTTTATTACTGGCTCTTATGTTAGCCCATATCAAATATTCTTGGTCCACTACCTCTACCATCCCTTAAAAATGACACTGAGGTGCTAAGACAATATTCACTGGTCAAGATTTGAGAGTATCATCCATGACATGAATCTCATCATGACATGATAACATAGGGGCTGGCAAAATACTGTTCAAGAAAGAGCGCTCATTATAATGGATGATGGGCTGGAGCCTCTGACAACTGCAGCATCTGTGCCAAGACATTGAACCTTATACAGGATTACTCTTCACATATGATTATGACACAGCAGACTAGCAAATCACATATTTCTTATCTATATAAAAATAAATCAGGTAAGACAATCTCAAGAGTGTGTATACATGAATTACCATTAGATCACCCATCAACATTCATTCTCACTCACACACATGCACACACACGCTTACAGTTTATTCAGACGTGCACACCCCTACAAATGTAAATGACTAAGGCCAGTTTTTGGAATGGAGGGCACAAGTAAGTAGCTTATTGGCTTCTAGGTCCCCTCCTGTATCTCCAAGACTACAAAATGAAATGGGACTCAGTAATGGGATAGTGGGCAGCTGGGATTTCTTTTCCTGGAGAGTTTAGAGATATCCCCCTGCCGCTAAAATCATCATTCAGTTTAGTTACACCAATAAGCACATCTCAATTTCTCGAATCTGCTTCCACGAGGATCTCTTAACAGACCCGTTGGCTACCTGGGAGGGCTCTTTTGTTTTGTGTAATACCATTAATAGGAATGAGTTGAAGGAGGGGCAGTGACATTCTCCATTTTAAGTGTTTTTTTCTCCCAGAGTATTCACCACACATATTGACCCTGAGCGTAGTGCCCAGTGGCATGCTCAGGTAAATTGTCAAATGTTTCAGTGAGATCCTTTGTCTCTTCCTCTTGCTTTGTCTCTGGCTTATAGAGTGTTTTAGTCTGTCTAGTGTCTCCATTACAAACACTCTGGCTCCAGCTTCCTGTTTATTTATGCTGCACTTGTACCTCAAAGGCTTTTATCTAAAGTATTTTGACGCCCCCTCTCAACCTTTGGTCTACGTGCCATCTCAGGACCTACATGATTCTCATGAGCTACCCCACGAATCCCTTCAATGGGAAACAGACAGTTCTGGCCCAGCATTTTTTGGGCTGCTTCAAAATGGTTGACACCTTTCTGGTAATTGATGTTGATGCTGCGTTTTGGGCTTGAACCAGCCAAAAGACACTCTGAGGGACTGGCGTCAGAGATGTCGCGGTTGTGCTCATCATCATCTGTATCAGCATCGATGTATTTGCTGATGGAGGAGTCGTGGAAGGTGAAGACAGTTGCTGCTAGGGTAGTGCTCTCTGGGGACTTCGGTGGGGTTCTGCTGCTGGCAGTGGTGTAGACAGAAACTTCTGGGCTTAACAGAGAGTGGTCTGATATGACTGAGCTGTCTGAGAGCGTGGGCGGGCCTGACCCCCCATCGTTGTGCCAGCCTCCTTTGGGGATAAGGATTTTTGAAGAGTTGCCAGAAAAGAAGAATCTCCGTGCATTTTCTGAGCATGAGGGCTTTGTGATAGACACAGGAGTCAGCATGGGTTCACGCTCCCCGGTGGTTAGCTGGCCTGTTTTTGCACTGCCGTGCTGGGACAAAGCTGTAACCGGACTGTGGGAGAACCGGTTGCTTTCCTGAAGACCAAGGTCCATTGCTGGACTATGGGGGAAGCGTGGATTCTCCTGGAAGTCTGTAGCACAACTGATGTAGCTGTCAATACTGGACAAGCTTTTCATGTCCCCCACTCCTTCTCTGGTTCCGAGCACCGGGGGCCCATGATCTTGGATGGCCCCCAGCTCTATCTCATCCCTCTGTTTGCCAACTCTAGAGCCTCTGTCTTTAGCATTGAGGTTTGGCTGGGATTGTGTCTTGGCCATGTGGTTGTACATCTCCTCTAATTTCTGAACATTTAGCCTCTGGGGACTGGTGTCTCTGGCCTTGTTGGGAGAGCCTAATTCCTGGGCGTTGAAGGAACGGTTTGAGCTTGTCTCTGATGCAGCTCTCTTGGGGGTCCATTTCCAACGGCTCGGAGAGAAATGGTTGTCATGAGGCCTCTCACTCTTCTCTACAACCACATCCATCAGTTCTGCACTACGAGCAAATGCCTCTTTCAAGTTCATTGAGACAATGCTACCATTTCTCTTTGCCCTATCTAAGGCCTCTCTTCGTTTAAGTGCTTTTTCCTGCCTCTTCTGCTCTTTGTAGAATTCAGAGAAGTTATTTACAATAATGGGAATAGGTAGGGCAATCACAAGTACTCCAGCTATGCAGCATAAACCCCCCACTATCTTTCCCAGTAGTGTTTTTGGGTAGATATCTCCGTAGCCAACTGTGGTCATAGTAATAGTAGCCCACCAAAAAGAAGCTGGAATGCTTTTAAACTTTGTATCTTCCTCATCCTTCTCAGCAAAGAACACCAGACTGGAGAAGATCATGATTCCCATGGCCAGGAAAAGAATGAGTAGGCCCAGCTCATTGTAACTCCTCCTAAGAGTGAAGCCCAGAGACTGAAGGCCTGTGGAGTGACGAGCCAGCTTCAGAATACGCAGGATACGCATGATCCGAAAAATCTGAACCACACGGCGGACATTCTGAAATTGCAGCACACTCTTGTTGGATTCTGTCAGGAATATGGTGACATAGTAGGGCAAGATGGCCAGCAGATCAATGACATTCAGAGGACCCTTAAAGAACTTCCACTTGTTGGGTGAGGAGAGAAAGCGAAGCAGATACTCCATGGTAAACCAGGCAATACATACAGCTTCCACGTGTGCAAGTTGTGGGTTGTCTGAGGACTGGCCAAACTCATCTGTGTCCTGCAGCTCTGGAAGGGTGTTCAGAGACAAGGCAATGGTGGATAGCACAATGAAGAGGATGGAAATGATGGCCAGGATCTGAAAGACAAATTTATAAAAGTAATATGAGTAAGGATTGCAGGATCAGGAAATGACATCAATCAGTGGAAATCAGATATGCACTTGGACATAAATTCCTTATTCTGATTAAGCAATTACACCCAACACCAAATGCATTAAATGCACATTCAGTGTACAGTATTAAAATAGGTTTTGATTACAGTATGAAAGTGCTAATAATAATTCTAATAACTTACAGTCTAAAAAACCTTCAATAAATGCCTGAAGTGTATGACTGGCTAAGAGCTAATGGATTAGATTGACTTAGACCATTTATTTATTCATGACTCACTTATCAAGCTTATCCACATGAGTGAGTTTGCTTGAGTGGAAAAAGTACGTTTAAGTAACCAATAAACAAAAGCAAAAACATCACAGAATACAGTATGTGTGCCTTGATGAAAATATTCTCCATGTCTCCAATTGTCAGATATTTAATAAATGAAGAAACACTCTTCTCTTTAGGTGGATGGTTTTAAAAAAAAATACAATTTAAGGACAGTTACGAAATTGGAGTTAGGATATTTCCATGTTTAAAAAGACAACAGTCTAAAGCCATGTAGTGGCTTTGCAAAAGTTATGAACTGTAACCACAGTTGGACTCTTGACCACTTTCTTCTGGACTGACATTTGCATGAAGTTGCAGAGATAAACAGACAAGCCATTCCGTTTTGACACAGTGCTGACCCTTCAGTATCCAACAAATCAGGGACATGGTGAATGCTAGATAAAATAGCAAGGTGAAAGGCTTCAGGGCTCTGTGATTATAGAACTAGGGTTACGGAACATTATCCTCATGGTATTCAAGGTTTCTGCCTTTAATGGTCTCTCTAGAAATTTAGATGGGAAACGTCTATCACTACCTGTCACCTGCATGCACCAGAGGATGCCTGTTTCACTTTACACACTACAGAGAACTGGGAAGTTTGTCAAAAAGCAGCACCCTGACACACACACACACACACACACACACACACACACACACACACACACACACACACACACACACACTCCACCAATCATGCTAACAAGCAGTACGTGGTGGTACTTTATGTGTATAGGGCATATTTTCTTATTACAGTAAGAACTGAAAGCACTACTGCTGTTCTGTAAAAGCTGAGACACTTTGTTTAAAACCATGAATTCATTGATGTCGAATCACAGATTAAACAAGTTTAGTCAGTTTAACAAAATCACATAAAATGTATTTTTTCTCAATTAGGGGTATATACTGTACACAAGCATATATTTTGATTGTATTTGCCCAAGTTTTGACATATATGGGTGGGACTTCGATACTGTGGCTCCACCGCCTGATTACTACTGCGCAGACTCCAAAATTACAAGATGGCGGCGCCCGTATCTGGGATATTTTCATTGTTCTTGCATTTTCATGTATTTAAAGAACTGGATACAGTGTTCAAGGCTGAGCTCCGTTAATGAGAGTTGCTCAGTGCATGATGCCATCATGGAGCCAAATTACCTGGAGGATCAGCACTACTTCTGCATTGTGCGGCCCATAGAGCAGGTATACTAGAGACCTCCGCTGACTTACTTCCATTTTAGCGTTCAAATAACTTGAATGGGGGTAAAATGATTTAATTGGGCGGTTCTTCTAGACTTTCCAAATGTTACCGGATCAAATGGATCAATTTCTGTGAGTACAACGAGTCATTTCACGGGGCAGTGATGAAGGACCTGAGTCCTGGACTTGAGTCCAACTCGAGACGCCATTCTCTGGACTTGTAACTCGACTTGGACTCTAACTCAGGTAATGGTGACTTGACTACAACACTGTCCCGGGGGTGGTGACGCTATAAAACAAACATTTATCCACTGATTTATAGACGTGTCTTTCGCCATGTAACTCTATGGGAAAAAGTATTTTTGGGTCAGAGGGCATCAAATGACAGCTCGGGAGTTGCAATTTCACGATCTGGCCTCTATGTTCAATTTGCTTTAAAACCCGGCGCACTTCCTGGGTGCCTGGATATTTTGGCTTCACTTTTGTACAGTGGGAGGAAGTGGAAACCACAGTCACTGGTGGAAACTTGTCGTCCATCTTTTTTTTTTTACAGTCTGTGATATATACATGTATGCAGTTTCTTTTAAGGTTTTATTTTTTATATCCATGTATCCATAGATCCAACATATGCTCTGATATTCTGGCTCATATTAATGCTTATACAGTACGCAGGTATTACACAACAAAGCATTACATAATTTGATTACTGACTAGCCAACTGACAATAGGGCAGTGAACTCAACTAGAGCAATGTGGCAGGTGAGCATTTGTTCTTTTAGTGGACCAAGGACATGATTACTTCATGAACTATAGTCTATATTTGTTATATTAACCCTGAATGACTCCAAGAAGAACAGCACAACTTGAAGGATGAGTAGGAGGTTGTAGCTGGAACACAGAGCCTGTTTTGGCAACAGCCTACACGAATGAGGTTAGGATGATATATGATGAAACAAATCAGAGACAAGTTTAAAGAATCACAAAAAATGAGTGCAGCTTAGTCAACAGTGCAATAAAGGCATAAGACACATTCACAAGACACCCATATAACATTTAATATAGGAATCAATTATTTCAGAGTGATTTAATTAAATCATAAAAAATATATATAATTTCCTCCTCCCTACTCTTGTTAAGCTTGATCAAAACCTCATCCACGAACTGGATCTACTGGTTAAACAAACACTCACTTGTGTAAACAAACAGACCAAAGGCCAGCGTAGAGCACATGATGCGAGGTTTCCCTATATCGTCCAGAGGAAATTAAAGCACAACAGCAGGAATAGAGCAACAGCAACTGTTGTTAGGAGGTGTTTGACAGCGCAGGCTCTGACAACAGCCTAATAAATTCGGAGTCCACTCCCAAGAGTAAAAATGAGGGCTAAAGAGGCAACCTTATCTACGACCAATCAGAGCAGGAGGACCCTGTTGCCATAGCGTCACGGCAGACATGAATAATGACCCTATCTGTTGATTTTCTTCCCCTCTGTGCTCATCTCCTCCTGCCCTGGAGAAAATCTATTTGAATCAAACACTTCAAGAGCAGAGAGGTGCTGGGGCCGGAGAGTGAAGGTGGAGCTGAAGTGCAGCACAAAACTGAATGGATAGATAGGCTGCAGCATTGTCAAGAAAAGTATGATCTTGTTAAAGAGACAGTTTTTGTACAAATTAAATAACATGGTGTATTACTTATGTGAGGTTGTACTTATTTTTGTAAAAACTGTTAAAGTTCACTTGAGTACCAGATGCAACAGAATTATAATGAGTCAGAAAAAGGATGCTAACAACAAATCCCAAAACTTGAAGCTGTGGGAGATTGTATCTATAAGAGCAGGACAAAAAAGTGCAGAGGTAAAAGGATTGAGAAGCTATAAAAAGGTCGCTAATGAAGGCACACTGGTGCTGCTGTGTAACATTATGGTTATGAGGTCAAGTTCCACAAGGAAACCCTGCTCATTTCTCACTGGCCTATGTCCCTGATGCTCCTGCCTCTACACACTCTGTACTCACTTACACTGCCTAGCTTGTCTTTATCTCTGTCTATCCTGGGTTGTTTAATGTCACAGGGTGCTAATTTCATCAAACTATTGCACGGTAAATCTGAGATAAATCTTTCGGTGCACATAAAGGAGACTGCAAACAAAAACATGTCTCGGATAAGGTAGAATGGAGCTCTAGACATGACACCATTACAGCTATTTATAGACTCTTAGTGGACCCAGAGGCACACATAACAAGAAAAATGCTAATAGTGGCCACACCCTAAATGATGTCATTTAATGTCGTGCAAGTGAGTTATGATGGATATTCTATTATTGCAACTAGATTATATGGACACAAAAAGTGAGTGACTCCCAGCGAGTGCTCCTTGGTGGCCTACTAAAGGGAAAACAAGATGACGGGAGGGAGATATTTATAGCTAGAGGAGAGGAAAAGACAACATGTGTGCAAGGGATGGAGAGAGAGAGAGAGAGAGAGAGAGAGAGAGAGAGAGAGAGAGAGAGAGAGAGAGAGAGAGCAGATTGACAGGAAATCCCACTGTGACTTTAAACAAAGCCACACTGGTTTATGTCTCTAATGGCATATCGTCATGTGGCTCTGTAGACTCAATAGTCCACACAGACAGCCATCTTCTATCAGACAAGGTGACACCAGCCAACCATTCGGCTGTTTGAAAAGATATCCGGGACATAATTGGTGTTAATGACGCCCTGAAAAACCACCCAAACACATACACAGCCCTGTGACATTCTCCTCTGAGTCATATGTGAGAGATATTATTTCATATATGGGAGAGGGAATGTGCCTTCAGACATGACAGTCATTGCACAGGGACTATTGGCTCATACACTATACATACACCAAAACAATTTCTGCTCTCCAGAGACACGTACACTTGGGGCTCAGCGAGAAGAAACATTAATTTACAACTAGTCCTTCCTGTAGTTGTTGTACTTGCTGTTTGCTCTGCCACCAACTCTTGTTTAGATATGATGGCCTGGTTTTATGTTGGCTGTGTCCCAGCAGCTGTGATTAATTCTCTTTGTGCTACATTGGGTTTTGTCAGGGTCGGGTCCATTTATCTGTCTCCCCAGCACTCGTCTAACAAGGACGGAACCTTGAACCTTTGCACTTTTTATAAAGACTTTAAAAAATAGAGTAGTATTATGTTATGGTAGATGTTAACCATTACATCGCTGATTTACAAATCGTAAAGAAATTATTTTGACTCTTTAGCTGCTAAATGCACAACTATGTTCACCAGCTAATAGTTAACTTTGCCTGTCCATTTGGTAGCGTACAGTGCGTCTATCAGAGCTTTTTTGTTGAAGTTGAAATATGCTAAAAATGCTCTGTAGAGCTGGGGGGGGGGGACTGTAGAGTAAGATGAGGGTGTTCTGTGGGTTTCCTTTCACATTAGTCATTTGATTCATTGTTAGTATAAGAATATTAATTAGTGCAGCTTTAAAGTGAGACTGTGATGGCCCTTTGGTGTCATTTGAGTGTTTTTCCTCTCTACATTGTAGATGTGTGTCCTGACTTGTGCCTCCTGTTTGCAGGTTACTAATTAGAGTAACTCACCTCACCTGGGTCTGGTGTGCTGAGGCTTCCTAAGCTGCAGTATCCTCTGACTCTCCCCTCTCTCTCCCTGCTGTCTCCACAGGCACACCAAGGTTTGGTTTGGTTTGGTTATGTTATCCTATCCTATCCTATCCTATCCTATCCTATCCTAGGTTTGCCTTTTGCTGAGTTTACACTTTACAACACCAACACACACTCACTCATGCACACCCTACACCACTGCATCCACTGATTTCTACATCTCATTCTGTATATAGTTAATTTGGTCTAATTTGGTCCAATTTGGGTTAATAAAGTATTGCTTAAAGATTTAACATGGTGTTGTCGCCCTCTTTGTTATGACCACCTGAGTCAGGTCATGACAGACACATATGTAACGTATGTAACAGCAGCCACTACTGTATGGCCACAAGTAACAATTATGGAATAATGCTGAATGCTAAAGCATAGTTTAGCAGTGGTGGAAGTACAGAATGGGTCAACTGACACAGAAATGTCAATTATACAGCAATATCTATCTTAAGTTTATTTTAGTTTGTGTTAGCCACCATAAGCTACTGGTTACACCAGACCATCAGCAACAAAACCCCTGAGTGCCTCGAATTGAGCAAGAGTGTGATTTATTACTTATGAGTTTAACATTTCATTTGTAAGATTTGTTATAGTTGCATAGCTTTATCTGCATTCTTGATGGTTTGTAGGTCAGCTTGGTTTTAGGTTTGATTTTATTGTTTATTTGGTTCAGCCACTTTTGGTTAGGTACTGCTCAGGTTAGTGAGTACTCACAATGTATTAAGTTAGGTGGCATCCCAAGTGACAGTTCAGGAACTCCCAGACTCCCAGTGCTCCGTCTGGCACCTTTCTCATTAGCAGCAACAGGAGCAACAGACACACTGCTGTGCTTTAGTAGTGGAAGTTCCTGTTCCTGTGAATCCCAAGACCATTGTCTGTTAGCTCTGCCAGCACTCACCCAGGGAAACACATTAGACCCACCTAAGAATGACAGGTAACGTTCACTTAACACTTAAATAGGCATGGACTGAAAAAGGTTTTAGTAAAGGTGTATTTATTTTCGGGTGAGTAAATCCAGGTTTTGCTTGATCATTAAGATCCCCTGACTAGCTGACTTGCTTTCCCATCATCCCCTGAGCAACATCCAAGGCCACAGGGATACCATGCAACACTCTCCCATCCTCGACTGCCAGCCACTGTCACCATGACAACCCCCTTGAAGCTCGACAGGAGGTGGCTACGTGGACCTGCTTGTGAAAAGCAAGTCTAACAGAGTCTCCTTCTCTCCGTCTCTACCTCCCTCTCCCTCTCCTTCCTTCTCTCCCTGATATGTACCTTATTAAAGCTCACCCAGCTTTGAACCATCTGTACTGCTCTAGTCTCTGTTCTATCTCTAGGTTTTTTTCCTTTGTGTCAGATTGCTGTTTGTATTTCAGGTGCTGTGCTGCCTTCTTTCCATACATTTTTAACATTGTTTTCTTAAAAGTGAAAGAGTACTCAATTACTAAGCCTCCTTCAGTCTTTTAAACTGCCAGACACCCTCTTCAAGGGCAGATGTTTAAATTGTATGCCACACTTCAGCTGTCATAGCCGTTGATTTCATTAACAGGCTCCGCACAACCACAGCATTGATTTTCATCTTATTCGAAATTTTATTGTCAGTGATCAATAGTATGAGAGTAATAATATGAGAGTTAAATAATGTGGAATAATTCACACCCTAATTCTGAATGTAGAAGGGCTCTGCCTCTTTGCCTGTGAAAGAGATGTGGTTTCCATGGAGACGGGAGGAGACTGTCTTCCACATTTCCCCCAGCATGATAGCGTAAACACACACACACACACACACACACACACACACACACACACACACACACACACAAACACACACAAACACTTGCAGTGGCTCAGCTGTAGTCTCCGCACCCTACATCACTTTTGCTTGTAACTTTAAACAGCAGAGCCTCATTTATCTTAACCTCCCACATCTTGCCATAATGAATAAGATGCATTTTGTTGCTCTTTAAGGGAGCTTCTGGCAGTTCAGCTTTCTACACAAATGCACAGGCCTGTAGATTCAAACTAGACACCTACTGTATGATCGTGACCTTGCTTCTTTAACGGAAACTGCACTTCTAAACTCCTTGTATGTTATGGATTGGCAGCTACTCCTTCAGAAGGATTTGTTTCTGTAAATGTGATGGTAAAGAGTCATTTGCTTGAACAATCTGCACATGTATTACAAAAGTCACATTATTGTGATAGATTTATGTGTCTTTCAGAGCACAGAATTATATTAATTAAGTCAACTTAGAGGCCCTTCGACTTTAGCCTGGTCCTACCAGACTCTCGTACATTTCATTTGTACAGAGAGTCTGGCCTCTCTCCATTGACAAGTGTTAACTTCCTTGAAGGCGGGTACTCTGTTGAAGTTTAAAACTAGTAGGAGTACTGAAGGGAAATGAAAATTGAGCGGAAGTAAGTAGGAGGGCGGAGCCAGGCTACTTCGACTTTACAATTTGATGTATAGGTAGGAGTATTCAAATGATGCTTGTCATTCAATAATATCTGCAAGCCTCTATGTTATTAGCTCTTATTTATTTTCTTATTTCCTAATTTATCCCTTTAAAACATTACGTAATTTGAGGTCATAGAAAAGTCTTGAACAAATTTTTGTACAAAGTGCACCACAACCCCATTCAGTAAACCACTAATGTAGGTAGGGAATCTATGCCTGGACCATCTATCTCCTGAATGAATCCCACCTCATCTTCTCTGCCTCTCAATTATTCATGCATGTCAGATGAAGAAGAGAATCCAGACTCAGCATCTATATTTAAACTCTAACTGGTCCATGGTGGCTGTATAAATAGAAACAGTATAGGATCTGGTCTGGCACAACAAAGAAGCCTGTCTTCATCAGGGATTTTAACTCAGAGCAGCATTTATTAGAAGGAGATGAAAGACAGCTTTGTCATGGTTCTGTAGAGGCATTTCTGGATTGAGGAAATATCAGAGCAGTTATGGCAGGTGAGGGGATGTGTGGAAAAGCTTAACCTGTTTCTGCTGTCCATTAAGTGTCTAAATAACTCATCCTTAGTAATGTTGAACAGTACCACGCTGACAATCAAAATCACTAGGATCTTACTGTATGTACTGCACTCACAGTATACAGAAACTACTATATATATAAAGAGGCATGTCTATCACATTGTTCAAGGATATTGTCTATATAATGTCTAATAATAGTGAATGTATCATGCAGTTCACGCAGTCCTGCAGTCCATGATTGTTTATTTATTACAGAAACCAGAGAATGTCATGGTATACTCTGCAGACAGCAGCACAGAAAGAAAATGTAAGCTTGAGCGAAGCATTTATTTGAAACGCAAAGAGAGATGCAGACGCAGGACACAACACACACAACCCCTCTATAGACATGCATATACAGTCAATCAACAATGATGCCTGAATAGAAGGCAGCTGCAAGTCTTAGCATCAAAGAAAAGACAGTTGCCATGGTGATAGCGACAGTGAACTTTTTCTTGAACATTTTAGTGACGGCAGTGAAAAGGGAAATACAAGAGAGACATGGAAAGAGCACAAAAACATTGAAAAACAGAGAGACAAAGACAGGACTTGGACGACCTAGACTGGAAGATGCGAATGTCACAAATTGTATTCACAAAGCAAGAGCAATACAAAGCAAGATCACTCTTAATCCTGAATGTATGCTTACTGCAGATATTCTACTTACTAACGGCGTAACACTGCACTCAACATATTTCATTACACATTAGTTTATGAAGGCTCAGTGGCCATTCATTGTCAGTGCTGTTAATCCCTTTGAGAGTTATACTCAGATTAACATGCAAATCCTTAGTAACTGGATAACTATAAGCATAGTTTTTTGTACCTAAACAGCCTCTATTGTATTGGTCCTGAAATTATTCAATAACCATCCTGACTGTGATGCAACTACCCATCGGATCAAGAGGAACATGTGAAAACATACTATAGCATTTCAACAAGGATGTGTACAATATGCGTCTTTAATGTGTAATTCAATTACTGTAGCATGTATAGGAGGCTCTGTGCTGTACTAATGTAAATTAACATGCAAGAGAATAATTAACCAATCACAAACTCCGCCCCCCTTAGTTTCTGTTGCCATGCATGTCAAGCATTCCACTCCGTTTATCACATTGTAGTTGATAAAAGCATTTTCCAGCTTTCTAGGAACCAGATTTGATCAGCTCTTAACTAGGTAATTAAGATACAGTAGCTTTGTGAGCTGGTTGTAAACGCCGTCTCCAGCTGACTTTTTAAGGTTTCCAGCCGACTTGTTTCACAAGGACAATCTCTAAAATGTACGCTATGTAATTTTCTGCCGCTATGGGTCTCTAACTTGAAACACAGAGTTTTTGATGACGTTTTGATGTTGCTTGGGATCATGGGAATAGTAGTCTTCATTGTTAAACAACCGTCATTGCCGATGAAAATGTATCTGTTCACTGACGAGTTAATATACGATCAAATTGTTAGTTCCTTCTAACAATACGCACTTGGACAAGCAAGACAGAGGTTATATTATTGTTTTGTATTTTTTAAACAGTGTGTTTCACTTTTAACATTACTAGAGATAGAGCTTTAGGATGAAGACTGATTGATATCTCCGATAACGAGTTTGGCTAGGGTTGCTGGAGTGAAAATGTACCTAAATTCAATAAGAGCAGGACAAAGCCGCTAACGTTACCCTAAACTCTGATATAGTAGCATCCAGGATTACTATAATTCTACAGAGTGGTTGTGCTATTGTAAACAGGGCTTTTTTTATGTATCCCTTAACCCAACAAAATAATGTAGTTTAAATGCTCCTTCGCCCCAGAAGTAACGCTAAGCTAGTAAACTGGATATGCTAATGTTTTTTTTAGCTTACATTAGAGCAGACAATTACACTGTTTAATCAATTCCTAACACTTTTGCTTTTGTATTTTGGTTTTGAATTAATATAAAAGACACCTACGTCCAAACACTTTAAAAGCTATCACTTTTACTACAGCCCCGTATGCACACTGCTTTTGGCATGTGGAGAACTCCAAACATTGACAGATCTGCCAGTGCCTTACGGCTGCTAAGCTATGATTGGACAATCACTGTTTGGGGGAGGCGCTTAGCAAATGTTCAATTTGAATTTAGGAGAAGCATTAGTACTAGAAATAAAAGAATGCAAAAGATAATGTAATTGTGATGATGTGTGTGTGAGTTTTGCGTGTATGAGAGTGTGTGTGCCTGCATTTAGGCTTGCGTGTTGAAACTTGAAAATACTGTAGTCCCAGGTGAAAGTGCCCGTCAAGGTGAAAGGCGTCTCGCACCAGTAGTCATGGCCCGTTAATGTAGGTTTCTCCCTCATCTTAGTGGATTCTATTTCTGCCTCTGCCCTTAACACTTTGCTCAAAGTCATTCCTTCACCTTACTACAAGTCCCAGTGAGGGACCGTTACAACAATTGGAGCAGCTTCTGGACCTGAGAGTACTGATTTAGACCCTGTTGTTCTGTGCACACATATAGATGTTGAGTATCAGATATGGTGTGCAGGGGGTTGCACATCACAGTAATGGTGACGTGGCCTCTCTGCACGGCCACGGCCAGCAGCTGCCTCAGGGCCACTCTGCCGTGTTGTGTGTGTGAAAAATGGTGAAAAAAGAAAATGAACAAAGGGTAATAAAACAAAAACAAAAAACAATCAGATATACATGTTAATTTATATCCCATAAATTGCATAGCGCAGACATAAAAGGTCATGATATACACCTCAGAGGCTTGAGCCTGGACATCAAATATCAACTCCGAGTGCATACTAAAATAAACCATTCCACGTGGCTTAACTGACTGAAGTGGTTATTATCTACTGGTTATTATCATTATACATATACATATCATTATATTATTCATTGGACAGTGTGCAATGAAGACAGTGGGAAATGACATGACACAGGTCTAATGTCCGATCCATATATCCATCACAGTGTGCACCAACCGAGCCACCTTAATTTGCCTAGTGTCTGTATGTACCCATCATTCACTCAAAAGGTGATTTTCTCATTGTAGTGACTCATAGTAATAGACATGGCATGGTTATCATTTATAGATTATAAAAATCACACCAATTAAGTGTAAATCTACTTGATTTTAATTTACTAATCTACTGTACATGCAAACTGGCCTTTCCTTCTTCTGTCTGTTGTTTTGAATTTAAATTCAACTTTCCTAACTCAAAGTCTGTGTTCACATTGATGATAGCACGTTTTATTTTTACGTATAGGCTTTTCATTCTTCAAAATTGGACCACTGATTTGGCAGAGGGTTCCTGCAAGAAACACACAATTGTCTTGCAAAACAGCAAGCACACCTTAGAGTGGCTTGTTGCTTGTACCCTGTGGCATTGTGCTAATTTACGATTTACCTCACAATCAGTGAGACAGAGGAGAAAGCTATTGCTGCCATGCTAACCCTCCAGAGGTGTGAAATCAAAGACACAATTTTCAGTTTGGCTATTTTTCCCTGCTGATCATCAGAAAAGGGAACATTGTTGCCCAAATGACATCAGTGTTTTACAGTTCATACATGTGTACAATACAACTGTCATTGATGAGCACTCTTCTTGAGTGTCAGCACTGATTCGGGGAAACTGACACTAACTTTCAATATTAATCACTCACTTACTAACTTACATCATATTTGTAAGTCTATGAGTCACTCCAACCATAAGACTAAAACTGCCATGGCTTCAATAAAATATACTAACTACTACACTGCCAAGACCCCCCTTTTTCATAGAGGAAAGGGGATGAAACAAATGGCTTCATGTTGAGGATCCACACGTTGGTCACTGTCTTATGATAAGCTAAGACATTAAGAGTATTAAGTAAATGTGCTTGTCTATGCTCAAATTGCTCAAAATGCTAAATATTTTATGATTATTTTAACTATACATGCGTTTTCCCCCCTGTGAACAGGCTGGCATCGGTATCCCATTATGACTTTGTTGTAAAAAGACGTGTCTATCGAGACAACTCATAATGAGAATCAATTTAGAAGATTTGGGTCTTCGATGCTGAACTTTTGGTTTTGCTCTCATAGCAGAATACAAAATACTAACCAGATGCTTTTGTTCTATTAGCCTCTGGGAATGTGGATGAGCCTTGTCCTTTAGAATTGAATCTGATCCAAAGGCAAACTCAAATGGCTAATATTCTTCATTAAAGTGATTATGAAAGACCTTCCCCCAATCATTAAGATTTTAGGTTATCTAGGTTCAACTGTTTCTAACTTGTTAGGAGTTGTGCAATTTAGTCAAGAGACAGACCTGTTATTGAATCGATAATATCCTGATTAACAGTCTGGAAACTATTTTTTACTAAGTTAAAACATATATTTTTTTATAATAATAATAATCATAATAATATAATAACACAGGAAACTTATCCCATGTATGAAATCCTAATAAAAAGCCAGTGGAATGCTAAAATTATGGTTTTGTTACCATATGAATATGTTGTTTTTTCATAAATACAGCAGTTTTATGTGTGTGATGTGAAGGTCCAAACAGCATAATCTAAATTCAACCTTAATAATTAAATGAGGAATTGTTAATAATTTGGAATAGTGAAAACATTAAAGGAATTATTGTTGCTGTCGTGAACCATACAGACACAATCCTATGACGCATATTGATTCCCCATAAGAAGCAGAAATGTAAACAATACATCATACATTGACAACCCAGATCACTCGATCTCGCAGAAATAAATTCTGCAATTGTAAATAGAGGAAAAACGAACAAACTGTCCTTACTAAACCTATTCTGCAGCAGAAATACAGTGTACCAAAGCTGTGCTCCAGTGCAAGCCTAAAAAGCTGGGTTGACACTACAAATCCTGAAATATTCACCACAAAATGTATGACATGACTTATAAAATACTCACTAACACGACTCAACCAGAGAATCAGATCTCTGCACGTTAACAGTGAATGCACGTTAAAACATGCAGCACAATATTAAAACTGATACTAAATAGTCCCAAACTCTTTCCAAAAACTCTGTCTAACATGAACCAATTCCACGAATGAATATCAATCAAGTAAACAGTGAAAAGATAGCATGGCTGATGACCAAAATCTTGATAATCTTTACTGTGACTTGGTCTTTCTATCTTCCTTGGTCATATGGCCTGCACCCTCATATAATGATGATGATGATGATGATGATGATGATGATGATGAATTTTATTTCACTTAACATACACAAAAGAAACAATTTTTTCCCACAATTTGCCACCGTAGTGAAACAGGAATAAGGAATAGGCTGAAGCAAAGGTATTTTTGCCTATCCCATACCATAATCCCTATAGAATCACCCAGAAATCCAACAAAACTAAACTAAATATCTCATCACATAATGTACCCCAAACACATCAAATGATAATTACAACCGCTAATGTATTTATGTATTCACTTCCGTTCCCCTGTGTGTTTGTTTGTTTGTTTGTTTGTTTATTTATATGTGGCTGGTTGAAATTTGCCATGAACATTCAGTTTTCTCAGAAGAAGAAACATTGATTTTGGAGACCTCCATGACCTTCTCTCTATTGCAACCATCAGCCTGAATATTCAACTTTCTAATGAGTAAATCTCCTGACCTAATGTAAAATATTGGTGATGCACAATGACATTGCCAACATAAATAAACAGTGAGAACCCAATCACCTTTCCTTTACTGTCACCATCTGGCCAAACCACTGCTTGTGTAATCCACCCAGCAGACTGTTGACTGTGACAGTAACAGCTAAGTGGAGGATATTATCAGGCCTTTGTGGACATCTGCACTATACTGAGTTTTCCCTAAGAGGTGCTTTCCCTAAAAGTATGTAAAGATATATATTTGTATATTACAAATGGATCAAATTAGATATAATGTGAAAAGAGTCCCTCAGTTGAGATAATTATGTCACACCTCTGTAGTTCTTCTCAGCGCAAAAGAATATTTTAGCATCTGTTAGCATTGTTCTGGTTTTCTGGCCAAAGCAGGCTGTTGTCAGCACAAAAGCACTGTAAGCTGTTCAGCGCCAAACGGCAGTCAAAGTTAGCGACTAGCTAATAAACAAAGTGGAGGATAACTAAAGAGCCTGATGTTTCCTTCAAGAGTTGGCGGAGACCAAAAAAATAAATCACATCTGTCAGGTGGCCAGAGATACGACTGAATGCTAATGCTGCTCTGTGTCTGCTGGATGTAAGAAGAGGCAACCGTTTGCCAACACATTCACCATATCAACTTTATACAGTGATGATACTTTAATCGTATGCTTACAGCTACCCCCATGTGGCCCAAAAATGAATCAATGCAGGTTTAAGTTTCTTGGATCAAGATATATTTGTTGGATTACAAAACAAATATGTCCTTGTCAAATTTCACCAAAGTTATTTGTACGTGTTGTCTGGGTTTGTGTGGTGCAGAGATACAGTATACGCTGGGATAATGTGTACTCAGAGATTGAGTGCCTCAACGATTGCTTTTATGCCGGTCACTCTCTCTGCCTGTCACAATGTGTCTCTGAGTGGTTACGTGTCTTCTAACTTGCCCTGAAGTCTGATGCAAATGCAGTTATAAAAACTTTGCTGCAAACTCTGAAGGTTAAAGTTGAAATAAACTCAAAATCTCAAACCTTAATTGGTCCATATTTTGGTTTTAGCTATAGTGCGTTTAACATATAGATGTATTGAAAGGGAAGAGCTAAGGGAATTGATTAACAGCACTCACCTTTGACCAATTTTGTTGACTCTGTTAAGAGAACACTCACATACACACGTCTATATTTGCATAGTACAGTTTCTAATGTATCCCTGGAGTTTATAATGGATTCTTTAACCCCCCCTCCTACTCAGACAGACTGAAAACCCCAGAAATGTAATTAATGGTATTTACATCACTGCTATATGTGTCAAAAATGTGAATTGAATTAAAAGAATTGTAACAGTAAAATAAATAACGGAGCTTGCAAACTTCTACATTCAAAGGCTAGACGGCTAAAGTGTAGGAAGCTGAGCTGCTGTCTGTTCATAACAGAGAACCTTTTTAACAAAACTCGTAGCAGTTCATTTTTTAATTGAAATGGACAAGAAAAGTTTTTTTTGGACTTGTTCTGATCTGTAAAACTCTGTATTTTTATCATTGTGTCCAAGAATGTTGTGAGCCAGAAAGTGACCTAACCTTTAGCCAGATAGATGGTAGTCTATATCCACGACCTTCCACTTCCAGGATTGCTCCGTTGCCGCTGGAAATTCCGTCGCATGTCCTTATTTTTGGCCGGATGTCTGTTACCTTACGCTTTCTTTGTGTTGGAATTTAAAACTCAGGTGGATTAACGAGGACTATGGTTAACCGCTCCTCAGATATCTGCAGGGTAAATTGAGACAGCTAGCTAGACTATCTGTCCAATCTGAGGTTTCTGTTGCACGACTAAAACAACTTTTGAACGTACACGTTCCAACAAAATCAGTTCCTTCCCAGGGATATTTTGCAGAGGCACCGGGGCTCCGTGCGGCACTTAGCCCAAGACGATTGTGATTTGTTTAAAGCCATGCCAATAAACCAGAGCACGTTCCTCTCCCATCCCAGAATGCTGTGTGGACTAGCCAGACCCTCCTTCGCAGCGCTGTGGAGGAAGGTCTGGCAATGCGAAACTAGATAGATGGTGGCATATTAAGGGTTTTGTGTATCTACTGAGCAATTATGATCATGATCTTATAATGCAGAGAGATGGCTGCCTTCCTTATCCCGTATCCTCATTACACATTCATTTTCAGGTCACAGCCAAACACTTTGGAGAACGAAAGGGCTGTTTATATGCCATGATGAAGGCATCCAGAAGATTATTTTCCTTACATATGGTGAAGATTGGATCATTGTTGTGGGAGAGTAAGTAAGTCTTTGACAAGTAACAGCCAAATAGCCTAGGAAAGTCTGATATGTTATTTCCCCCCAAAATCCCCTATCAAGCACACATTTGTGACTTCAGTATCGCATGGTCACTCTGCAGCCTTAAAGTTACATAAAATACTCGAAACTCACTGTCTTACTGCCTTCTTTCTTTGTGGTGTTTTTAACATGAAGGGCTTAAAGACTGACATAGGTATACAAAAATGTACGTCCT
Organism: Sander lucioperca; assembly: GCF_008315115.2. NCBI lineage: Eukaryota > Metazoa > Chordata > Actinopteri > Perciformes > Percidae > Sander > Sander lucioperca. The sequence continues at coordinate 4,759,063 of NC_050178.1, forward strand.
AGTGTTACCTCACCAACCAAAAAACCAAAAAGCAAAATTTTGATGGCGGGGGGGGTGTGCCAACCGGGTTGGGGGTGGTAGGTGGAATCTATATATAGATATATAGATATATATATCTATATATATCTATATATAGAGAGAGAGAGAGAGAGAGAGAGAGAGAGAGAGAGAGAGAGAGACACGCGTAGAGAAAGTGTTTGAACTGTTCTGTCTTTCCTGTCTTCAGCTGTCCTATAAAAGCCACAAAAAGCAGCACTGAAATCAAAAACTAAGACTATCTGTCAAAAGATGGTCATTGGTGACGGGCCATCTCAATGCTATAGCTAAAAAAAATTCAGGGCTGGATCTTCACAAGAATACGAAGGCTAGGCTGAACCTGTGCCTCTTCCCCACATGATGCCGTCTAGCCTTCCAGAAAAATTATGAATGAGGACTGCCTGAATGCTCCGACCTCTGCAAAATGATTTGTGGGATTTGTTGAAACGAAAGCTATATTTATAACAGACTTGAAAATAGAACAAGAATTGTTGGTCTTTCATGAGATATTTAGTCTTGAAACGCAGACTCTGGATGATCCAAAGTTGGAACACAGCATTCTAGGCTTGTTTTTATGTGACTTGCTATACTGTACATCATCAACCATGTGACTGACTGTGACTTTCCAGCTGTCAGAAATAGTGATTGATTCTACTTTGGTTGTTTTATGTCTCGGATTCTGCTGCAGACTGATTTGTGAGTAGGAATATAGCCAAACCGCATTTATATGTCATGTTAAGTGTGACATGAGAGGAGCAAAAATGACAATCATGTTCAGCCTTGGTTTCTTCTGTAAATTGGTTGAAGCCAAACCCATGTTGATACTGAATTATATTTCTCCAATAAAGCTTTGAACAGAATCTCTTATATAACATTGAAAATGTGAATATATAAAGTTGGGCTTGGTATATAGATGTCCTGGAGAGGGAAATATTTCTAATCATTTCCAAATTCAAAATTTTACTCAAACTTGTAAATATTGTACTGTCCTAATAATTAATAAGATTATTCAATTCTGTACTTTTTAACCCTACTGTTATGTTGTGGGTCAAAACGGCTTTTTAAAGTTTAAAAACCTAGGCAAAATATTTTACAATGTTTTTTCAGTATGGATCTTCTTCTGCTGGCAAAAATTCGTGTAATCAACATTTAACATTTTGTGCTAGTTTAGATCAAAATGAAGGCTGAGTTTGAAGATGGTTGTGATCTGAGCAAGGGCACAGGAAGTAGTGGGGGTAAAAAGTAGGAAAGGTGCCATTAATTTTACGCCCCTGGCCCGATTTTCGGTCGCAGCTAGTGTGATCCCATTGCAAGCCAAATGAACAGGGTTAGATTAATGATTTGTTTGTAAATGAAGGATTTATTTGCTTGTTAAGTGATATTCTCAGCACCCTAATCTGGTGACGTCTAATAGTTCTGGTATTTGTTAGCATTAATTATGACAAGAAACCACCCACATTTGAGATGACATTACATAAATGCCACTGCAGGTGAAAAGGTTTTTTTTTTCTTGGCACCAATCTGACTGTTAGGCGCTGCTTTGCCAGCAGACAGACACAATCTTATTTTACGGTGACTCAAATCTGATTTGAGCAAGAGACAGACAATGCTGTGGCTTACAAAGAATGTAAACAGAGAGGGAGGGCAGCTTCAAATTGGGTCCGGAGTCTCCTGGAAAATAATTAACATGACATTTCCCTGACATTTAGTCGGGGGTATAGTGGAGCAGCCTGAAGAATGGGAGGAAGGAAGCAGAGATATGAGCCAGTGAGGGAAAAATGAGACAGGAAGGACGACAGGGCATTACAATATGGTAACTAAGCAGAAGTGCAATTACACTCACACAAACAAACCACGAATAGACCTACTCTAATGTTCAGTACCCACTCCTTCAGTGATGATAAAATTAGACTTTTGTTGCTTGGTAACCATTTGTTTTGTGCTCAACTCTACCATTTACCATCTGTTTATGGGCTGTTACACATATATTTCCATCTCTGACCCATAGGACAGCACAGCTGATGAGCATGTGACAGTCTGTGGTCACAACTGGGCCGCTTGACAAGCCCACCGTGTGGTCCAGCCTATTAAAAAATGACTAAGACAATACATCAACCCCTATCAATGCTTTTAGTAGTTTGGTTTTGTGGTTTCACATTTCCCTTTTAAGCTAATTAGGAATTGATGAACTATGCCTCTTATTGTGTCAAGGTTGCTCTTTTTTCTGATAAAAACAAGATTAAGAGTCTGCAGCCATGCTTGCATCTCTGTGAGGCTGTATTCAGGCCGTATAATAATAATGGATGACGCTTCCGGGCCTGAAAAGTGAAGCCAATACGGAAGTGCCTTAAACCTACATTCTATCTAATTTCCATAAGGGGGCGACTTCACTGGTTGCAAAAACAACTCTGTTTTTACAGAAGTCTATGAGAAAATGACCCTACTTCTCACTTGATTTATTACCTCAATAAACATTTTCATAATGAGTTTGTGGCCTCATCGCTACTTTCAAGTCTTTTTCAATACAGCACGATGTTCATTTTGTAAATAATGGTCCCATTTATTTTAAAATTGACGATAAAGCAGGGGATGTTTTAGGGGCGTGGCTACATGCCAACCTCTGTCTGTGTTTCTTGAACTTTGACCCTCTCTGTGTGTTTTCATGCCATCAAAGTTAACTGGGACCCTTTGGTTGCCTAGAAATACCTAACCAAGCTAGCTAGCTACCGCTAGCCTATTAAAAAATGACTAAGACAATACATCAACCGGGTTGATGTATTGTCTTAGTCATTAAGACTAATACTACTAAAGCCTTTTAGTAGTTTGGTCAATGGTTTCACATTGCTCTTTTAAGCTAATTAGGAATTGATGAACTCTGCCTCTTGCTGTGCCAAGGTTGCGCTTTTTTTTCTGGCAAGCCATCCTCCGTTATAAGTGTATAATATGCCAAAAGAAGAGATGATGAACACTTTTTTTAATGGGAAGCACTGCACCCACTCATCAGTTGGTTGTTATTGAGAGCTTTAGACTTGGAGAAAACAATATGTACAAGCTCTTTGCTGTGTTATTATTCAAAGGGAAGAGTACCCATCTTGGTTAAGCACTTCAAAACTGTTATTCAGTGATGTTTTGATGAATTGCAGATATCAGGGTGCAATAATGGAGACAGCAGGGTACAGTCGACTCAGAGTGGTCATCTCCTTTTTGTAGGCTACAGCACTGTCTTAGCGCTAACACAATAAACATTGATTTTACATCTCTTTGATTCCTATGAAGAAGACATTTAACTGACAGACCCACAGCACTCATCTCAGTCTGTATGTGGGGTAGCGCTGACAGTTCTCAACAAATCCTCACCGCAAAGCAATAGTTTAATTTCCTATACGTTTCCCAAACAAGGCACACCGCTCCCTTTAACAGTGTGAGAAAGAGACAGTGTCCTTTTGATCCTTCCAATCCAACCTAAAAGAGTGAGATCAAAGGCTCCTCATGTTTAACACTGCTGTGGTCTCCCAGGTTGACGGGTGCAGTTGTGTTTCCCTGAGAGGCCAGCTGAGGTCCAACTCTGTCTTTTTGTACCGACTAAAAGTGAGTACCTGATAGAGGTCAGTACGCTGAGCATAGCTATGATTAGGAAATATTATGCCATAGGATGAGAACTTCAACATCTAATTATGCCTGGTGGCATTCAACACAAAACAAAATGCTCACCAAATAGTGCATGATATTAACACACGCTGCTTTGCTGTCATTTTTATTTTTCCTAAATTATTCGCTAATAAATTGCTTGAGCATGGTTTGACTGATTTCTTAACTTGACTTAATCATGAGATAAGCTCCACAGTTACAAACTAACTTTTTCTGGGTTTCTAACGTTTCTGTCTTACTGTAGTTGATTATTGAAATATGTGCAATAATGACATGTCACAAGCAGGCTCTACTGATTAAAAAAGTGCCCCTCCCAAGCATTGATTAATCCAAATGATTCAAATAATCCTAAATTATTTCCGACTTGTTGTTTATGTGCACAAAGATATAATTCAATATCCCAGCCTTCTGCAAAATATTTCAAATCCAATTGGCTCAGAATAATGCAGGGTGGGGTTGTCACAAACAAACAACACAGTGCAAAGGACAATGAAAATAAATTACTTTTATGTATTTCATGTTGTCAGCGAGGGCAGCTAAGTTATATTTAAATGATTTATTGGTGCATGAACAGCGCACAAGGTCACAAAAAGTGTATGCAGCATGCAGGTGTGCATGTCTGGATGGTTGTGCATTTGTACGTATATGTGTGTTTTTGAAGGTGTATACGATGGTTCTGCAGTGATGATATAGCAATGGCCGTTTGTTACAAGTCTGGTAATAAGAGCATTAAAGGAGATACAGATAATGACGCTTGTGTCATGTTTTAAAGATGGTTAACAGCGAGGCATCCAGCGAGGTGCTTTCACTGTAAGACTCAGACATGCTTTTTTTCCTAGTTCTTGAACAATATCCACACTGATAGATCACATCAACTGACTTTTTCTATCATTACCACTTCTTACTTTGTGTTCCAAAGCACAACACACAGAGGTGTCCTAATTGACTCATTGTGTGCACACCTTTTAAAATGCATTCGTAGGTGGCTGGGTTGATTCGGTGGGTAGAGCAGGTGCACATATACTGAGAGGTTTATACCTCAACGCAGAGGTCCAGGGTTCGAATCCGACCTGTGACGATTTCCTGCATGTCTTCCCCCTCTCTCTCCCCTTTCTCACCTAGCTATCCTATCAAATAAAGGCGGAAAAGCCCAAAAAATAATCTTAAAAAATAAATAAATGCATTAGTAGGTCTAAAAATGGTGCATTTCACTGCATGGTACAAATGTTGTGGTCTTGTGCACAGGCATTTTTATGGTAGGCCTATACATAAAGATTCAGTGGTCTAAAAACTACAACATCCCATGTAAGTTCATTTTAAAATGCCACAAACATCCAAAGGCAATTACTTACTTACTTTATCATGTATTAATATGTCAAAGTACGATGCAGTATAAAAACAAGATTAAGAGTCTGCAGCCATGCTTGCATCTCTGTGAGGCTGTATTCAGGCCATATAATAATAATGGATGAAGCTTCCGGGCCTGAAAAGTGAAGCCAATACGGAAGTGCCTTAAACCTACATTCTATCTAATTTCCATAAGGGTATAATGAGTTTGTGGCCTCAATCGCTACTTTCAAGTCTTTTTCAATACAGCATGATGTTCATTTTGTAAATAAAGGTCCCATTTATTTTAAAATTGACGATCAAGCAGGGGATGTTTTAGGGGCGTGGCTACACACCAACCTCTGTCCGTGTTTCTTGAACTTTGACCCTCTCTGTGTGTTTTCACGTCATCAAAGCTAATTGGGACCCTTTGGTCGCCTAGAAATGCCTAACCAAGCTAGCTAGCTATCGCTAGCGTTAGCTGGTAACAATCTTTTTTTCTGTTCCACCGTACATGCAGATGCATGGCAGCAGTACCTGGAGTTCCGTGTTTACCAGCAGATAAAACTCCACTGGATGACCCTCTTCAGAAATGTTGAAAACAACACTGGCTTGGCCACGTCATCCTCCCTAGCGCTAACCTCTCGTCAAAAATTGTCACATCCGGTTGCAAAAAAAAAAAAAATGGCAACGGATGTATTGCTACTAAATGTTAGTCAGCATGCTAACATGCTCACAATGACATATGTCAATGAGTGCTATAATGTGAGCAGGTAATGGAAGGAATAAGGAATAATGTTCATCATCTTAGCTTAGGGTGTTAGCATGCTAACATTTTTTAATTTGCACTAAGAACACAGGATGATGGAAATGCCATTAGTTTTGCAGGTTTCTCTGTGTGTGTGTGTGTGTGTGTGTGTGTGTGTGTGTGTGTGTGTGTGTGTGTGTGTGTGTGTGTGTGTGTGTGTGTGTGTGGACCTGTAGTGCAAATCATCACCATGCTAGTAGAGGATTGATCCAACCAATATCCCAGCCACATCTCTTACATCCAACATTCATGACAATTACCTTTGCTGCAATAGATGAGCCAGGCTTTTCCAGAAGGTCCCAAAGTTTCTTTCGTTTTTCAGCACAGCAAGTGTTGTCAAATTCTTCTCCCTCTATGTCTTTCATATTGTCAGCCTCTCGTTTGAGCTCCTCATTCATTTGCTCCTTTTTCTGGTGGTACCTCGCCTGGCAACACGACTCCAGGTAGATCTCGTCAATGCCCCAGTAGTCGAGTTCTTGACTGAACGACAGGGCACACATTTCTTCCATCATGTGCAGCTTACCCGTGCGGTAGAAGTTCAGAATTGAAGTGAATGCCCCTGGATGTCGGTCAAAAAAGTACTCATTCTCCTCAAGGTTGTAGTCATCGCACACTTCCATCAGAGACTCATGGGCGTTACAATCTCTTAACTTTCCCAAACGTGTTCGTGGTAACCTATCTAACGTTCGCCACAAGACCTCATGTGGGAGACCCCCAACATTCAGCCTTACTCTACGGAAACATGACTTGCTGCGAATGATGTCCACCGGTTCAGGTGGCAGCAATGATGTTGAGCGGGAGCCAGCTTTATTTAACTCTGCCAAGGATTTCTCCATGATGACTTTAGGTTGAGGAATCAGGCAAACATCCAGGGCTATGGACTACAGCTGGTCCTATTTTCTTTCATTATTTTATCTAAAGGATTCAAAACAAAGAAAAAAAGAAATCATTAGTATTCTAGGATTAGCCCCAAATGTTAAGGCCCACACCTTAATCATTCGATTCAGAACTTTTATGGTGATTAAGGATTTAGGCGTGAGCCCCAGGCGTAATTCAGAGCAGTGGCTCCTAACCCGGAGGTCAGGAGTCAATAAGATTAATCTGACAGGTATCAAGATAATTTCAGATGATGAGGGCTCACAAGCCAAAACCAATGGTTCCAATGGTTTTCGGTGCCACATGGTTTGTCATGCTAGTACGTTATTAGATTAATCAATTGAATATTGGCAAGTACAATTATATAATGTAATGCAGGGTCCTGAAGACCAGATTCAAAATCATTGGCTTAAAAAATCTTTTAAAAAAAAGATAGATTAAGTATACTATTATTTCAAGGCATTTAAGTCTTGTTATGATCACCACATCTGCAGTATCATTGTATTAGTTTTTTTTTTTTCAGGATATTTCACTGTTGATTGCTGATTACTGAAAATGATTTCCTGCGTCAACAATAAACAAGATTATGATTCTTCATATGACTCACACTTTTTGGTAGCTAACAAGAAAGACAAGTGGAAACTTTTTTATATTGTTCTGTCATTAGCTAAACCTAAAGAAACATAATTTAATGTTCTTGCTCAGCAAAAGTTAAAAAAGCAAAACAAAAAAACATTTAAAGTCAACAGGAAACTGCAGGGTCCTGGAGACAATAATTCAAAATCACGAGGCTCCGAGGGAGAAAAATAAGAAACAGTTAAATTGTATTATTGTATTTGGATATTTCACTAGTATCTTTTATAAATTCTTTTCTGAATCAACAACACATCTATGATGATTCATGCATACAGTAGAGTTAGAGTTAGAAGTTAATAAAGGGAGGGGGTAACGGAAGCCTCACTTAATATTCTATTATCACCTAAACCAGTAAACACTATTGAATTGAATTTCCTATGACCACAAACAGTAAAACCTACTTTAAAACATCTTGAAACCCAGCATGGAACTGTAGGCTTGTAGACAAGAATTGAAAATCAATGGTTGAAAAGGCTCCTGGGGAGTGAAATTAACCCCGGATAAATTGAATTATTATCTCTGGATTTTCACTCATTAGTTGCTGTTAACACACCATCTACTGTATAGCATCGTCTTCTTTGATTTTTTTTTCTATTTTTTAAATTATGTCCTGAACCTAAACATATAAAGCCACACCTGCAACATAAATATAGCTACCCTGAGATGTGGGTTCTTGAGATGACTCACATCTGATAGCAGTCTGCAGAATCATACATTTCTATTTGGGGCTAAGAAGAAAAATATTTGGGAACCATGACTAAAACTTTTAAATTTTAAAACTGTACTGACTCATTATTTTGGAGACATCTCCTCTATGGTGACTGATATTAATATCAATAATACAACTGCTGTATTATTGTGTCTGTTTGTAGTTTGTCATCCGTAGCATTTGGGTTGATCACTGCTCATGTGACGCCCATGCAGTGCTGTGGGTGGGGACGCAGGACACCACAGTGATCAGTGTGGTACAAAGTGAGCGCTGTCCACTCTAATGGTGCTGAAACACCAGGAAGCGCTGTTCACTCCCTGAATCATGGCGAGCTCTCTTTGGAAGACTCAGAGAAGAAATAGGCTACATCATCTCCTGACAAACATTATATCACCTATTTCTGACTGCGGACGTGGCACGAGCTGCACATGTTTACATGCTGATCATTTTGTTTATGTCTATGTGATGAGAGCGGGGAAGCCCGGCAACACCTTGGGCCTGCAGATGTGATCATTGATCGCTGCCTGTCACACAAAGTTTCTAACACTTCACAAACACAATTAGGCCTGCGCATTTTGTCAACATAGCCTACATTATAAAGCCCATAGAAAATAAAAATAAAACACGAACACAGGATGTAGAATTGAGGATGGAAATATGTCGGCTTTTGGACAGGGAGTAACAGACTGCGGGGAAGCAGTAACAAGAAATGTTAATTTGAAGGAGCCTCCACCCTCCTATTGGAGTCAGAGCTTCGATAAAATAATTTAGCATTAAACGAGCCACTATAATCACACTCTACTGTTATGCGCAGCTGAACTGAGACTGGCTCATTGTGATGCTTAATCATCTCCAACTGCAATGTTGTAAATGCAAATCATCCATCGTTAAGCATGTATCTGTTTTTCAAAGGCTGCCTGCTCCATATTGGTGCAGTTGTATTGCAGAGTAGTCCTATATCTGCCACTGATAATCTATTACAATTGATATGTTAGCCTACATATGATTCAAATTCCAAAGATTGAAATAAGCTTAAAAAATACCGTAATGAGTTGTTGTCATCCTGCACTGAATCAAACCAGCACGCACGGCTCTGTGAACAATCAATTCGCTGGCACAAACGGAGATGAAGCAGTAGCATTTAAAAAAAGGAGGCGTCGTTATTGGTTTACTTTTGCCAGGGTCTAAACCAATCCATTTCCCCTTCCTCTGCCTCCGACATGGCAGAGAGATCCTTAGCACGATCTATTGCCTACCCGCCGGTTTCCTGCTCCGCATATCGCACCAGTGCTTCGCCCGAAGATCAACAAGTATGCCGAGAGCCCATTCGGACAGACTACCTGTGTTTCCCAGTCAGCTGTGTAAGGAGGCGTCGCATCTCTCTGAAGGTGGATCCATGGCAGCTCAGCGCTCTCTTCCACATCTGATTAACTCTTTCAGCACCGCGCCTTGACGTCTGGATGTATCACTAAAAAGACTTATGGGCACTGTTGGTGTTTACGATATGGATATATAAAAGCATTAGTGTGTAATGTGTAAATGTGAGTAAATATATGAATCGGGTTATATGATATGAAGGCATAAACATGAGCGATAATCAATTAGGTACATGTTCAGAGAAAGGATTTAAATAACCATCTAATATGGAACTTAAGTCAATTTAATGCTATTTACTATAATGGTAGGAGGTTTTTAATGCTGCTTAATATGATTAGTGTAGGTGGTTCCCCTTCTCTTATCTTCACATATAAGCAGTGGTAGAATAAGTATTCAGATCCCCAACATTATATTAATGTACAAATACTCCATTACAAGTACAAATCCTGCACTGGTCAAAGTACGGTACAGTAAATCATACAAAGTACATAAGTATTAGCAGTGAAATGTACCTAAAGTACCAATACTAAAATTACTCATTCTGCTGGAAATGGCCCGTGTGAGTAATATATTAATATATCACATTAGCAGGCTGGTTGGTTCCCAACATATAGGTATTGAGCCCCCAAGTCCATTCTCTGTGTATGTGCGCTGGAGGTTTCAAGTTTCACCTTTCTGTGAGTTGCAATCCATAACTCACATGATACTTCCAAACTAGTTACTAGTGATGTGACAAAATCTTCTCGTACGTAGGTACACATATTAAACTCAAACATTTTAGGTGTGCACAGAGAAACTTTCCCCCCAGACGAACATGAAAAGGGCCTTCTGTCAAACTCTGCACATACACAATTCTGCACAGTGAAGGTCAAACATCCAAGTGAAGTAACAATAAGCTAAACATATTGTTGAGTGAAGGGGGACTTGTTCTACCCAAAGTTTGGAGGCAAAAATGACAAATGAGGTTTACTTTATTTTTCCTTTTTATTGAAAATATTAATAACAAACAAGTTAAATATGATAGATGCACTAAGTAACCATAATAGTATAAATACAGTACATATAACAAAACGTCTTTATCAAGCAACAATTTTACAGTTATATACAGTTCATTCAAATGATGGCGTCATTTCATCGATGTGTCTTCTTAAGTCTGTATCGGACCTGCAGATCTCCGTCCGGCTGGAGCATCCCAAAGCCGTAGCGACTGGGATTAGCTGGTGGCAGTTTAGCCTCTGGGTCGCACAGCTCCAGATCAAGATGGGTCAAGAGCAAGAACACAAATCTAGAGACACAAGAGGCAAAAGCAGTTTAGAGCAAGCCACAGACTGCCCCCGATAAACATGATTAATTAGACAATATTCATTTTAGGTTTCACACATTCAGTGAAATGCAGAAATTATGTGAAAATCATATCAAGGAATCAACCGATCTGAAATAAACAGCAAAATGTCTCAGTCTACACATCAACATCAACAAACCTATCTCCCCCTTTTTGTGTGTTGTGGATTACAAGGATTGACCTTTAACCTTTGCAAATGGATATGTCTGACAAAGGCCCGCTCTCCAAACTGACTGTCCATTATCGAACAATCAATTTATCATTACCCTTAGCCTTTTTCATACAGGTCATTACAGAGTATAAGCGATTACTATATTAAAGCATGTTGCCAGTGGTGGAATGTAACTAAGTGCATTTACTCAAGTATTGTACTTAAGTACAAATGTGAGGTACTTGTACTTTACTTGAGTCTTTTCTTTTCATGTCACCTTCTACTCCGCTACATTTCAGAGAAAAATATTGTACTTTTTATTCCACTACATTAATCTGACAGCTTTACTTACTAGTAACTTTACAAATTAAACACTTAATTGATTGACAGAACTGTTTGGATTGTTTCCTGTTTTTAAAGTGGGAGGGTTTTCTGCATTGACTACTTTTACTTTTAATACTTTAAGTACATTTTCCTGATAATACTTACACACTTTTACTTGAGTAACATTTTGAATGCAGGACTTTTACTTGTAATGGAATACTTACAGTGTGGGAATAGTACTTTTATTTAACTAAAGGATCTGAATACTTCTTCCACCAATGCATGTTGCTTATAATGATAGAGGGCATGAAAAGCATGATAACAGGGGGAGTGTTATGTGCAGATGGATTTTGCTGGTCTGGTAATTGGGGTGAAATTGCAGGAAATGCTTAGATCATGAATGTATCATTTCAAAACATAAGATGCATCATGGAAATATATATATTTTTAAATGGATCTTTACACTCACTGTTTAATGGCTGTAACAGCAAACTCTTTCCCAACACAGATATTTCTCCCTGCACCCCAGGGCATGGTGTAGTACTTCAGCCTTTTTCCTTCTTTGTAGAACTTATCCTTCACTGTCATATCATCATTTAAGAAGCGATCATACTTGAAAATCTGTTAAGAAGACACAGGAAAAAAAACATGAAGGCATAAAATATGTGCAATATAATATCATGCAAATAGGCTCGATCACATGTCTCCTGCTCAATATCTTCTGTTCAAAATGTGTAATTATCACCTCTAACCATTGAAGACAAATACACAGAATGAACATTGGGATTTGGTCTCTGTCTCTTGCTAGTCAACTCCTACTTGCTTCATTTGTAGGCATTTAGCAGCTCATCCCAAAGGATGTATTCTGTCAGTAAGTTTAAACACACTGCTTAATCTTGCCTCCTCAAGATTGCTTTGTGCACTATAATAAGGCTTACAAATATCGCAATGGAGGTACACAACTATATGTATCATGGAGGTGGTAACAAAATGTTAGATAATTACAGAATCTTTGCACAGTTTGTGTTTGTGCTGTGAATGTTGTCTCTCTTACACAAAACACAAAAGTACCTGTGGTTCTTGGTATATCTGTGGGTCCATTTGAGGGCTGAGGAAGGGGAACAGACACACTTTGTCCCCCTGTCTGAGGTGGTACTCCTGTCCATTGGCCATGTGCAGGATCTTGTCCTGCACCACCTCTCTGTTGATCATTACCGCAGCGGTGAGCCTTAGTGTCTCGCTCAGAACGCTGTCTGCGGAATGGAAAGGACAGCAGAGTGGATAATGTCAGAGGGGTGTCAGCGTGAGTTAAGTCGGCGGTGCCCTTTGGCATAATTTGGAGAGGTACAAACATTTACACGGATGTGAATATATGGAAAAGACAATCATTATTTAACTGAATCAAAGGTCAAACTTTTATTGTCACTGTCATTGTTTCAGTACGCTGCTGTACTTATCTTGTTATTTCCAACAAATCAAATGCCTTTGTTTCCACCTGACTGGAGTGGCTAAACCTCAAGTTATGAGTGAGAAAGTGAACAGCAAGCAGCTGTTACGTACCAAGCACAGGTGTGCTGTGTGCTTCCAGCAGGTTGATGGGGGGATGCTGTACGGAAGTGTCCCGGAGAGTAAGGCCTCTGATCTCTGATTTAACAGCCTTCATGGCCTCAGGGTGAGTGAGCAGAAAGCCAAGGAGCCAAAAGGCAGCAGGTCCAGCATTGCACTGAAAGGAAAAACACTCAACTTAGCACAAACTCACTCCTTTATATAAGCTTCTAGTATTACAAACTGTGCATAAGTTGGTATAGGAGCCATGTATATCTTATCTTATGTTTGTTTATAGCTTGCACCTATTACATAATGTAGGATGTCACAGGGGTTGGTCTGGCAATAATCATATGTATGCACCTGTGCACCTGGAGGACGCTAGAGAGGGGGTGAGATTGAGTTGTTGTATTTTCTGTTGACAGCAAGTTTCACTGTGTTCACGTTCACCTTCACACACAGTATTTTTCAAGTGCTACTGGATTTACTTGTTTTTGTGTTTTCTTGTTTTCAAATGGACAATAAATCTTTAAATGCACATGCTGGAGTGGAACTGGATTATTCAAACGGTGCGTCATAAAAGTGTTGATTGTTCCCTGACTCAGCCTCTCAGCGGTTTATGGAGGTTTCAAAGAAGTCGCTACAGTCGGATTATGTTTTATATATGTAGACATACAATGCATATGATATAGAGATACTTCTGATTATTTATTTACTTTTGGGAATATAATATTTCAGCAACTCTCTGTAAAGCTGCTGTCTAAATATGACAAGATATGAGGAGAAGTCAGTGAATCAGTCCACACTTTGTAGACACTGCTGTCAGCTTCTCGGTAAAGAGACAGCTGAGCCTGTCAGACAGTAATTGCTATGAGTTAAGGAAGCGGTTACTTGTACCTCTGCACATCTCAGGTCAGCTCTCCATTGACAGCAAGGGCGAATGCCCAAAAGCGACTAGAGGTGCATGACAGTGACTTTCTTCCCTCTTAGATCATCAGAACATCGGATCTGATCTCAGATAATGATATGAGTGACTTAGACAGCAGCACAGTGGGGACTTTTAAAGGAATAGTTCAGCATTATAGGAACTATGCTTAGGTAGTCAGATGAGAAGATGTATACCACTTACACGTCTGTACACTAAATATGTAGTTACTGTAGTTGTAGTTTTTACACAACTTACTTTTTGTACAGATTTGTGTGTGTGTGTGTGTGTGTGTGTGTGTGTGTGTGTGTGTGTGTGTGTGTGTGTGTGTGTGTGTTCTATACATGTTATGTATATATCTTACTCTGTTTAATTCTGTGCTTGAATTATGTGGGAGCCAGAGGGAGCCGAGCTCCCATAGAGTGAGGACTGGCTCCCATGAAAGCAACAAAGTCAAAAATCTGAGGGCGTCTCTCACATCTGAAGGTGTCTGCCATATGTGGCATTGTAATGTAATCTTAAACAACGCTCATTAGCCATTCCTGTGCGGTCTCTTACCATTAAAGATGTTAAATTAAAATATAAAATATCTAGGCTACTACGGAACGTAGACCTGAGCCTACCCTACGCTCATGAACGCAGCATGACTGCACTTCACCACCACACCACTAGGCTATGTGATCATTTTGATCGATTTGACAGCACTCGCAAGTCCGAAGAAGTCACCTTGCTTTTAGCTTAATGTGCTTTTGAGGTAAACACCACCAATACATCTTAAATAAATAAATCTGTAGCTACCCTCTGCCATTCAGAGCTCCGGAAAAGTTCCCAGATATTTTTGAAACACCTGTCAGCAATACAATGCAATCTCTGATGGCGGAATATTCAGTGAATAGGCTACCCGACAACATCTCAGTGCAAATTCCGAAACTGTTCGTCTATTTATTTCCATGGTTCAACACACGAGGCGATTGAACACCCAGGTGTTGTTATCACTACGTGCACATTATAAGACTAGAACATTTGGCTGTGCAATGGCTTTATTCATTTCTGCCAGTTAGTATATTTTCCCTGTGTAGAAGTTAAAGACTACATGCATGATTGTGTTTGACACTGAGGATATCTGAGATGGTGGTCTGGGTCAAATGAGTTACGTTTTATTTCATTGTGAAATTGAGAATGACACTCAGACTAAATCGTTTAGTCTATTTCTTTGTATTGCGAAACTGAAATGAAATATGGACTATTACAATCAATAATATGTTGAAATTAATTAATTTTTTTATGAGATAGAGAGACCCCCTTAAAGACAAAAAGATATTTCGAGCACTGGTTTAATTGAACACATTTTATTTTATGTCGCTTTTGTACGAAGCACATTGTGTTACATTAACTTGTATGAAATGTGCTATAGAAATAAAGTTTGATTGATTGATTAAACAAATGAAATATAGCGTGTTCATTTGTGAGCTTTAAAGGTGCTGGTAGGTGGTTTTTGTTTCAGTTTTCAGCTTCAGATAGAGCCAGGCTAGCGGTTTTTCCCTGTTTCCAGTATTTTTCGCTATGCTAAGCTAACCAGCTGCGGGATCCAATTACATCTTTAGCGTATAGACATGAAAGTGGCAACTCTTGAATAAGCATATTTCCCATAATGCCAAACTATTTCTTTAAGGTATAACTTGATTCACTGGCAGCTGTATATTCAGAAAAGCTAGGAATGCAATAAAGTGACTTTCTCGATATGATCAGTAATTATTTTTACATTAAAATACATTTGTGGGGGTGAGAGTGTACAGACACCTCAACACAACACCATCTCTCCTAGAAGGAAAGTAACTAATACATCCATTTAAGTCTATATGTTTCAATCAATAGCATTGCTGTTGTTGTTGTTGTTGTTGATGTTTAAAAATGGAAAGAGAACAACAACCACCAGCTTGTGCAGCACTCATGATGAGGTTGTAGGTGGCTTTAGTGAAATCCAAGCATTGCACTATAAAATGCCAGTCTGCCTGTAACACATGTATAAGCCACAGTCACTCTGGCATGTCCCACTAGTCTCACATCTAATGCCTCTATTCTCTGCAGTGGTGCTCCAGTTTCTGCACATGTTGGAGGAATAGCAGTATTCCCAAACCAGCAGAGCATCGGAAAAAGCCTGTAATGGGTGGCCTGGCAAAGGTTTCTCCTCGCTTAAATACTGTGTGTTACTGGGTGAGCAATCATTGATCCAGGTTAACAAAGGGCTGAAGCTATTACAGTTAAAATGTAGCATAGGTGAACAGCAACCTATGCTACATTTTACAACCTAACAGCTTGCTAGCTCCCCCACCTGGCAGCATGGAGCAATGACACCATATTGATCTATACTTGTCTGGACTGGTGAGGTTGAGGAAGCACGCCTGTGTCAATATTGTTAATAATGGAAACTTTGTAAACTGTAGCCATTTGAAACTAAATCATGAATGAATACTACTTGACAAGAAAATGTATTGATGGTAGTATCCAAGTAAAACAACATCTCCAGTGGAGCTGCATTGTAGTCAGCAGTAGAAAACCTGATAGACAGCCCAAGTTCTGCGTATGAGAAGAAACTTTAGCGGACTAACACAGTTATGTTAATTACATCTAATTACTAAACCTCAAACAAGATAAGGTGTCATGGTAACCGATTCACATAACCACAACTGGCAAAACTCCACTGAGTTACAGGTTGAGGCAGGTAGCTCTGAGTAACTGGCAGAGAGGAATCCACTGCCTCTTACTGCTGCATTGTTGGCAGGCTGAGCACCTTGGGGTGGAATTCAAGCATGCAGTCTGGGTGTGGGAAGTTTGTTTTGGCATCCCTGTGCTTTCTTGTTTGTGTTTGAGAGAAGACAGACAATAAACCAGCTCTCACCTGTGTGGTCCACAGCTGCAGGAGTAAAGCTCTTTTCTGCATTTCTGCATCTACTCCCTCCTCATGCAGGAAGCGATGGTAGCTCTGCTGCCAGGACTTTGACTCTGACCCTTCGCTCAGCCAGTTTGGGGACAGCAGCTCCCACAGTCGCTCCCGTGATAAGTTGGCTGTTTTGCCTTCCCCTGTTGAAGATCCAATAAATGCATACATACCTTACTGTGCTGTACTGTGCAGTCAGACAGGAAACTGAATGTAAAATAATTTTCCTTTCATTTGCATTTGTGCAGCTTACCTCGGTTGAGTGAGCTGCGAGCCAGTTTGGTGAGAAGATGGTCAAACTTGCGGAACTCACTGTAGACTGCAGCAGCATTGTCTCTCCTCTCAAACAATGTAAGGTATCCGGCCCTGAGCACAGCAATACAGTTACAAAATGTCAGTCAGTCAATCCTGGTAGTATAAACACTGACATCATTTGATTTACAGTATTTCGCTGGGTTAAAGTGCTGTGGGTTACCTGAAGAGTAGGCTGTAACAAAGGCTAAAGAGTCCATCCTGTCTCCACTCTGAGGGGCTGCAGTCTTTCTGGTCACTCTGCAGCAGGTTCTGAAGGTGAGTGTTCATTGAGCTGTTGAGCTTGGAGAGACTGAGACCTTGAAAATGCCTGAGGAAATAATACATAGATATTAAGATTTGAATCAGATTTTATCGTGAAGCATAAAGTCTGTGTTTAAAAGATGCATTCCTTACTGTTCCATCCATTTCCTCTCTGCTGCAGGTTTGATGCTTGGCAGCTGCAGACTGAAGATCCGTTTTAGGAGCTGGTTTCTGCTGATGGTGAAGTCCAAGAAGATTGTGTCATTCATTACGGCATCGAAAGAGTTTGGGTCCAACAGCACTGTCACGTAATGACCAGCAACACGAACCTGGGAGGAGATTTTCTATAAAGTCAACTTTTTTGCTAATATTCAGTGAAACATTTTGTTCTACACTGGAAGAATAATGTGTTGCAGTAGCCTATGCAGTACTCATTTCAGATATATTCAGATTAAAAGCATTCATTAACTTGCTATCACCACACATGCATAATGATGTCTTGTTAAAATGAACATGTTGTTGCTGTAATGTGAAAACCTGATTTGCATTTCAGATCATAAACCAGATCAGGTGACAGATTTCTTTGTTCCGTGTGTAAAAACATCTTTGATCCTTTTCTTTCAACCATTACATTTTCGTTGTTGACAGTAAACTTTTCATCTATTTCAAAACAGCTTCTTGTTTCCTTAAACAGTGCCATTTTGGAGACAAACATTATATACTGCGGGTACAACACACAGTCTATTAGAACTTACTGTAAAGATATCCCCATGTCTGTCTTTCATCCGCGCCAAAAACTTTGCGGCATCTTTTCCAAACTCAAGTGCGTGCCCCAACCATGGAAGCACACCTTTGTCCAGAGGTGGCTCATTTTTCTGTCTGTCAAGTATAAGGAAACTCATTAAAATTACAACAATGTGACAAGTTTCATTTACTCATGAATCTTAACCAACAGGTTTGGAGTTAACATGAAGTTGTGACATAAGAACTTTCTGTCATATGGCTAAAAAAGCAGCACATCGGCCATGCTATAAGCCATAAGACAATTTTGAGTTCTATTTCCTTTCCGTGTTGTTTAAAGACAAAACTTAATGCAGAGAATCAGTGTTTAATAGTCAGCATAGTTTAGATATCCAAATTGTATCAGTCAAATAATATTAATATTTGAAGGAAGAGGGAACATATAAATGAATAGCTTTACCTTGTGCGAGTGGCGTATAGGAGAACTAGAAGAAGCAGTCCATTAAGGAGTAAGAATATTGTCCATAACATGTTAAAGTATGATACTTGGTCTGTCCCGCAGATAATTTAATCAATAGCTGCTGGCAACTTACTTATATATGTGAGCCTGGCTCTACTGTAACTAGGCTGCTAGTTGTTAGGAGGCGTGGAAAGGTGTGGTTTGTGACACAAAGTCTTACACAACACTTAGCACACAGTGTTTTTTTTTTTTTAGTAAGGAGTGATGTCAGGTCACATATTTCATGGAGAGTGTCATAACGTCAAGTTCTCAGGGTTGACAACACACAGTTTCCACTTCAATATTGTGAAATGTCTATTTTTACATACAGATGACTTCCCATAACAGGAACAAGTATCTACAGATGACGTTGTCTGTCACACTGAAACCAATGATTCATTCATTCTAATTCTGAGATATGAGCTGTAACAAGTGTTGTTCATGTCAGTGTTTCTCAAATGGGGGTACGTGTACTCCTAGGGGTATTTTGGAGGAAAGCAGGGGGTACGTGAGATATTTAACAAAATGTTTAATAGTTACAAGGCTGTTGTCCAGAACATTGTTCCTCTTTATGTACTTTTTTTTTCCTACCAAAAATGTGACATTTGTGTTGCCTTCTTTGGACATATTATTGCCTTCCTTCCTTCTACTTTTTACAAGTTTCTTGCTTTTTTCGAAGTTATGTCACTGTTTTTGAAGTTTTTGATACAATTTCGACCTATTCTTGCCACTTCCTTCCTTCTTTCTACCATCTTTTTCCAAGGTTTTGTCTTTTTTACAGTATTTGTCTCCTTTTCTCATTAGCATTTAAATGTTTTTTCAGTTACAAGGCTGTTGTTTAGTAAATCTATCGCTGACAGTGCTGTACTGTTTCTCTTTATATAAACTTTTTTTTTCTACCAAAAATGATTAGCACTGGTCAGGGGGTAGTTGGCTTAAAGAAACAATTCAAAAGGGGTACATTATTGAAAAAAGTTTGAGAACCACTGGTTTATCTGATACGCTGATTTTATTAATATTCTTACTAGTGAATCAATAAAATACCAATTTGTCATACCTTACTTGATATAATTCATATGCAATATGTAGCCTATAGTAGAAAAAACAACAACAGAAGTGGACTGGTGCAAGCACTCTGCTACAGCTTGCATATTTAGACCATAGGTTGTACAAAATAGATTTAAACAAGCTGGTTGCTTGTTGTGTAACGTTACACTGTAGCCTACCAGCAGAGGGTAGTCATGCACTTACAGCTGCCTCGCCTTTCAGCAGCTGGAGAAAAGTTAGATTAGTAGAGGACACTGAAGTGAAGTCAGCCTATGATTTGTTACTACTGGAAATAACAAGTAACATAACGTCATTGCGGCGGAGCTTGACTATCAGTCCTAACCTATTTTGATAATACGCATGAATTAAGAATTCAATATATTATCCCGTGAAATATACTTAAGGCATCTCAATGATAACAAGACATCAAAACAATAGTAACTGAGCGTGTCAAAGAACATCCGGACAGATTAAGTGAAGGCAAATACTTCACGATATCACCTCGGGGGCATTAAATGAGTAAGGTAATTGTTAATTGTAATTTTAGAATTGTTTTTTTATTAGTAGCCGCTAGCCTTCTGCTACTGCTAACATTTTTGTGTGTGCTCTTCGCTAACCGACCGGACCAGCTACAACAACCTGAAACTTCAGTTCCTACAGCAAACAGGTACACGGCAATGTAAACCCATAGTACTGCATTAAATCATTACATAATAATCTCAGAATATATTAACTAATTACAGTGCATATATTTAATCAATATCAAATGCCTTTCTTATATTTAGAAACCTATTTCAAACATTATAACATTACTTTAAGATGACCTAATTAGAGGAATACTGTTGGTTTGATTTTAGCCACTTCATCAAACTTTCAACATTGCATTAGCAATACAAGCGTAATGCTGTCTCGACTCAATTTTCATGCAGATAGGCAGTTCATTTGATTTCATAATGTCATAATATTTTTGACAGAACAGATACGACCAGCATTAAAATTAACATTCTATCTAAACATGTGAAAGGCCATGACAGATCACTACAGTTGCTTTTAAATTAAACAGATGAAGGAACAGAGGCACGCGTTTACATGACTTTGTAGACAGATAAAATCTCATCAGTTTATCACAGCATTTTACAACAACTTGGAATATCTCATATGGCAGTGTGGTTACTAACTAACAGTAACTGAAGGAAAAAAGGTGTTTAAATTCTCTCTAAATTACAGATTTAAGGTGTATCTAATGTAAAAAAAAAAAAAAAAAAAAGTGACACCTGAAAAAAGGATATACCCTTAATGCTTTCCGTTCAAGTGTGTATCAGGCTACATCTCCCAAGGGAAGGGAAGGGACCAGCAATACTGCCAACCAAAAGGGGTAGCGTCTCAGTAATAATGGTGTTATTATAAAAGGTGGGTGTGGTGCACTGGAAACAAATCAACTTTTTACAAACAGCCTGTGGTATAAACAAACATCACAATCTCGCATAAAGCAAATGGTTTATACATAACAGTTTGTCTCAAAACATTTACACCTGAATGTCTGATTTGAACCCTGGCCTGCATACACACATGCTCTTTTAAAAACAACCATTCATAATTTATTGGCAGACTTGCAAGCCAGTTGTTAATCATTTCTTTTACTTCTGTAACCAGGCTATTGAAGCTAGTCTGCACTCAGGCTCCGGGTCCCAACATGTCAGCATGATAGAATAGCTGTGGAATGAATAAATGTGTAAATGGGTTGAATGAGTAAGTATTTGAGTAAATATGTAAACAGGTAAGTGAACTATTGAATGTGAGCTTAAAATATTATTTTAAACTGACATACAACGGATAGAGAATAATTCTCCAGTTCCATGTGGTGGGACACCAGTGCAAATAAAGTTTTCTCTACCGTAGGGCAGCCTATACGACACTGGATCGCTTTTTTCTCCCCTGGAAGGGAACCCTAGAGGGGTCTTTATCACGCTTCCTTGCACATTGGGCCGATCGCCACTGTAAAGTAAATGGAAAAGTAAGAACAACAGCCAAACACAGACACTAACAACTAACTACAGACAAATGTAATGGAGTAAAAAAAATACAATATTTACCTCTGAGATGTAGTGGAGTAAAAATGGAAATACTCAAGTAAAGTACAAGTAACTAATTTGAACATGAGAACAGTACTTAGTTACATTCCACCACTGTTGATTAAACTGCAACAAGATGTGTACAATTTGTTTGTTTGTTTTGTATTTATTTGAATTTACTTTTTTTCATTATGTTTTAGGTTTGGGATGGGTTAACAGATTAAAACATCACATTTAAGAAAAAATGAAATTTACAGTATTTTATGATACTATTTTAAGTGTAAATCTACGGTTAATTACTGGATTGAGTTGCATTACTTAATACTGTAATTCTACTATATTATCATTTTACTATAATTTACTATGTGCTGCTAATTTACTGTGTGCTGTGAAATGAATTCAAATGGTAGCCAGTAGGCCTATATTTACTGTACATTTACATTCAAATCTTTTACAGTGAACTTTCATTGAAGTTACCTCAATGACAATATCACTGATGTAACTCTCAGAAATATACAGTATATGTACATGTATATATATATATATTTATTTATTTTTGACCTTTTTTACCTTTTTAACCTGCATACCACATAGTCTCAAGCTCTATTTCTCTCTATATCTCAGTTGCTTTTAAACACTGCAAATATGAAGAATTATCTATAACAAGTATACTATTGTATTTATAATTTGCAATTTTACTTACTGTATCTCTCTGTAAATTAGGTTATATAAAACATTAGCCCTCATTAAACATTATAATTTGGTTAATGATTAAAGTGTTAACACATAACTCAGTGTAAAGTCATCTATTCTTAAATTATTCTTAAAAATTGCATGGTGAACGTTAGGCATGATCCTGAATAACTCCACTAAAAGACTGCTGTAATTCTTACATTTTAAAGAGTTGTAGGAATCTTTATTAGCTTCCTGCAAGAAACTGATCTTTTTTTAAGGTGGACCATGTGATGATCATTCCTCCTGTAAAGGCCTATAAGTGGATGCCGGTAAAGTTTCCACGGCCTAGTTAGAAACAGCTTTTTCACATTATTTTTCAAACCCACCCCAACTTCTATCAGGCTTACTCTGAGGCCAATGATTGGTGAGTAACATTTGCTCAGGAAATGAGTGGAGATTGGATTGTGACAACTGAACGGTTCTCCTGCAGATTTCTCCTGGGCTCTCTTCCAGCTTTAACAGTTGTCACAGGCTGACAGTAGCCCACAGACTTCCTGATAATTGGGTGCAAAGGGGGATTTCTTGAAACAATTCAAATTGCAGTCTCAAAACAAGAGTGCTCAATTATCCCTGTCCTATACATCAGTTGCTTTGAGGCAAAACTACATGTTGGATAGTTGTAAAATCGAAGACATAGCACACAGTTGCACTTGAGAAGCCACAGAAAGTTATTTGACAGCATTTGTCAGAAAACTGTGCTGCAGTGAAGAGCACTGAGAGGGAAAGAGTAGGGCAGTGACACATTGTCCATTGAGCCATTCTGACTTTCTCTGGGGAGATGATCCATCAGCTTTGTCAAAGTGTTGCAGCTGTGGGGTGGAGAATGGCTTCAGATTTGTAACACCTCAGTTTCTTCCACTCAGAAATAAGTTTCTGTTATGTCAGTTAGCTGTCTCGTTCACACCTGAGAAGAATCCCCAACAATGATTTTGTGATAGTAATATGAAACTGATGTACACAGCAGGCTATACAGTAATATCAGGAATACTGTGATGAGCTTACAGCTCAACATTGGCCCTGTTGAAGGCTGATCTTTAGTGGTTCTTGGTCAGAGTTTTATCCAGAGATGCATTGATTAGTTGAGTAGTCGATCGAAAGAAAATATAGTCTGCAACTATTTTAATAATCAATTAATTGTTTTAGTCATTTCTTAAGCAACAATGCCAAACATTTGCTGACTCCAGCATGAGAGTAAACTGAAAATCTGGTCAAACAAGACATCTGAAGTCGTCACCCCGGGCTGTGGGAAATTATAACAGCATTTTTGTATTACTTTTTATAGACAAAACGAATAATGATTGAGAAAGTAATCTTCAGATGCCCTCACTGTATGGTTAGTTGTAACACATTTTGAAACTGAACTGCTCCTACAATCTTCAAGTACATAGGTCCCAATCACTAGCCTATCATTAGCCTACTTATAATTATGAGACAAACTTATCGTTTTTCATAATTATATGGTATCCTCCTAATTTTCTTCAAATGATGAGGGTTCCAGTAACACATCTTAAAAAAAATACAATAATGCATGTATTGTTTTTATTTGCATTGCAGTATAAAGATGCCAGTATTCCATCCACTTTCTAACAGTCTTATGTTCTATGTCACAAAACTATATTGTGGATGACCGGATGTACAGTTTATTAACATAAGCCAAGCATTTGAATTCTAATAAGAAAAATGGCTGAAATTGTTGGACATCTAATCCTTCTGCAATCAGCTTCATGTTACAGTTGATGTCCTGGAAACAGAGCTATCAAATCCTGATCACCAACACACTATTTAGGCTATATTTCTTCAACTGAGTAACGGTATGATAGGCTATGTAATTGGCGAAGGTTTTCATATCAGTTCACTCAAATCTTAAATCATCCAAGAGAAGAAAAGTGGTGAAGAAGGGAGGGGGTTGGGGGAGGAGTCTCAGATTGACTTTCACATCCATTCAGCCTTTTCTGCAGCAGCATTGAACTTGCAGAGAGAGGGAGAGAAAAAAGGCAGACTGGACAGTTGCAGGAGTGCAGAAGGAGCTCGGTGCTATTATCGCCGAGGCTGCCATAGCCGTTCCTTTCGGAGTTTACTCCTGGCTTTTATGAAATGTACATCAAACGTGAACTGTTTCCCGATTCATTGAAGAGTACTGGTGAAGAGGAGTGGTCGGAGATCATTATGCGCTTTTAGGTTCGACGTCGCCTAGAACGCAGCGCAACAACATCGCAGAGCCTGTGTGCGTTTCATCTCTGAAGTTGTGTCATGCAAGCGATGATACGCATCTGATTGTTGTTTAACTATCTGGAGAGGAGTGCAGACCGCAGGCAAACGCTGCATTGTGGCAACCGAGACGCTGATTCCTGCTCGAGGATTGCACAATCCGTTCTCCCCAAAATGTCATCTCATGCGAAAGTCAAGAAGGACAAAGAGATTATTGCTGAATATGAGACCCAAGTGAAAGGTTGGTAACATGCAGGCCTGATCGTATTGTTAGTCTGGGTGACAAGGCACTATTGCGTAACTTTACCACAAACTGTAGGGTATGGCTTTCAGTGTGCCGTGCTGTGGGGCGGGACAGATTACATAGTTGTAGATGCTTTTGAACATATATATCTTTGGAAAATGGCTCATACATTCACGTCATGATACGACTATTAGGCTACTTGAATCCAGTTAGACAATAATTAAGATGTAATTTGGCTGAACCTGGTTTCTGAAGATGATTGTGCTTATTAGCATGCCAAGCCCTGCATGTGTGGCCATGTAAGCTATGGGAGCTTGATGGTTTCAAAGTGCAGCTGGTATTTATGTGAAACTGATGCTGCACACCCTTCAAGGGAATGCACCAATTCACCTTGGACAATTTTTCCAGTAGACTGGAGGTCATGCACCTCAGGTAGTCATACAGAATACTTGGAGACATCTGGGTACATTCTTTACAACTTCTTCCTAGAAATGTAGGTTGAAATATAGGCCTACAAGACATTGTGGTAACCTATGTCCTTTTGAAAGACAGTATGGTGAGACATGAGAATTTCCCTGACACTCCAGGACAATGTGTAGCCTATAGTATCAGAAGGGAAAGGGAATGCTTGAGAAGATCACACAGCAAACAGTTCAGAAAGTCCATAAATAATGTATGCTTTCTGTATGAATTATGAACCATGAAAGGATTTTACTGTCTGCTGCTAAATATGTGACTGGATGAACCACCCAGAGAGAGAAAAGAGTCAGGAACAGTGCTGTATTGGAACAGACAGTGCGTGATGTGCATATAGGTGGGTTGTCCCCTCAGCCTTTTTTGGGACATCAGGCAGTGTGAATTTAAACACTTTTTTTGCATCACCCTCTCACAGTTGTGGTTTTCCTCATTGTTATGCATCATTTTATTCTTTTAGAATAAGTTACAATTTTAAACAAGGATAACTCACTGCTATACATATTAATCCTAGTGTTTAATGGACTGTAATAACTTTTGTCTGTGATTAAGCTAATTATTTCTGTATAAAACAGACTCAGCCCACTCAGATTATTCTTATACAATAACATAACAATAACAGGGTGCAATAACAGCCTCTGCTCAGACCCTTTGGTTCAAAATCACCCAACAGGATTGCAGTACTCTAAAACACCTAAACAACAAAGTTGACTTTGGCAGGGAAAACACCAATTGAAACTTCCACTGTGAACTCATGGTGTGTATTGGGGCCTAATACTTCACATAGCAGGGGGTCCCAAACTTCTTTAGTCTGAGACCCGAAAGCGATATTTAGTGTCTCCCCAGGACCAAAACCTACAAAAAAACATGAATTGCCATGACATCTACATTTATAAAATACTGATAAAGAAAACAAAAACCATGAATTATAAATACATATGAAATGTATTGCAATGCACCTCTCCACATAAAACACATTAAAGCCTTTCCTCTGCATTTTCGAATGGCTTTGGTGAAGCCAACGCTTATAAACTCATACTTGTATTTTTCATTTCGATATCATGCATGCGGTTGAGAGTGAGGGAATCACAGAAAGTCACACTCAACGTTACCTCAGCCAGAGAGCTTTAACACATTTTCTTCTATTTTAATTACGAAAATTAATTCACATATCATAGCATTGCTATGCACTTTACTCTGCTGATTGGCAACGGGTCTGCAACGCATTTTGGGCTCCGGCCCTAAAAGACTGCTATATTGGATATTGCCATCTCAAGGTGTTCGTCAACCTGGTCCACATTCCAGGTGCGGTCTATACTGTAGCAGAGTTAGCATAGTTTGTATTAGTTTGGTTCAATGGAAGTTGACAAGCCTGCTTTGCTCTTCCCCTGCTGCTATCAGTGTGTCAAAATCCCTTTGCTATGGAAAACAAGAAAAACCTCAAAACCAACAAGCTAATGTTACACACTAAAAATAAAAAAGTTTTGATGGAAATTTGAATTGTGCAATAAGGCAAGCCTGCTTGGTTCTTTCGGCGAATGATTGTAAAGAGTTACAAAGAATATGTTTACAACATTTACTATCTAACTGGGAAGTTTAGGGACTGATTGGCAAGGATTTCTAATATGAACAAAGTACACACTGCGATACACTGGTAAGAGCAAATTACATGTTACCATGTATCCAGCTAATTAAATATCTCACGTTACTGTATTGTGTGAACTACATTTAATATTTTATGTGCCGTTTTCTTTTGCGGGGTGCAAATTTTCCACCAAAACAAGTTCCTTTAGACTATTTTGCAGAGCCTCCTTTGCTGCATCCGGAACTCAGCACCGCCCAAGGCGATAGTAATTGGTTTATAAAGAAATGCAAACAATTCAGAGTAGATTTTTTTTTTTTCCTATTCTAGAATGTTTTTGTGGAGGAGCCAGACCTTACTCCACAGCACTGTGAAGATAGGTCTGGCAATGCAAGACTAAGAATTTGTATTGATTGCATGCCATGTGGACATGTAGCTCATGTGCTACAATTAAAATATAGATCATGCAGAATCTAATAAGGGGACACTGTATTTTAAGTTCAACCTTATTGTACAACGCTACAATTGTAGTGTAATTAAAGGAAAGTAGGGCAAAACAGCTACAGCTATCTTATTTCTTGGCCGGTGCAGTGACTTTCTGAAGTCAAGAAGAAATACCGGTAGTTCAGTACACAGTAAACTAGTTGTTTCCACACAGTTTTTTGTGCAGACTGAACAAACAAGATATGATGTGTTAATTAATGAGTTGAAGAGGTGCTGGTCGGCAGATTTTGTTATCTTTGGACCAGGCTAGCTGTTTACAGTGTTTTTGCTAAACTAAGCTAAGTGGCTGCTGCATGGTTGTAGCTTCATATTGAACATACAGACATGAGAGTGGTATCAATAATCTCATCTAACTCAAGAAGAAAATGGAAAAGGCTAGTTCCCAAAATGTTGTACTTTTACATTAAATATTTTACATTACTTTTTAGTTTTTATTTGGTGGTTATTAACATATTCCTGCATAAATATCCTGACCTGGAATTAACAATAACCAAATGAAGATCTTCTTATTAATTTAATATTACACCTAAATACGCATTAAACAATATAAAAATAAAAAACAAAACACCATATGTTTGTACAGTATCTCTGTCCAGCAAAAAAATGTTTAATCATATTTCAAATCCATGAAAGCACATACAAATTGGTGAAACAGTGATGAAGGCAATGTTAATATTGATGAAAGTCATTAAGTTATCTGTGCAAATATCTGTAAATATTTCACCAAAGTCAAACTCTCCTTTTACAGACCTAATTTAGACCTTACTCCTGTTGTACATAGAGTGGAAATGATCAAACCTTGTCAGCATGTGTCTGGAATGAAGGGTATGATTAGCATTTTGCAGACAGAGGTGTGGTTTACTTTCTCACTGTCATTCTCTTTGTCTGTTTATTTGTTTGACTCCTTCACTCTGTCACTGTTCCACTCTCTTTCTCTCTCTCTCTCTCTCTCTCTCTCTCTTTCTCTTTCTCTGGTCTATACACACTAGGGCTGCACAATTATTTGCAATTTCATCGAAATCAGTATAAACCAATGTATGGATTAGTGCAATATCCAAATCGCAGGGGGGGGCGCAATATTTGTTAAAGGCAAACAATGTGTCAAACCATTCTGAATTAAGTATTGTGGTGCTGCAGAGATGTCACAGCCTACAAATTATATCCTACACACTAAATAAAAAAACTTAGTTTGGTACAGATCCTCGCAAAAATCACACTATCACACTTAAATTTCAATATTTTTCAATGAAAATAAAAATAATGATACAAAAATGATAATTCCCTCCAATATCGTGAATCGTATCGCAATCGCAATATCAGTCAAAATAATCGCAATTAGATATTGTCCTCATATCATGCAGCCCTAATGTACACCAGGTTTTGGACTGTGAGAGAGTCATCACAGCTACTTCTCTCGTCTCAGTTTCAGGAAAAGCTTTTAAGCTGACATCTTAAGCTCATTTGCAAACTGGGCTTAGATCAGGTTGGAGCTGTGGGGGCTTTACTCTGACACTGACACTGGTCTCCAATAATGCTTAGTTGCTAACTGCACTGCAGTTCAATCAGGCACAAACCTAATGCACCTTGCAGTGTTTTTTTTAACATGTCACATTTCAGCAAACTGCTGGGTCTCAGTCACATTTTAACTATGATTGTTGGCGTGCTGGTGTGTGTTTTGAGCTTTACAGGTCTGGGCCTGTATTTGATTATTGTCACGTGTCATAGCTGATTCATTGATGACTGAATAGTCACTCTGATACTAATCGTGATTTTCATGATCGACGTCATCATTTAGTCATTGTCAGAAGCTGAAATTGTGTTTTTCTTGTTTGTGACCAAAACATGATTTGTCCTCCTAAATCACAGGTTTGTTTTAACAGTGTGTGGGTTCAACTAATAATTTTCCTTCTAAGGAGTGTAGTTGACCAGCCTGAGGTATCTTTAAGCTTGCTGTAGATCCTGAAACCAAAAGAAAGGGGATAGGGATAAAGGGGGATACCCTTCATCATACATCATACATTATACTGTACTTTTAGCTGTAGGCCACATTATCTTTAATGCCATTTGATCTGTTTGGAGCCAAGCCTTTTTAGTCTTATGCACAAATTGTTCTAATAGGGTATATTCTATTTAGTTTAGTGTAAGACATGTGGCAACGTTGTGTAACATTGACTTTACATTGATAGTTTTCCCTCAAACATTATACGAAGAATTGAAATAGAAAAGCATGTCATATTTGCAACATTTGTAATATTGGTGATAATCCGACTGTCACAAAGTAGCATCTCACTCCTACTGCCACCATATTCACTGTAGAGATGCATTTCATGAGGAGTATGTAGACACAGCCCTTTTGTGTGTATTATTCATAATGAAAGCATGCTTAGACTGATACTGTCTTGAAATGTCAGGGTTGCGTTATGGCAGTGAAACAATATCTTTGTTTCCAGTGTCTTGGTAACACTGTTGCTGTGATGACAGATGATGTACATACATGAGAGAGAGAGAGAGAGAGAGAGAGAGAGAGAGAGAGAGAGAGAGAGAGAGAGAGAGAGAGAGAGAGAGAGAGAGAGAGAGAGAGAGAGAGAGAGAGAGAGAGAGAGAGAGAGAGGAGAGAGAGAGAGAGAGAGAGAGAGAGAGAGAGAGAGAGAGAGAGAGAGAGAGAGAGAGAGAGAGAGAGAGAGAGAGAGAGAACCATAGCGATTACTGCATTCAGAAGACGAGTGTTCACAGAACACAGCCTTGATTTGTCCCAAATTATGTCAACGTGTCAGTCTGGGTTAAGCCACATGTGACTAGCCACGCATGGCTAACTGCAGACACAGCCCCGGAGACTGCTGCTGGCCATTGCAATAGCTGTGCTAGGCTAATTTGAGCAGGCTTCTGTGGTGACAAGGACTCCTCACTATGTGATATTTAGTGCTCTCTGTTGCAGCAGTACGGGAGCCCAACTGGTAACCCTGCAATGAAACAGTGACCAATAGCCCCCCCCCCCCTTTCATTATATTATCTGTCAGAGATCGAGGCATGTAGCCTCTACAGACATGTTGTGTTTGAACTTGGTGTGCGGACGTGGTTTGTGTTTTGAATGTGTAGAGGAAAGAGGAGGTCAAGGCTTCACAACAAGCTGAGCTCAGACAGGTACTTTCCTTTTCTAAGACATAAACCTTGAGACGTGACTAAACGATATGGGTGATGTGAACGATGTTTTAGTATTATACAGTATGTGTATGTGTGTGTATATATATATATATATATATATATATATATATAGAAATTGTTTTAGTA
This sequence comes from Sander lucioperca, assembly GCF_008315115.2. Classification (NCBI taxonomy): domain Eukaryota; kingdom Metazoa; phylum Chordata; class Actinopteri; order Perciformes; family Percidae; genus Sander; species Sander lucioperca. The sequence goes on from NC_050178.1 coordinate 4,789,653, forward strand.
TTCTGTATTTGGGTGGCTTGATTTTAGTTTTATGTATTCAAAAACATGTCTCTATATACAATATGATCTGTATCATACTGCATCAATATCCTAATGCTCAATCACAACCAGATTAAGCAGCTAGAGGCATTCATTTCATTTTACTCTGCTTCAAGACTCTGCAATTAATGTATGCTCAAAGTGCTTGATAAAGTCACCAGGATGTTAACCATGTGGGTTAGGAGAAAAATCAACATTACAAATGGGTAAAGTCCTATTTTTGACATTTCCACAAGCCTTTGGGGTGTGGAACATTTTATTAATTTTGTCTGCACACTGTTCCCAGGCAGTGGAGAACTTGGTATAGCATACAACTCTGTATTTCATTTAAAGACATCTGTACTATTGTTCCATCAATGAAAAGACCGAGAAGAAGCTACATTAAGCATTGAGGCTTACTTGTCCGTATATTATTCACTTGAACTCCTCGCCAGCTTCTTCGTAATTATGCATTACTCTGCTAAGGCTTGAATCATTCATCGAATGTAGCACAGTATTGCACAGTCCCTAGTAACAGTTTAAGTTCTAAAAATAACATGCTCACAGGAGAGCGAATGCAAATATCATGAGTCTATTTGATGTCTCGCTGATAAAATTATGCAGTTAAATCAAATTAGATTTGCTCATAATATTGTCCGCTTGTTCTTTTACACTGTCACTTTATGACTAAGAATGATTAAAGTCACACAGGCCAACAGATTGTGTTGTTCAGTGGTCTATTTTAGCATAGGAGTACATTGTTCTTTCTATATTAAACTTGTTTGCTTCCTCGTTCATCAGCACAGGCTGTTAATTGAGTATTTCTTAGCAGAAAAAGTTGCCCTTGTCCTTGGCCATTATGCTAAACAGACTGACTGCTGCTACTGTCAGAACAGGGAACTGGCCTGCTCTCATTGAGATGCCTCCAGAGGCATGTAACTAGGCAACTGGGCAACTATGGGGACCATGAGGGGTACATCTCCAAACAGCAAGGGACTACATATTTACTCTGTCTTTCTCGCTCTCGCTCTTTCATTCACATTTTCGCTCACACAATCGCAGATGATGGGGGAGGCATTTTTTAGATCCTTTACTGTAGATACAGAAAGAGCATTTAGAAGTGAATAAAGGGGCGTTTCTTCTGCTGGGCCATCTTTTCCATTGATACATTTTTTACAGAGTTTCTTTCAGTGTGCAGCAATCATGTGCATGGTTGAAACAGTCTTTCATAATGGAATCTTCAGTCATCTCAATGTTGCTCAACTGTTTCTAGTGTATGAGTGAAGCTTTGTTTATTGTGTGTGTGTGTGTGTGTGTGTGTGTGTGTGTGTGTGTGTGTCTGTCTATAATCCACAGATGTGAGCTCAAAATGATGTCCTGATGATACAGTATGTTCTTATGGTGTCATTGCTCTGTTATCCAAATTGATGATTGAACAAAATTAATTATTCAAGTTTTTGTTTTATACATATGAAGAGTTTGGTCTTCTGTAATGCATAGCAGTGAATCAGTTTATTGCTTTCAGCATCCATTTGATTTTTTTTAATGTACATTTGAAATATTGTGACACAAAAGACTTTGGAAAATGTCCTCGTGAATATCCCGATAGTGTATCAAATATATCACTCAGCCCTAGGCTCTGATATGATTTATGGTTTTATAATTTGTATATATAATATTTGTAAATGCCATATCAACCATATTTTCGAAATATATTTTTTCTTCATTCTCAGACTATGAATAGTTTCCAAGCAGAAAACCAAAGCAGTCTTGTAATCGAAAGAATGTCCGCAATTTGGTTTTTTTTTCAAGACAAACTCCTCTGAAGGATCGCTCACCACAATGCATTTCGAGAAGCTGACCTATTTTATATTTTCCGTGCTGTCTGCTGCAATCATCAGACATGCATCTCATATGCACGTGTGCAACCCCAGCATTTGGACACCCCCGCACTCCATCCCGCTACATGCACATATAACACACACACATAAACACAGTGGAAAAATGCCCTTTGACATCACGTTTAATCCAGTTATGATGACTTTGTTATTTTATTAGTGCCTGTGCTTGACTGTATCCTCACATAGTTGTATATCCACTGCTAAAAGAATGTGGGTTCAATTTTGACCTGCAGTGCTGTTTGGCAGGCAGAAGTGAGGCCCAGCATGTAAGCCAATTTCCCCTGAGAGGCTTTATTTATTCTGAAGGTGGTATCTCCCTTTTTGATATGCAGAGATCCGTAACCAGCTGGTAGAGCAGTTCCGTTGTCTGGAGCAGCAGTCTGAGTCCCGGCTGCAGCTGCTGCAGGACCTGCAGGAGTTCTTCCGTCGAAAGGCTGAACTCCAGCTGGAGTACTCCAGAGGCCTGGACAAACTGGCTGAGCGCTACTCCGCCAAGATCCGCACCTCGAGAGAGCACCATCACTTCAAGTGAGTCTCACCACTGTCTGTCTGCTAAGCACTGGAACGTCTGTATCCAATGTGTTTGACTGATAAACAACTGTTACATATTTAATACTGATCACTGGCACGGCACAGAGAGATGGAAAAAGAGAGATGAAGGCAGAGGAGGGATAAGCAAGAAAAAGGAGAGAAGGGATAAGAGCAGAATAAATGACCTGAAATAAAGCCAGGGCCAAGGAAGCGTGTGGCCTCAGGCTGCTGTGTTCCTCCCAACTAGGTCAGACTCTTTATATACTCCCCCTCCTCCAGCCCCCTGTCTTTTCTATGTGGCTGTCATTTAATTTCCATTCTTACACGTCATGCTGGACTGCTACCCAAATACTAATATTTTCTCAATGGACAGAGAAAACAAATTAGAGCTTCAGTTAGGAGTCTGAAGAAAGCAACAATGTGGGCTATTTTACTCAGATTGACCTCAAATGTTTGAAATGTTTGTGTACGGGAGATCTGTGGTCATGAAACAAACATACCTTGCAGCATGTTGAGGAATTGCTGCTAAGATGCTCTGACCAGCCTGCAGCTGGCTCTGACTTCCAGATCATTTTCTAACTGTATATGCTGCCCATGGCCATGTGGTTAATTTGAATTAGTAGCCACAAATAAAGAGGAAATGAATGATCAGAATTAATATGAATACATTTGAGTTTGTTCAATGACAATTTTAAGCCTAAACGTTTGCTCTTCACCTTGGAAATAGACCAATGAAGGCTGCCAAATGTGCTTGAAACCTCCTGAAAAAACTAATAAATGGACAGCGTTGAGTTAAGATGAATTTGTCAAATTACAATCTTCTTGAAGAATCTGCTCTTCTCTAATACCCAGTGTAGCAGTATTGAATTAGCAGTGCAAGAAATCAAACGTACAGTAAAGGGGCTATAATTGATACGTAGGCAGTTTCGCACCCTTTCATGTGACCTGGCTGGGTCAGGCATGCGTAATAAACACGTTAGTTTATTCAGGAGAGGTCTCTCCGTCTCTCTTTCAGTCTCTCTGGCCAATTGGACATAAAGCGTAATCGTGGCAGAGAGCTCCCGTCACTGGGACGTTGATAAATGGAGCATTCCCTCAAAGGGAGACCCCTGAAAGAGACTCACATTGCATGACTTCTCTCTGCACCCTGCTGTCCCAGATTCTACCCCGTCACATTAAATGGTCATCATTATATTTGTCTGTCAACGGCTAGATTCACACTCAAAGCCTACATGGACCGACAAAGTCTCTATCATTAATAATATCATGTGGTCGTCTGGCTCTGCACTCGCTGTCTGTTGTTTCAATTAAAATTTTTTTCAACTGCAAAACCTTAGTGCCCTTCTTTCTTATCTGGGATCTGTTCAGATTTTCATTTCTGATGACAGATCTAATAGAGCAGCTGGCAGGAGATTGTCAAGGAACATTTTCAAAACTGCCTGTAATAGACAGATGCAGCAAAAAATATGATTATAAGAGAATATGACGCTGTGTACCTGTTTTGAAAAGACAATATACGTATATCCAACATGTTTTACAGTAGTTAGTACACGCAGTATGTTTTTGTATGATGCAGAGACCTTGTTGTGAAACAGGTATTGTTGTAGTTATTGTAGGCTGTCGCGTAGAAAACCTCCTTCTGTCGTCTTCCATGAGCAGTTCTGCATCAACTCTTTTGTGTCCCGAATACTACTATAGTCTTATCCTTATTCAAGAGCAGCCAACAGCCAAAGACGTACAGTCTGGTTCCTGGCATCCAATGTACAGGATCAAACACCGGCTCTGCTTGAAACAAGGTCCTATGGGAATAGCTTGTTCATGTTTTTCTATCAAAGTGTTAAAGGATGAAAGGAACGGAGATGCTGATGCCCAGCTTTCTGGATTACTGTACCTTCAGCATCACAAGTGCAACTCTTTAAACTTGCTGTTGACACCAAACTTTTTAGATTACTGTTCTGTCATACTAAGATTGTGCTATTTTTTCAACATCATTCATCCAGATAGAAGGATAGAGTCATGCACTGAACTACAGAGTCAACACTATGCATGAAAAGCCAACATTAGTTTCCGAGAATATAGATTACAAATGTGGCATTCAGGCCTGGAAAAAATAACAGATAAGGTACATGTAAAAGTGATCTGAATGTGGTTTTACCGCCGAAAATATTATATCAAAGAAACTTGTTTCTAAAATATCAGTGCAACTCAACAGATTTTGGTATTAAAGCTGTAGTGCATAACTTTTTGATATTAATGAATGTCCATTACATTCAAGCCATTGCCAAATGAGTTGCTACAAAGCTAATTAAGACTATCAGCTCCACACAACTCTCTCTGTATTTCTCAGTATGGCTATGTTCAGAAGATTGTGTCATCCGGCAACTTTCGTACCCAGAAATGCAAGTGAAGATAATTACCTCTTCTGAAGAGTCCATCATGTTTTTTTAATCCTCCTGTCCTTCTTGGCTATTAGCAACTGCGTGGAGGAGGGGTTTGGGCAGTGCACGATCACAGAAGGCTTGTATCATGTGGACGCGCCGTTTTGTTGTCATTACTTAGAATTCCTCATGGGGGAGACAGAAACTACGCACTATAGCTTTAAGGCCAGTTTCTGCTTTAATTTCCGTATTGTTTTAGATACATGGAGGGAACTGCAATGTGGCCCATATAATCTCATTTTAGTATAGCGCGGACGCTACACTAGCTTCACCAAGACAGCAAAACATCATAATTCACTTCAAAAAGAAAAGTAAAGTATGAATAAACCTCTCCAAGGATAAAATGATGAAAGTTTTGAAGCAGTTGACAGAAAACAAGTCAGGACTTACTCTTTCAGTATGATCTTCAAAACTGAGATGAGAGTCAAAAATAACTTCTGCATTTCTGACTACAGTTCAAGCTACAGTTGAAGATGCTGCCATGGATTGCTTTTTCATCAGATGATTTGCAGAGAGTCCAACAAATAATATAAAATCATTGCTTTCTAGACATCATTTGTTGTTGTTTCAGTGTGGCAGATTGCAAATAGCTAGTGAGGCGTAAATGTAGCTAGCCCACTAACCATTCATGAAAATGAATAGGTCACTTCATAATCATTGCATCACTCATCTTTGCTCAAGAACACCTTCCTTGAGTTTGCTACCTGAGGTTTAAGAAAGTAAGGATGTTGATGCAGATGGAGCTCGGCCTTTGTGTGCATTGGTTTCTTGCCAAAATAAGGAGGAGTGGGCAGCCTTAAGCTAGGGTGACCAGATTTCCCGGAAGTAAAACCGGGACACTTTGCGCGTGACCATAGTGCTCGTGCACGCCCACGCTTTTTAACATGAACATGTGCCAGCCCAGGTCAGACATAGACACAGACAGATTAGACACAATTTTGCCAACAGCACACGTAGGCCTGCTGCTCACAACATCATGGGGTATCTCAGTTAATATTCATGAATTTTCTTGGTATGTAGCCTACATATCTAAGAAATAGTATTTAAAGACATTGGGTGAGTTTCGTGTGGGACCAACTTTATTTTTCAGAATTAAAGTATTCTTTTGGGAAATGCACCCACTGAACTTGTGAAAAACTTTGTGAAAAGGTATTTTTCATTGCATGGAACTAAACAAATTATTTGGAACTGCTGCCACAGGCTTGAACTAAAGTTATGGTAAGACTTTACAGTAAGGGTACATGAATTATGAATGAATGCATTAATTCATGATTTGTGCATTACTTTATTGCTTTATATCTTATGAATCATCAGGAATTGACATGAGTTCGTAGCCTCTCATTCATGACCTCATGCATGAACACATCAACTAAAGCATTAGGTAAGGTGGCTACATCATTATGCACAAGTTGTGTTCAAATCAGAATTTGCACAGTGATGACCAAATTTTTTTTGCAGAAAAATAATCATGATCATGCTTAATAATTCATAATGATGTACCACGTACCTAATGCTTTCGTTGTGTTGTTAATGTATGAGGTTACGAATGACTATGTACATGTCAATTCCTGATGATTCATGGGATATTAAGGAATGCCGTAACACATAAATAATTAATTACATAATGCATAATAATACATAGCCTACGTCAATTAATTCATGCATGAATTCATGATAATTCATGTACCCTTACCGTAAAGTGTTACCAGTGTTATTCTAACCAACAACACACACACACACAAATGTAATCTCATTTGATAGAGCATGCAGGTAGCTTCCCTATTGGAAACATTAATTCTGTATATTTGTTAGAGGAGTGAATTTGCTCAAGAATCAATTTGTTGGCTGAAAGCCTACTGTGAAATTGCGCACAGGTGTCAGCAAAATTGGCCCGTGTGATGAGTAGCGTTTTTAAGGTGGCAACGGTCATGCGGTTCCTCTCCTCAGTCCATGTGTTGTTCATGAGCGAAAAGATCCGCTCAACGGGAGCATTTGTGCCCGGTAGACACATGGCGAACTGACAAAGGAGACCTACATTTTTGAACGGAATCTCCTTGCTTTTTAACATTTCCACCCAGCACTCGTCCGCTGACTTTCCAGCGGACCTAGAGGGACTTGTTAAAACGAGACAGATAAGAAGAGGCATTGCAACAACGTTTACAAATATACATTGTAATGCTGGCTGCACAGATTATGCAGATGCAGACCGCTACGATTGACTGACACACACACATTGTTAAAATCATACGCTGGACGCTTCTTTCTACATGGGTTTAGTTAATGATCAGGCTATAATAAGACCACGTCGGCTATGTAATCGCTGACAACCGGGACAATTTCATAGTGGTTGGTGAAAACCGGGACATTTTAGCGTCCCGACAGGCTTTTGTCGGGACTCGGGACACGCAACTCAGAATCGGGACTGTCCCGGTCAAATCGGGACTGTCCCGGTCAAACCGGGACGTTTGATCACCCTACCTTAAGCAAGTTATATTTACAAGTCACAAGCAACATAATTGTATTCAATATAATATGTTTCAATGTTTTTTTTAGATATTATATTTAGATATTCGCAGAGCTTTGCTGCCATTACTCCTTCTATAGCTACTGACTGATTGTGTGATATGATAAAAGATTATTTGGGTGCAAATCAGCAGAGATGGCTATCAGTGTGTGTGTGAATCTCCTTCCTCCTATCTACATGCAAATGGTTAAAAATCATTCATCTTAACTTCCCTTTTCTCCTTTCAACTGCCATTTAAAAAAAGTTGGATTTGGATCGGATCCCAGCGTAGGTCAACTATCAGCTAAGAACAAAAGGTTTTACACAGCTTTTAAGCAGGCTTCATATTAAAAGTAGGATGCAGCATTTTTATGTTGTAGTCACAATTGGTGGAGATCAGAAACAAAAACAGTTAAAAGCTCTCTAAATACAAAAGATGGAGACAAACAACAAAGTCTATGGTGTGAGGATAATTGAACTCACATGCTCCCTCGAGCAAGGAGGCGAGGGCAGTCAGCATGCCTTCTGTGTGTGTCTTCCTCTATGTGTGTGCGTGTGTGTGCACAGCTGCCTTCTTTTTATTGCTGATTCATCTCTACATGTGTAGTGACCCCTTGATCTCTAATACGTAAAGCCCCAGAGCTGCTACAAATGGATCGAATGTAAGATCTGTGCGGCCTGTAGGACAGTCTTCATCCTGTTTTATGTTAAAGTACACAGACATGAAACCTGATTACCAAGTATTTTCATAAGAGTTTAACTAAGCACAAAACAATTTGTATTTTCAAAACAACAACCCAATGTTCTTACTTATGGGCAATATATTGTTTGGTCTGAATATTGCAGTTGTATTTAGTGTATGTCGGGCAGCTTTGAAGAAATTAGTAATTGAAACTGATAGACATTTTCATCTTTGTGAAGTCTTTCCTTGGCTGTTTCAGAAAGGACCAGAATCTCCTGTCCACTGTGAACTGCTGGTATTTGGTCTTGGACCAGACCAGGCGGGAAAGCAGAGACCATGCCACTCTCAGCGACATCTACAACAACAACGTCATTGTCCGTCTGGCACACGTGGGCGAGGATGTCATCAGACTCTTCAAAAAGGTCAGAATCTGAATTAATTGGATGAGGGCATGTAACCCTGACCGTTACTAACGCACACTGTCACAGAATTTATCTGATCAAATCGCATGACTGATGCCCACAGCTGGGAACTTGACGCCACACCAACAAAAACATGTAAAAATATGTTGAATTGTATCAGGACACATTCAATTTCATACAGAATATTTCTTCTGAGGACTAAGCTAAAACATTTCTCACTCATATGATTAGTTTTACTGTGTCATTGTCTCTTGCTGTGACCAATGATGTTTAATCAGTCCTACAATACACAGTACATTGTTTGCATGCAAGGTTCTCCCAACTACTTCATAGTCTGGTTTCAAATGATGGCCATTAGGTAGACTATTCCCACCCATCACTGAGGTTTTTCCTACCTAAAATTGCACCACTTTAGCCTTACAGTAGACCCTGGCTACCATGTACCATGTGTCTACAGTAAAGCTTAAAGGACAATTCCGGCGCAAAACAAACCTAGGGGTTATTAACTGTTGTGTACCTACTCTGTCGCTCTCTGGGACATGTTTTCATGCTAATCGAATGACTTTGGAGCTTTAACGAGGCTACCGCGGACCGCTGGTTAGCTTACAATGCTAGTATGTAGGGCATGGGGACACTCAAATTAAATCGCTATTTAATACCGCTAAAAAGGCTCGAAACATCACCACACTTTAACGTTAGCATAATTAGGGACCCTAAATGTGAACCGAAGCATTGACAACGTTGTAAGTGTACAGATAGTTTATTAAAAAGATAGATTATAAAGACAGTCGCGTTCATGTTTACTTGCGGTAGACAGCTTGAAAACCAGTCATGACTAGTCGAACGCCGTGCAACGTGGAATCTCCATAGACAGTATGGGAATTCCACGTTGCACGGCGCTGGAATTGTCCTTTAACACGGTTGGTGAGAGATTCCGTTTCTCTTTTTAACCTCCCCCCATTCATCAAGCGCATTGTCATTCTCAAAACCATGCTCAGTTTGCTCCCTATTTAGATCACTAACCTTTCTTTTATGCTCTTTACACCTCATCACTCTTTCCCACTAATTTCATTTCACTCCAAATTTACATTAACTAGGACTCATTCAGTAACCTGCAGAGAGAATCAGATGTACCTTGTTTATTGTATTCAAAATGTTAACCTCATGGAATACATTTGTGTATGATACACAAATGGTAATGCCAATGAAGCAGGTACTTGTTTCATTGGCACATTTAAAGGACACATTTGTGTATGATACACAAATGTATTTTTTTGTTGTTCTTGGTTTTACTCTCATATCTCATAAAGCATATGTACTGTATGTAATGTATGGTACATGTGAGAGTAGCAGAGTGCCAGTGGTTCAGGGGCGGTGCCTTGGGGATCTCAGATCAGTGTCATTTGACAGCGGCATGAGTCTACAGTAATTTAGGTCCTCTAGGGGCCTCTGCACTGTCACGATGGAAGCCTTTATGAGACTGTGATGACTTGCGGCCAGCATAAAGAGGAAGAATAATAGCTGCCTGCAGAAAAACAGTCTCCCTCTGCAAGAATTTATCTTAAATTGTGACAAACATCTCCAAAACAATAACCCTGTTATGCTGTAGCATCCTGGTTCAGCTGCAGTGCAGTCTCTCTGTTAATGAATGACACATGCGGGGAAGGGAATGAATCAACTCTGCCGTATGTTAAGCCAAAGTTTAAATGTACTGAATGTGCTGAAATTAAATTCTTGTCATATGTGAAAATGCAAGGTTGCTGTTTTGACAAGTGGTCCCTGAGAGGTGGCAAAAAACAGGATTGATTGGGCTAAGCGTCCCTCCATATCCTCTCAACAGGATTTCCAGAGTCACTCTCCGCTGGCCCCATTCCTCCTCCTGGGCTATAAGCTCTTTCATGGGACATGTCCAATTCATCATAGGCTCTTAGACCCTGTTATTGAGCTGAAACTGTGACACAACTCCTTGGGAAATGTTCTGCAGTTACTGCACTATACTATTAGTGCATGTGCACTTTGGACATTGTATTAGATCTTTTCTGGTGCAGAGTAATGACAGCATTTCAACGCCTGCTGACATCCCTCACATACAAAATATAACTGGCACACAGCCTTCAAGTTTTTCACTGGAGGGGTAGGCAATTCTATTAGATAACCCAGTTTTTAGTTTTAGATGTTTGAATATGTGTCCTTTTTAAATGTGCCAATGAAACAATTACCTGTTTTTCTCTTTTACAGAGCAAAGACATTGGGGTGCAGATGCATGAGGAGTTAGTGAAAGTCACCAATGAGCTCTACACTGTGAGTTAGACAAATATCATTGTCCCTACCTAACCTTTCTTTGTCTACACCAGGTTGCCTGTTTTGCCTTCCCTCTATGTTAGCCTGTGTATCGTCAATCCTGAGCTTTTTCCACGCCAAAACCAGTAACCTGTGAAGCAGCTGGCCTGACACTGCACATGGCAGATATGCCTTATCAGCAGTGCAGTCTCTAATAGGTCATTTCTTCCATCTCCTGAGGTCGTGAAAGGAGAAAATTTGCATTCTTCCTCCCACTGTAAATTTCTACATCAGTTGAAGGGGAGAGTGTTCTTGCCCCTGGCAGTGCCTCAAGCGGACGCAGCACTCTCTGCTGCAGAGGAGCACACAGCAAACATGAGCTGCTGTAATAGTTTCAGCTAACGTTACATGTAATCGTACACAAACGTTTGTCTGTTGTCACTCCTTCTATTGTTAGGTTGTACTGTAAATACAATAGACCCCCCCCCCCACTACTTTTAGTAGTATTTTTAGGCAAGCAGGGGAACTGCAGGTTGTGAAATGAAATATCCTACATCATATCCAAAATCCAGGCCTTAATTGGCTGTAACCTCAGTTTAATATAGCATATAAACTTTTAAAGGTCCCATGGCATGACAATTTCACTTTATGAGGTTTTTCAACATTAATGTGAGTTCCCCTAGCCTGTTCCCCCAGTGGCTAGAAATGGTGATAGATGTAAACCAAGCTCTGGGTATCCTGCTCCACCTTTGAGAAAATGAAAGCTCAGATGGGCCGATGTGGAATCTTCTCCTTATGACGTCATAAGGAGGAAGGTTACCTCCCCCTTTCTCTGCTTTGCCTGCCCAGAGAATTTGGCCTGCCCATGAGAAAGAGAGAGACATCATGGCTTGAAAACAAGCGAAGCATGGCAGATGGTCAAGGCCACACCCCCACCCTCCACCTTGCCCCCCCCCCCCTCTCCTCCTCAATAGCATTTAAAGCTACAGACACAGAAATGGCACATCATAAGTAAAGCTCATTGTGGGACTGGCTCTAGTGGCTATAATTCTGCAACAAGGCTGAATTTCGGGAAATAGACTTCAGATCCAGTATTAGGGGACCACTAAGGCCTATATAAAACCATCCAAAGAGCAGCATGTCATAGGACCTTTTAAAATGAAGTTTGATAGGTCTTAAACATTTCCATCACAAATAAGCTGAGTCACACCTCGATACTCCAATATTGGCATTAGTTTTCATTTTGAGATGCATTGTAATTTGATCATACTGTTATAGCGACTAGCTTAGGTATTATAGAATTTAACTTTATACAGGTGAAAAAAGACTAGACACTCCCATTCTGTTTAATTAATTATTTTATTTAAAAAAAACTCCACTTTTGGCTATTTATTGCACACTTAATCATCTGCATTTCATCTAGAATGGTATTGAGTAAATAATGTAAGTGATAAATCAAAGATAATATGTGCTTTATATTAAAAAAACATATTATAATTAAAAGACTTTGGGCAAAGTTAGGTCTTTTATTTTAGACACATTTATCATGGTGCTGTAAAATTGATTGTGACCTATACTATAACTATAAATAATGATCGCCCCAAAGCTAAACAGTCTTCATAATGCTTTTAAGTGAAATATTTGAAGTTTGGAGTTAAGACAGAAAGCTGCTTAGTGCTGATATGATCTTTTGCAGAATTTAGCATAATTAATTACTGTAAGTAGGATTCTGTAACATGGTTTGTGTTTGTTTACATAAGTAACTTATAAAAGAGATGTGAAACATCATTTTCATTTTAAAAGGATGTTTGTTACAGGTGAATGTGCAGCAAAAAAACATGTAAAAAAACACACTAGAAATATTCTCACATGTAACACTATACAGCACTTTACTGATATTGATTTTTTTCCTCTTTCTGATTCATGCATTATTAAATGCCCGTCTGCAGCTCCTGAACACAGCATAAGGTATTGCAGTAGTCTGTTAAGATTTGGGCTACATAAAGTTATATAGTTTAAATGAACTTGTATAATTAGTTTGTATTAGCAGTTATGACTTAAATGCAAAATTAGGTATTAGGTATTTTTTTCAGCCTGCTGGTCTCTGCTATTGATCTACAGCTGGATGTTTGTGGAAATCAAGTAGTTTCTTGTTTCGCAGGTTGCAGGAAAGGTTGCTCACTGTGACTTTGTAACCTCCTTCCTCCCCTGCTGATCGATCTCGCTATCATTTGCACGTCCGCTTCAGTCAGGGTTGCTAGGAAACCAAAAATTGAGAGTGAGTGATGAAGGAGCAGATGTTGTTTGATTGTACTGCTGATGCAGGGTTACTAGTTAAACATTTACATGTGGTCTCTTAAATAACACCACAAATCATGAATCTGTTTATGACACTTAAGGACAAATTCCTCTAAAGCAATCTGAACGGTTGGAATGTACATTGTATTTTGAGCAGTTTTATTGAAACCTTTTCACATATGTTTTTGTTTCACACCCCTTTGGTTTTATTCCAGTAGCCATGACTGCAGTAAAAGAGATGGTCAGTTTACTTTGTGTAGACAAGTGATGAATACACTTGCCCTTTTTGCACTTTTTGACACAATGTTATAAATGCTACTGACCTTAACCCTTTTTCTTTTTACTTTTAATATGTACAGTATCATATTTAGTATTTTCTGATTGTTTAATGCTTGTGAATTAATTGTCTAGCGTTTGCTAACCAGCTTCCCTAGAATTGACCATTGAGGGACAAATAAAGTGCTTTGAATTAAACAGAACAATTTCAAAATGAGGCAGATTTTAAGTAATATTCACTTAAAAAATTACAAGTAATTATATGTGACGGATAACAATATTTTAGCATGTGGTTCTGCATACATCTTTTCCTCCACATCCATTTTAACAAGTTCTTGTTTGACTATGATGTCCTTGGTCCTTAGTAGAGTTTGACAGGACATGTATGTTGCTACAGGTGATGAAGACGTACCACATGTACCACACTGAGAGTCTCAGTGCTGAGAGCAAGCTGAAGGAGGCAGAGAAACAGGAAGAGAAGCACATTGGTAAGGCCAATGACATTGGGTCCAGCCTGCTGCGGTATGGTCATGATGAACGTCCACAGCGACGGAGCTCTGTCAAGAAGATGGAGAAAATGAAGGAGAAGGTCTGTTTTGGTTGACTGGTTTATAAATGATATTGTATGTTTTGCAATGCATTTGTAATGAACGTCTTGAATGTCACCAGTTGCTGTTTGCACAAATGGCATTGGAAAATGAAGTTAATGCTACAAGGAGGCCATATCTACATTGTGCAAAGTAATACATATATATTGACAGAGTATGTAAGATAAAATCAGATTGATGTAGTAATGCATTATTTGAGTACATTAGGAATCAATTTTACATCCTGACATTGATGGGACTACCTCTTCCCCTCTCTCCCTAGAGACAAGCCAAGTACTCTGAAAACAAGCTGAAATGCACAAAGGCCCGGAACGACTATCTTCTCAATCTGGCAGCTACCAATGCCCTGGTGGCCAAATACTACATCCATGATGTCTCAGACATGATAGATGTAAGTAATTACTATCTGAGCCAAAAGTGCAAATGTTGAAATAACTACCTTCTCAGTGCTTCTTTTTCAAGCTCTAGGCATTTTATTGGTTTATAATTACTATATGTATGTTTTACGTCTTGTCCTCAGTGTTGTGACTTAGGTTTCCATGCAAGCCTGGCACGCACCTTGAGAACCTACCTGTCTGCAGAGTATAGTCTGGAGACTTCTCGCCACGAGGGTCTGGATTTGCTGGAGGGAGCAGTAGATGCCATGGACATCAGAGGAGACAAGCTGAAGTTTATGGACACACACAGCCAGATCTTCTGTCCTCCATCACGCTTTGACTATCAGCCACACATGGGGGATGAGGTGAGTCACTAGAGAATAGTTCTGCAAGAATGGTTTGTTTGTAGGTCTAAGCTCTTGATAAAAAAGTGAATCTCATCACATTCTCTATGTTTAATCCTCCTGGTAAACTTCCCTTTCTTTCTTAATCCCAGGTGTGTCAGGTGAGTGCACAACAGCCTGTCCAGACAGAGCTCTTGATGCGCTACCACCAGCTGCAGTCTCGCCTGGCCACGCTGAGGATAGAAAATGAGGAGGTGAGGGAGGGCACACAAGTCTCAGAAGGCTGAAGGTAGCCAGTGTCAGCGTTTCATTTCAAAATGAAGCAAGCCCAATGCAAGTGTGCTATGCACAGTAATGTTTTTTTCTGCTGACTCAGAAGAGGACATATGGGCACATATACTCAGTATACCAATCATATACTGAGTCATATGTTCTCATTTACAGTAAATGCATGGTTTCCTCCAGGGAGTTGTTAAGCTGAGGTGTTAAGCCAGTCAGATCTTGATCTAAGTCATCCATTGAACCATTTAGTATAATGGGTCAATAGCCACACTCATTAAATATGTGGCTTTTGCCACGTGAAATAACACCTCTGCTCTTTTTACCGTGAAGGTTAAATTTCTTTTTAAATAAAATGTTTTAATTTTGATGATGTTATGAGAGATGGTCTTTGTGACCCACTTCTGCAGGAAAACATTGCAGGAAACTTGTGTATGTGTGTACTGTATATACAGTGTGTATATGACTGTATATGTGGCATGGTGATTGAGATGGGAAATGACTTTAGATGACAACGTTGAAAAGAACCATCTTGTGTCCCAGATGCATCTACCAAAGCACAAAGAAATTCCAATGTGAAAGCTTGATAATCAGTTAAAGCATGAACATCTAGAATGTTGGTGAAAAACATAAAAAGACAAACTGCTGTAGAGTAACATGGAGGTGTCCACATAACGTCTGAGTTGTAGACATTTGAAAATGCAGAGGCCATTGCATATCACCAGGTTATTGCGAAATACTGTGGCAGGAAATGAATGTCTTATCTTTAAAACTATCAAATCAAGTGAGACCACATGTAGCAGAAAAGGAAGATGCTGCTCTATATAGTCTACAACACACTGTTAAAAAGGCCCTGAGACTTTTTACAGACTTCCGGTGATCCAATATGTAACAGTTTTATAGGAACAGTTTGACAATGACATTCCAGGTGCTGGCAGGCAGATTTTGATACCAGGCTGTTTCCCCCCGTTTCCAGTATTTATGCTAGGCTAAACTAGCTGGCAGCTTGTGTATAGTTTCATATTTGGCATGATAATGTTATGAATCTTCTCATTCATCTTTCAGTTAAAGAGAATGAGGGCATTTCCCAAAATGTCCAACTACAAAAACATTTGAAAAGCTGCTTCTCTATTAGGACCCTCTAATTGGCAGATAATCTCTATCATGTTACCGCAATTACCCACAGTTTATCACTGTGATACCTTCTTTGGCTTTGCTCTGCTTTAAACTGGAAATAGCAGCCAACACCCTGATCTCTGTCACACTAACATGTAACAGCAAACAACCAGTCTTCAGGACTGTCACACTGCATTTATGTTCATTTTTAATCTGACACTGACCTGTGGGGTCAACTCTCATCCAGTCTCCTGCCTCCAATGGGGGGGGGCGGCGACCCCAGCATGCTCCCTGGCCTGCTGGCCTGGAGTAACTAAGGCCACTGTGACTCACATAGACCTGTTTAAAGGTCACCAGGGTGTGTATGTGAGTCAGTGGATGTCTGTTATGAATATGGAAATGCACACTGCCTTCCTGTCTGCTTCACATGAAAGGAACATAGTAAATCTTTCATGTCACGATGCCTCATGCTAGGTAGCTAATTACTCTGTTGTTTAGGGTGTCAGTCAAACTGCTGTGAAAATGGCCTGCAGTGATTTAATCTTAGACTGTGCTGGCTTGTTTACACCACGCAGCTTGTTTGTGACAGTAAGAAGATGTATTGGAAGTATGCGCATTAGTTGTAATTACAATATTCCTTGTTGTTTTAATCTAATTAATTTCATACCGATTTCTTATATTTATATGTAACAAAATGTGTAATTAGGGATATTGTTAGAAGTCACAATCGTGTTTGTATGCTGTGTGTGTCAGGTGAGAAAGACTCTTGACGCGACCATGCAGACCCTTCAGGACATGCTCACAGTGGAGGACTTTGATGTTTCAGAGGCCTTCCAGCACAGCCAATCCACAGAGTCGGTCAAATCGGCTTCCTCCGACTCCTACATGAGCAAGGCAAACATTGTTAAGAGACGTGCCAATCAGCAAGAGACTGAGGGCTTCTACTTTACTGTAAGTTCTCAGATGAGAGCACAATGGCACTGCAGCATGGGGCACATCCATTATAACTGGAAATAACCATGTCACTTGTTGTCTTTTAATGTATTTCATCTGCAGAAATACAAGGAATACTTGAATGGCAGCAATCTCATTATCAAACTGCAGGCCAAGCATGACCTTCTGAAGCAGACGCTAGGAGAAGGTGAGACTTATTGTGCTATACAGTACATTAGTGGAATGGAAATTGCTGGTACTAGTTGGTTTCCTCCATGTTTTTGGAAATAGAATACAGAATTATGTTGCACTGAATTTATCATTTCCTTGACAACTTAACCATGTTTGAACATTAAACAAACCCTACATTTCATGATGAAAAGTACTTTGCTTGAAGGCTATGACATGCCATAGTAACCACCTGTTGAGTCAAAGTCAAAGTATCTTTATTAGTCTCCCCAAGGAGAAATTCATTTTGGACACAGAGAAATTGCTGCAAGAGTTACAACAGACACACAACACGCACAGGGTTAAAACAGTTAGAAGACAAATGTACATTGAACATCTAGGCTACTCAAAGAGCTGTGCAAATTGCAAATTACCATTTTCTATAGGCTACTTGTGCAAAAAAAAGCCATCCTTCCTACATTCCTCTGTTCTACCATACATGCCTTACAGTCGTTCCTACTTCCATAAACATCCATAAAAAATTGTTATTTTTGACATTCATATCCATACATACATTCAGTCACAGATATACAGAGATCAAAATGAAGGCCGAGTTTGAAGATGGGTGTGGTCCGAGCAAGGGCGTCAGAAGTAGGCTGGTAGGAAGAGCGAAGGGGCAACTGCCCCCCATTTTACGCCCCTAGCCCGATCCCATCGCAAGGTGGTCTCCATTTCTTTAAACATTTTTTTTTTTTTACATTTAATGCACATAAACCTGAGCCAAAAGTTTTAAAAGGCCTATGTCAGTGTGTTGCTACTTCAAAATCTTACAAGCATCTGCTTTTGGTTATATATTACATTTGGGTCAGTACATCGTTTTTCAGACTATATGGACATATACTGTATAGCTCATATAGTCAATGATACAACCTTTGTGGATATACAGGAGTGTTTATGGTTGAAAATGATTGATTGAAATTGAATAAAAAATTGTGTTATAATACTGAAGTTGTCATTCACTTGACAGCTTGTCAATGTGTAGACCTAAAAGAAGGTCACAGGGTAGAGAAGACAGAAAAAAGCAACCTTGAACTAGTACTAATGTACTTGAAGGGTATTCATATATTCATCATATTTAATATGCATTTACCAGGTCAAAAGAGTAAATAAAAATGTGTATGTTCCATTGTGTTTCTACTTCAGACTCAAACAATCTGCTTCAGGGTTGGAATTGTGTGTGTTTGACGTAAAGTAGGATTGTGAACATGACGTGATCCTTGAACAAACATTCCTGATTGACTAATCAAAGTGAGGCCTTAATTAGTTTGCGTAGGAGTGAGGTGTGTGTGTGTGTGTGTGTGAGAATGTGGTGCAGATATCATGAAATCATCAGACTGTACAAATCAGCTTCCACAGACCTCCCACTCTTGTTGCCCCTGGATACATTTTCACTTTGCAGAGCGAGTATACAAGCTATCCCCTTCTGGGGCTAATGTGCTGTTTCTAGGGCAACCGCTGAATGACTGCTGCCTGGCAGTGAGTCAAATACAGCCATGGCGCTCACCCCATTGAGCCTGCCTGAATAGATGCCCGTTTTCTCATAACACCCCTTTCCGTCTCCATCTGCCAGCCTTGTATAGTCGGCCAGCACTCAACCGTACAGCTAACTTCTGTGATTGTAAAACTAGTGTATACTAATTTTGGCCCTTTCTCTGCTGTTTTTCCTTTTAGGGGAGAGGGCTGAATATGGAACAACAAGGTAAGATGTCCAGTGACAAGAGGGTGAATAAAGTAGGTGATGGTGTGTAAAAGCCTTCCTGTGTCCCTGGATGTGGCAGGAATGAGATCACAGTGTGGGAATATGAGTGTAGTCTTAACTTCTCTCTTTATTTGTTGAACGAAGGGTTTATTTCTAATTAGAGAAGGCGGTGCTCTGAGTTGTTCTTCCCAGTTTTGATCTATACAAATATGTTAAGACTAAGAAAGGAAACGCCAGTGAGATGGATCATGTCCTGCTGTTGTTCTATTTATAAACAAGAAAATTAACAAATATTGACAAGCCAGGCTCATGACTAATTGAACACAAGTGTTTGGCTTTGACCTATTTTGAACTATAGCACATTCCGTTAAATGCAATCAAATCTTAATTGAATTTTGTGTGTGATAATTACTTGTAATAATTTTTCTTGACATTGATCAAGTTTGCTACATCCGCTCTGTCTACGAGTCAAGTTATAGGAATAGTTTGACATTTGGGGAAATATGCTTATTCGCTTTCTTGCCAAGAGTTAGATTAGAAGATCAATACTGCTCTCAGGATTTTACACTGTATATGAAGGTAGAACTAAAAGACCATTAGCTTAACATAGCACAGAGATCGGAAGCAGGGGGAAACAGCTAGCCTTAAATACCTAGTATAAATTTTTTTACCTTTTGTACAGATGAAACAAACGATCCAGGCAAACTGTTTCCCCCTGTTTCCAGTCTTTGTGCTAAGTGGTATTGATTTTCTCATCTCATTTAAATATTGTGTTTTTGAGGTGCAATTTACTGTGTGAAAGACATGGCAACAAAAACATTTTAGAAAAAAATGACTGCATTTTAATGTGTAAAATTGCATTATATTATTAATTGCTTTATTATTTATATTTACCCTGTACCAACCGTACACCCCCCACCATCTCCCCAGGCCCCCCACTCTTCCCCCTAAACCCCAGAGAATGCGGAAGTCTAGACCTCGCTCCATTTTTAACCGTAAGCTGTTTAACGGCAATATGGAGGCCTTCATTCAGGTATTAGCCCATCTGTGCTCTTTGTCTCTCCATGAGCTCAGCTGTCTCGCTAGCGGTCCTTGGGGGTTTTCTTGCCTTTGACCACTCTTTTACCCAAATGTTGGCTCACTCATGCACTTTCCTCTTGCTCATTGCCTTGTGTTCACAGTCTTGTAATTTAGGAAAGACAGGGTAAGATGAAAACCTATCAAACAAATTCTGGAGATGGTTTGATTTCATAGGCACTGCACCGGTGCTGGGCCTGCTCTTAACATCCTTTCTCCTGTGATCCCCAGACTCCAGACACTGAATTAATTTGGCTTTATGTATGTCAGTTGGCCAGGCACCAGCCATGTCAGGCTATGCAAATAAACACATGGCCACATCCACTCTAATGCTCAATCGAACAGGGACAGGCAGACAGAGTGTGCATCAACAGCATTGGAACAGTACAGCTAAAACGATCAGTCGATTGGCAGAAAAAAAAGCGATTAAAATAATTTTTCAAGCAAAAATTCCCATTCCATGTTCCTACGTTTTGAAGATTTTTGACTTTTATTCATAGAAACATTTACTGAATATCTTGAGCTTTTAGAGTGTTGGTTGAAAAAAAATAAGTCATTTAATGATGACACTTTTGGCTTTAAGAGATTGTAATGGGCATTTGTTACTAGTATATTCTGACATTTTACAGAACAAATTATTCAACCAAATAATCGATATACTAATGGACAGATTAATGGATAATCAATAATGGGTTAGTTGCAGCGCTTGGAAAATGCCTGACTGTATGTATAGCTCTGATCCCCATCCTCTCAGGTAGCATTCTCCCTTCACCAGACTCCCCCTGCCCAGCGATGTTCTCCTGTTTCACACCCCACAAGGCACTGATGCTTTGGCTATTCTCTCAGGACAGGCCTCCTCTTTTCTCTCTCTGTATGGTCTGTCTCTCTCACTAACATGTTGTGGTTCTTGTTGCCTCTCTTCCTCTGTCTACGTGCCTTTCTGCTCTCTGCCCAGGGGACGACGGAATGTCCGTGCGAGGAGTCAGGTACTCTGTCTTATAGCAGGGCGGGATAATCGCACTGTGTTCAGTATGCTAACCAACATTTCTGTGCCCCTGCCCTGTTGGCATTCCTGTGAAAATACTGTAGTATTATATAACATATGTATGGTGGTGCAAACACTAACACTATTTTGTTCCACTTATTTTTGTTCTATAGACTTAACATCAGTTATTTAAATAATCATAAAATTAACAATGTTACTTTGTGTAAGCTTAGTTTAGTTTATTGGGATCCCCATTAGCTACAGCAGGGCTGCAACTATTCTTCCTTGGGTCTGTAATTAATTAATTTGAGGGGCTGCCTCTATAAGCTTCTGATGTTATCAACCTGCTGGCATGACTATTTGTCTTCTATTGTTTTCTGGGTATGTGCTTCCAATTTATCATTTAAATGTGTCCGGTAGGACTCAGGGCAGCCTATACCAGTGGTGGTTGAGAGCTGCGTTCGATACATCAATCTGTATGGTAGGTTCCTGTTGTCTGTTTATATGTTGTCTTTCCACAAAATGACAAAACCTGTGCTGTCTCATAATCTGTCTATCTCTCTCTTTATACAAGCTATAATTTTTTGGTGTGAAACCTATTAATTTGAGCAGTTGTGTCAGGGAATCAAAAAAAGTATACAAATTAAAAATGTATTTAACAAAGCATACTATCTACCATATTCTCAATAGGAATGTCCTAGACTGAAAAATAAGTCTTTAGTCTACAAATAGCTATTTTCCACCATAGAAACCTTTCCAGGTACCAGAAAGGTAATTATTACCTGCACCATATTTCCTGGTACAAAAAAACAGTCATTTCTAATAGCCTAGGAAATATTGGGGCAGAGTTTGCAGTGCTGGACATCACTGATTTTTACAAACACAAAACAGCTTCATTCATACAATAGGAAAACACTGGGTGCCACTTGTATCAATATTAGGACAAAGGGTGGACACAACACAATGACTTGTTTTGTCCTGATGTAGAAATGTTTCAAAAGCCACTCATTTTTTAATCTGTTACAGACTCATTTGCCTAATCTTCATGGTTCTTTTTAGATGCGGTTGAAAGGCAAACAGAAAAACGCTAAAGGGGACTTTTAGTTCCTGTTGTTGTTCCTGTGGCTCTATAGTTCCAGGAAAAAAATAGTTGAAAAGAGCCTAAATATTAGCATTTTTGACTAATCAATTTGTTGAATTAGCTGACAAAATCGGTCAAATTGTTTTTTCAGTGTTACTGTCCCATCACTGCAGAATACAGTAATGTTGAGGGATCTTATAAAATCAAGTGCTCATTAATGACAAAAGCGTGTTTATGAATATTACAGTGAAGACAGACATGTGATTATCATTTCAGCTAGTAATGAGTAAAAACAAATACTGAATTTACCATAAAAGGACCAGAAAAACAACTAATTCAAAAAAGAAAGTTGACCAAGACCTTACTGACCAATTTCCTAGAAATCTTCTTGCAAGGGGCCGCCTTAATCTCATGACACCTTCTTTCATTTATGTGTTGCTGCTGCACACTGCTCTGCTCTTTCATATCCAGTCTCACAGCATTTTTCACCATTTCGGTCACACACACAGTATATCCCCACACTCACATTGTAGCCTAAACTAACATTTGTTGTTTGCTTTTTTAAATTAGTTTGTTGTGCTTTAACATTCAGGCTTTAAATGTTGTGCCTATACTGTGAGGACTGGTTACTATTCTTTAAATGTGCAAAGAAATTAAATTAAAGGACATTTGTACATTTTACACTAACGGGTCTATCTGTCCACAGGTCTTCAGCAGCAAGGTATATTTCGAGTTCCTGGCTCCCAGGTCGAAGTCAACGATATTAAAAATGCATTTGAAAGAGGTTAGTCCCAGTGCGCTTGGCCATCTTCTCTTGATTGATTTTAAATTGCGTTTTGTCCACCTCAAAAGCCACAGTCTCTTTCACAGGCCTCTAAAGTGTCAATAAAGAGCCCATATGTTCATTGTAACCCCTTAATGGACATGCAAACCATTTTAGATGTATAATACCTAAGATCAACTTCTCCGAGTAATAATGAATGAGGAAACCTAACTGCACTCTTAATGTTTATATCAACCTCCCAACTTGAAATACGCATAAAAAAACTGCATCAGTGCCGTGTTACATGAACACTGATAGTGATGAATGATTAATGAGTGGAATAAATGTGTGCTATGTACATAGGAGAGGATCCACTGGTGGATGATCGGGCTGATCATGACATCAACTCTGTGGCAGGCGTTCTTAAGCTCTACTTTAGGGGGCTGGAAAACCCGCTGTTCCCTAAAGAACGTTTCCTCGACCTCATATCTACAACCAGTGAGTCACGTTCCAGATAAAACATCTGATAAATGTAAGCTTTTTGTTGAGTCTAGCTTTCTTTTTATTTCAGAGCTTGACTCAGGAGCAGAAAGAGCTCATCATCTTCAGCAGATAATTGTGACTCTTCAGCGGCCTGTGATCATCGTCATGAGATACCTGTTCGCATTTTTAAATCAGTAAGTCCTGCCACAACCCATTTCACGCATTCGACACTCATAAAGTGATACTAATTGCTTCTGTCTTTCCAGTCTTTCTCAGTACAGTGATGAGAACATGATGGACCCCTACAACCTGGCTATTTGCTTTGGCCCCACATTGATGCCAATACCAGATGACCAGGACCCTGTGGCCTGCCAGGCGCATGTTAATGAGATCATTAAGACCGTTATCATCCACCATGAGGTCATCTTCCCGGCCCAGCGTGAGTTGGATGGACCTGTGTATGAAAAGTGCATGGCTGGTGGGGAAGAGTACTGGTAAGTGCAAGACAAGGTGTCCAACATACAGTATGTGTGGGTGAATGAGAGGCAAATAGTGAATATATGTGTGTATAGTTTATTCTATTGTGTGTCTGTTTGTGGGACACTTATTAAAGAGCCCCAATTATACTCATTTTCAGCATCCTATCTGTACTCTTGGGGTCTACTAGAATAGGTTTACATGCTTTGGTGTTCAAAAACATATCAAGTTTCTCATACTGCCCATTGCTGCAGCTTCTTTGCCTGAAACACTTTGCCCGCCTTCCCGAAAAGCCCAGTCTGCTCTGATTGGTCAGCTGGCCTACTCTGTTGTGATTGGTCAACCAAATTCAAACAAGCCACTGGGCAGCCTGTGCTTGCTCAGGCAGCACCAATGGGCAGCACATATGGAAAACTGGCTTGGCTTTCTCAATTAATGACATCATTAAGGGATTAATGACATCATTAATTGAGGAACAGTTAAAAAAAGTGCTGTCTGTGGGTGAGAAAGCTCCATTTACAGTGAAGTGTTTTTTTTTTTTTTTACTTTATACATCTATTAAATACACGCAAAAAACTATATAACACACTAAATACGGGAATAATCCAAAAAAGCATAATAGGGGCTTTTTAAGCAGCAGCATTTTATTATATTTGTTTGTTAAGCTTTGTTAAAGTTTAGTTTGAGTAGACTAATAACCATAAACATGGCCATAGTTATACAATTTGGTCTTAAAACTGTATCCCACTGTGCATGTATTCTTTTGAGGCAAATTATGCAAAATGATTTGGTAATTTGGGTTTTGTTTTCATTTTCTGTATTTAGTTTTTAGTGTTGTAAAGATTTGAAAAAGGTTGACATTTTAACATTTGTATTTCAATC
This sequence comes from Sander lucioperca, assembly GCF_008315115.2. Taxonomy (NCBI): domain Eukaryota; kingdom Metazoa; phylum Chordata; class Actinopteri; order Perciformes; family Percidae; genus Sander; species Sander lucioperca. Next base: position 4,814,334 of record NC_050178.1, read on the forward strand.
ATCTGACTGTCTCCATATTTCTCCATTCAGTGAAAGCCCCCACAGTGAGCCAGGAGCTCTTGATGAGGTAGACAATGGTACTGGACCCAACACTAGTGATGAAGGTGAGACACAAAACACAGTCAGTCCACTGCAAAGACTGCAGCCGTACCTACAGAGCCCCCCTGGGGTCAGCTGAGAAAAAAAAACCTAAACCGTGCGCACGGATTATGAATCCGTGCGAACAGTTTATGAAACCGAGGGAACGGATTTTTATTCTGTGAGCACGGTTTAGTTTTTTTTTTTTCTCAGCTGACCCCAGGGGGGGGCTCCGTACATATCTGTACAGTAAGTGAAGAAATAATCAGAAGTTTCAAATTGGATTCCGTCACATTTCTTTGTGTTGCACATTGTATTCTTTGAATTGCAGAGTTGGAGCAGATCGAGGCAATCGCAAAGTTTGATTATGTGGGCCGAAGCCCGAGAGAGCTTTCCTTCAAGAAGGGAGCCTCTCTGTTACTCTACCTACGAGCCTCTGAGGACTGGTGGGAGGGCCGACATAACGGTGTGGATGGGCTGATTCCACATCAGTACATTGTTGTACAAGACATGTGAGTAGGACACATGTAGGACAATTAGATTTTTGTTATATCGAACAGACATTATTTTAGTATATAACTGCATCAGAAAAGTGACCTAGTCAAGATGTCAGTTACCTGGTTCTGCTGCAGGGCAGCAGCTACTTTGGGCTTTGTCATTATTTATGTTGCTCTATTTTCCCAAAATGCATGTTTCTATTCTTACCGTCCCCGCGAACTGTGATGTGTTTTCAAGAAGCTTGGCCTTATACGTTTGCAAAACCTGCGCCTTTATACGGGTCAATGCAAAGAAAATAATCCTTTTTTCCTGAATGATTTTCTTGTTTTCTTGACACAACTAGTTGCAATGAAAAGAAAACAAATGGCCCCCTATCAGCAATTGGCTGTAGAGATTTAAGGAGGACCAGCACGTAGGTCACTTCCCAAATAAAAGCTTTAATTTCTTCTACGGCCTTATACCTGATAACCTCTCCTGCATCACAGAGCAAGTAACCAAATTAAAGCTAGATTCAGAAGAGAAGTGATGGATGTACTGCCAACAGTGGCTTCCAGGGACTGATAAGTGATTAATTATGCCTGTAAAAGTAATGAGGCTCGCAGTGCTGGTGACATTTTTGTGTTGTTTTTGTGGCAAGAATGTAATTGTTAAGGATTCTTATGTGCTGTTCGAGAGAGTTGCAAAATTCAATCTGTCAAATTAAAAGCCAATATTACCATTTCCCTAGGTCATAAACCATTAATTGAGATCAATCTCTTCTGTCTGTCCATATCAGGGATGATGCCTTCTCAGATAGCATTCCGAGGACGGATAGTGCGGCCAGCAGTGGACCACACCACGATGAAAGAGCCTCGTCCAGGAACGACCACCAATCTCCTTGCGAACACACACCTGAGCGCCGCTTTGGAGCAGCATTTGGAAGGTTACTTAAAACTCCATGGGCACACACAATACAGGCAGTGAATGCATACTGTAGACACGAGTATAGCTTTTTAATGACCAACAAAAATTCAATCTTAGCATTTAAAATCCCTGTGCAGGTATTCAGAGTCAAGACATTTAAACTGATAAAGGATCAAACTGTGATTTTTCTTAGGGTGAGGGTGCGATCAGATGGAGCTGCAGGTCCGCGCCACAGGAACAGCGCTGACAGTCACAGCCCCACCAGAGCTGCAGACCAGCCTCCTAGGGTTATGCCTCGGCCCTGCAGCCCACATAAAGTAGCAGTTAGCAGGGGCCCAACAGACAGTCCGGAGAAATGGCGTCTCGCCACATTTGGCAGTGCTGGCTGCATCAACCACCCAGACAGAAAGGCCTTCGTGGACAGCCACTCTCAACGATCTTCACCCAGCACCATTCGGCACGCAAGTTTAGGAGATCACAAAACCCTTGAGGCTGAAGCACTCGCTGAGGTGAGTGTCAATACTTGAATAGACTTTGAAATAGACAATTTAATACAATATTAATACACTAACTCTCCTTGAAATAATTTTGTTTTGTACTTTGGTATATCAATTAATGTTGTACATCTTCATTAAAAAGAACACTGTCCGGCAAAGAAAGTAAGCTAATCACTTGCTGCTTATTTTAAACATTACTGCTCTATGGGCACGGTATAACTGAATTTAAAGCATTTATTCATCCAAAGCCCTTTACTGTTTGCCTATCATTTACACAGTCACTCACACACATCTGGTTTCTGGGGCGAGAAAGAGGACAATATTTAGAAACCAAACTAAATCAAACTAAAACTGTAAAAGTGTGGGGGACATGTCTCCCCCACCCTCAGTGGAACTTGGTTTTAGTTACTCCTCGCCTGATTGTTTGATTTTCATTTCTAAATGCCAACATACATTTCCCTTCTGCTTATGTTTGTCAGGACATAGAGAAAACAATGAATACAGCTCTCCATGAGTTGCGTGAGCTGGAGCGACAGAATGTAGCCAAACATGCCCCTGATGTTGTTTTGGACACATTGGAGCCCCTCAAACACCCCGGTGGAGCCCAGGATCCGCCTGGCAGCCCTCTCCACACCATGGTGATCAGGGATCCAGATGCAGCCCAGCGACGTAGCAGCAGCAGCTCCTCCTCCGAGACCATGACCACTTTTAAACCTGCTATATCAGCACGTAGACCAAGTGCACCTCTAAGGCCCCCGCCTGTCAGACCTGTCCGGCCTGCTCCTGTGATTGGACAGGGCCAGGGACCACAGCGCTCCAGCAGCTCTAGTTCCTCTGGTCTGGGCAGCCCAGGCATCACACCCACTGACAGGGTCTTTCCCAAACCTCCCTCCCCATCACCATCCACCTCCTCCTCATCCTCGGACAAACAAGGTAACATGTAGCTCCAGTCAGTCACAAGTCAAGTAGGAGAAGAACACTGTGGATACCAAGTGATTGTGATTACCATCACACCCCTGCACCTCTTTTTTGACAGCAAAACAAACATTGACACCTGGTCTGTATGATGAATATTTACCACTGATCTTCTATAGTGTAGGACAGCTACTGCTGGTTTCTGACAACTGTGTGCCCACACATTAACTTGTTGGTGGACAACTTGATGTACTGTATTTCAATATTATACACAACAAAAAGGTTTGAATCTACGAGCATACTTTTATAGAACACTACCGTGCTGGACAGCCATGCTGGATAAAAAAGGGATGCACTGGAAAATGCTTCTGTTTACTGAAATCTGACAAAGAATCACCTCATGTTGTTAGGTTACAAAGATGCTGTGAGCTTGGACTTTGTATCTGGTTTCATGTTCCATTATGAGGGAACACTTATGGGAACATTTCACCACTAATTATGTAGACATCCAGTGGTTGATGTAGTCTATTAAAACTACAACTCCTTGGGACCATTTTCCTCAGAGAGCCAGTCCCACAATGCCAGCATATACCAGCAAATTTTTGGGTTTTCAGCATCAGGAGAACACCGTGGCTGTGTCTGAAATCACTCCATTTACTATATATTGCACTATATTTACAGTTAAACGCCATTTTATTTCAGTGTATGAATTCTGAGTGGGAAGAAAATAAAAGTCTTATAATGTTATGAAAGTGTGCATGGCATGTACAGTAAAGGCTTTTCTGCCAAAAATCCCACAATGCAACGCGTCACATTTTATAGATGCAAAGTTACAGTTACACCTGTTAGTGATTACGCTAAATGATGCTGACTCATATGTGTTGGAAATCTCAATTTATTGTTCATTATAGAGTAAACTATTGAGTGTCTGTTTTATGGGGAGATGTGATTGAGGGAGATTTCAGACACAGCCAATGACTGATTGGTAAAACTAGAGAATTGCAATAAATTGCAGTTTATTCTAAAGGCCACTAGATGCTGGCTTCAAGGACAGTTTGTCTGTATTAGAGCCACTATGTGAAAACAAATCTGGTAGTATAAAAAACAGACCGTGGAAAACAGCAGTGCTTGCTACACCCCACACCAATCCAGCTCCAGGATACTGAGTACCAAAGGCTGAAAGCAACTACACGACATTGGTCACTTTTTCTTGGATTGGCTAATTTTTCTGTAAACAAATTTAGCAGAATCATTTGAAAAATTCTACAATTATACAAACATATTAATGGATTTTAGGTAAATTGAAATATCCTTCAACTTTTCTCTTAAATTGCTCAATTATTATTTTTGTCCCTGTAAGAGTAAGAAGTTCCAAAGAAACGGTCCCAGTAAAACTCACCAAGCACCGTTGTAATCAGAACAAGTGGTGCTGCTGCTGTCTGACCACTTAGTGACCAGCCTGAATGGCAGTAGCAGCATCACTGGCTAATAGCTTGGGTTCGGGCCAGGTTAACTGATAGCAGTGCAGCAGCGCAATCAGCAACAACCTGAGACTCTGCCTTGTTGCATTTTCTTAGCAGTGGACCAGGGCAGGAGACAAGAGTCAGTATCTTAGCCCAAACTATGTTTTTTCCTTCATTCATTAATCGCAGAACAGGTCAGTGGACGTCAGAAGTAGACCAGGCCAGATGGCTACAATTACGCAGAGAACATTGACAATTATTGTGGACATTATAGACATGCCACCCCTATAACTAATACAAGGAAATAAAGATGAAATCAGCAAACTGTTCTTATAATATAGTCATCTCTCTATATAAAAGATTAGCTGTGTTACCTCAATAAACAAGTAAAACGTTCAACAATTCAAGTGACTAATGCACTTATAAACACTACAGGGAACTGTGCTGCATTTGTAGGTTCTGTGTTTTCATTTTGATGAAGTTGTACTAGGAACATGATATAGCACATCAGTATCATTGAAGCTTACTTAATGTCTAGATTGCACACGGTCAGATCAGGCTGTGTGGGTGTTTAGATGAACTTGTTTACTGTTGGTGGTGTTTGTCGTCTGTCTTATAAGGATGATCAATATATCTTTAAAGTGTAATAGGTACATTGGATTGAATATATACATACAGTTAAAGGATACTTGTATAAATAACATTGTATAATAGGAACAGGATATATTATCATGTCTAGTCTGTTGATTTTTGTAACTCTTATCCTTGCACAAACATTAACAAACAATAAATCAGTGAAACCTTGCTGAAATTTCTCGTCTTATTGTCTTGTGACGTACAATAAAATGTGAAGTGCTTTAATGTAGATGACTGAAAATGAACAGTGGCCAATGATTCGTGATGAGTTATTGCAGTGTACCATATTCATATCCATAGTCCTTGTTACACTGAACATCTGTGGTTAAGAGTTGCATGAACATACATGACTATCTGACTTCACACAGCACAGTTCACTCATACAGTACATGCACTGACTAGCGTGGCTTTGCAGTGCCATCTACTGGTCAGCAGAGATTTTTCGCTCATTCTGTTAAAAGATGGGTATCTGTTCCAAATCAAGGAAATACTACCATAAAATACACCATGAGCTGCCAGATGAAGATTAGCATACATTTACTCAAGCAACGTATTTAAGTACAGTTTTGATGTAGGCCTACTTTCCTTGAGTATTCCATTAATTGTTATTTCAGAGGCAAATATTGTAATTATTACTCAACTACATTTATCTCACAACTTTCGTCACTACTTGATTTGCAGGTTCAAATTTCACGTGCAAAAAACATGGTCAACACATGAGGTTTAATACAGAGGTTTAAAAAAAACTATCAAACTACTGTATATATAAAGTATTTAAAATTTACTAATTTAGGGAAACTACTAAATCAAAATGTTGCTTCACATCCATGCATTCATGATAATACTCTAAAAGGCTGTTCTGCATAATGAGTACTTTTACTTTTAATACTTTAAGTATATTTTGCCGACAATACATTCGAATGCTTAACTTTGACTTGTTATGCAACATTTGTAGACTTTTACATCAAGTCCATCACTGATAGTCATGCACTTGTTGACATTTCTTACATACTCATCCAGACTTACAGTTACCATGTGTGCCCTGTGGATGGAGGCATTGTCATCCTGGAACTCTGAACAAGAGATACATTATTTACCATGGGATAAAAGTGCAGACTCAAATTTGCACAGGACAGCAGTCACATCCAAATAAGGTGTTTTAAATAGGCCTATTATATTATATGTTTTGATGTAAAATCTTAAAAATCTTCGAAAAGTCATTAACTATAGTTGTCAAACAAATGCAGTGATGTAAAAAGTACAATTGTATGTAGTAGTAGAAGATGAATCAACTCAGGTAAAAGTACCCCAAAATTATATTTAAGTGCAGTGCTTGAAGGTCCTATGACATGCTGCTCTTTGGATGCTTTTATAGACCTTAGTGGTCCCCCAATACTGGATCTGAAGTCTCTTTTCCGAAATTCAGCCTTGGTGCAGAATTACAGCCATTAGAGCCAGTCCCACAATGAGCTTTCCTTAGGATGTGCCATTTCTGTGTCTGTAGCTTTAAATGCTATTGAGGAGGAGAGGATGGGGCAAGGTGGAGGGTGGGGGTGTGGCCTTGACCAACTGCTTGTTTGCAAGCCATGATGTCTCTCTCTTTCTCATGGGCGGGCCAAATGCTCTGGGCCGGCAAAGCAGAGAAAGGGGGAGGTAACCTTGCTCCTTATGACCTCATAAGGACGAGATTCCAGATTCGCCCATTTGAGCTTACTTTTTCTCAAAGGTGGAGCAGGATACCCAGGGCTCGGTTTACATCTATTGCCATTTCTAGCCACTTGGGGACCATAGGCAGGCTGGGGGAACTCATATTAATGTTGAAAAACCTCATAAAGTGAATTTTTCATGCCATGGGACCTTTGTGTAAATATACTTAATTATTTTCCACCTCTGCTTTATTCTTTGCACGACCTCAGTTGCAAAATACATGTTAGGTGTAATATAGGGTCCAACAACGGTGTCCCTCAGTGTTCTGAATTGACTCCTCAAACGTTACACTGACATTTTTTCCTCTCAACTGATACAAAGCTGCTTTTTTATTTTTCCCTACATCTTGAACCAATGTAATCGTCATTGTTGAGTAAAGCACCTCAGCCACTGTTCTTTAAACAAGTTCATGCTTGTATGTGTTTTTTGACTCTGTAAGGCTTGTGAGGACGTGCAGCCCTCCAACCTCACCCCCGCCCCAAGCTCAGCCACAGATATTTTAATCATTTCAATTGGATGCCTTAGAGGTCAATGTCCTTAGAGAAATCCTGAGCTGAGAGAACTGATTACTGATTGATTATTACAGATCATCTCTAGCTAAAATGCATGGTTTGGATATAAAAAAGAATATATAAAATAGATATAAATGTCTAATATCTAAAACAGATGTACACGGGCTTCTCTGTCTTATTTTGTTTTCCCTATATCCTTATCAAGATAATTAGGGCCTGAGCGCCGACAGCGGTGAAGGCCCTATTGAAACTGAAGGAATTCTTCTTTCTTCCGGCAAATGAATCGCCTTTTTGAGTATGGAGCTAAATCAGGGCCAAATGTTTTGTTAATTTGAAAAAAATATATATAGTTGAAAAACTAAAGCTTGAAATTGAAAATTTTAGTTTTGGTCTAAAACTTGACAAATAAAACCATGTATTCAAACTAAAAATAAGTGTACCAATTTTTCTTTCAGTTTGAATAAAATTTAGATTAAATTCTGGAATTATTTTGAATAAATTATTAATTTTCATTTTTCACTTTTATATTTGTTTTCAGTTCCACATTTATGTTTTCAGATTCAAAACTTATTTTTTTTACGGCTTCAATTTTTTCATTTTTTTTCAGTTTCAGACTTTTGGCACTGATTTTGCATAGGGGGCGTGGAATTATGAGTGACAGCCTAACAAAGAAGGCAGAAAACTCTCATGTTGCCTTCAGGAAATTGTGTTACTGCGAGAACTATGACTGAATGCTTTCTATCCACTATATATGTGATTTTTACTAAACAAACTGATGCCAGTGACAAAGTTCCATTTAAAAAACTGTTTTGGACAACACGTGGTACCAATTACACTATAAGAGCAATAAACTGTGCCAGATTGTGCAGTTCAGCAGGAACAATGACTTCTCCCACTTCCACGTACGACTTTGAATGTATGCACCACAGTAGTCACTCGTATGGAACGCCAAAAAGCTCACATTACTTCACTTTCCTACCTGTTTTGAACGGTCAGGACGTAGTTTTTTACGTCATCTAATGACAAAACGGGAAAATAGGTGGACAGCTGGACAAAGCTGGAAATGAAACATTGCTAGCACTAAAGTTAGCATTAACTAATGTTAGCTTCACACTAGCTGGTGTTTTTACACTAATTTCAGTGTCCAGCTCAAGTTTTTTGACTTTAACATGTAGTGTCTTTGTTAACCTCTGTTTGTCAGAATGACCATAACTCGACAGTGGCTGCGATGCTTCATTTCCAGCTTTGTCCAGCTGTCCACCTATTTTCCCTTTATGTGTTAATGACAAAAAAATGCCACTGCGGGGATAATGTTCCAAAGTATCTATTCAAAAATGCTAATATCTTTCACGTCTTACCTGTGCGCTGGTGCCAGGGTTGCCTTGGTGGAGCGGACGCCATGCTGACTGCCGAGTGTATGGAACGCCAAAAAGCTCACATTACGTCACTTTCCTACCTGTTTTGAATGGTCAGGACGTCGTTTTTTACGTCGTCTAATGACAAAATGCCGTAAAAAGCGCCGTGGAATGCTCATCTAATGCCGCTTTTTACGTGGCTCAATACGCGTAACATAACGCTTCAAAAGACACATAGTATATATGATAATGAGCTCCACCCTGTCTTTTCCAAAGCCAATACATTTGGACTGTTATCACCCAATCAGTAAAGAACAACAACAGACCACATTAATCCAACCCAGCACAAGTATGAACAAAGCTCGGTGGATTTACTCCCACAACTAAAGCAGGTTGTTAGAGAAAGTTTAAAGATATGTAGGCTGGTGAAATCACCTTTTTAAAATATATATATATATATATATATATAAAAACTCTTTAAATAAGGCTTTTTGGAAAATGTATGGGAAATTTAATTCCGGAACCTGAACCGCAAAATAAGGGGGCGGTCACTTTTGAGCTCTATTTAAGGATAACGCTACAGTCTGTTTTTAATCAAGAGAGAAGAACGACGACGACGACTACTACTAGCTACTAGCTACTAGCTACTACGGCTACTGTTACTACCATAGACAGTATATAAGGGTTACTACTACTTTTTTTTTTTTTTTTTTTTTTTTTAGAAAGGTGATTTCACCAGCCTACATATCTTTAAACTTTCTCTAACAACCTGCTTTAGTTGTGGGAGTTAATGAACAGAAAACCACCTAAATGAATTTCAAAGAATATGTGTTTCACTTCCTTTAATTGTTTAATGCTATAGCCTGACAATACCCTACACCCAGTCTCAACTCTTCAAAAGTCTAAAATGTAGCAGCTTATAGGCTACTGATTGGTCTTTTTAAAAGTCCAAGTAATAACAGTTTGTTGGTGGAAACATCCCTTGTACCATTTATGGACAACTGGGGTTAAGATATGTTCTTTTGTTAACTTTTAATTTTAATCCAACAACTTTACTTGAGCTCTTAAATGAAGCCATTGTGTAGCGATACAGGTGCATTTCATAAAATTATAGTATCGTGGAAAAGTTTATTTCTGTAACTTTATTCAAAAAGTGAAACTTTCATATATTCTAGATTCATCACAGAAAGTTTATCAGTTCAGGTTTCTTTTTTTTAAATCCTGATGATTGATTCTTCTCACGTCCACATTTCTGTATTATACATTCTTTGTTATAATATTCTAATATTTTGAGGTACGGATGTTTCATTTCCATGAGCTGTACGCCGTAATCATCAAGACTAAAACAAAAAAAGGCCTTTTATGCGTAATGAATTTAGAATATATGAAAGTTTCACTTTTTGAAAAAAATAAAAATAAAAAATAAACTTTTCCACTATATTATAATTTTATGAGATGCACCAGAGTCATTTTAGGTGGCAAGTTTTGAACCTACATCTGTTCACAACTCCATCCTTGATTAGGAGAGTGAGAGCAGATGGGAATAAGCACAGACTAACATTTCTTTTAGTAACATTTTAAAATATGTGCTTAAAATGATTAAAGTGGATGGAAACCCAGCTTTTCACAGGCCAGGAAGTCCATCCACAATGTCATGAAGGTGGCTGAAAACATAATCAGATATGCTCTTTGTGGAGAAGTTCTACCAGACCAGGTTTCAAGGTGCACCATGTAGGAACACACTTGCTGTTCTGCCTCCAGTGGTCCAATCGTCTGTGCTGCTGCATCCAAACCAAGACCTGCAGAATGAAAGCTGATACACAAGTTGTGCATTTGCTGAACAGTCAGTTGCACACACCAATATAGGCTACTCCCAGTTGAAAGCCTATAATTTCACTATTTACTTTATTATCATTAGGCCACTTACTTGTACTCTTACCTACATCTCCTAATAATGTAGGAAGTAGGCCTAAGCATGTTGGTGAACTTGTTACATCAATACATTGTTGGTACGGATGTATACACTTTCTTTAAAGCCTGTTAAAAACGAATTTCTAGTGGGTGAGTGTCCCCTAGTGGATATATTGCATTATGTGTGGATTGTGGCTCTTCAAATCAACTGGATGGTTCTATTGGTTCTATTATGTTAATAAAAGTAGGGGGAAACACAGACGTTATTTACTTAATATGTAGCTACAATGCAGCGATATCAATCAAAACTAGCTCATTCATTTTGCTAGATGAAAGTCCGTGGTTTTAATTGTTGGAGGTTGGTGCACTTATTTTACCAAGAGCGAGTTAGGACAATATCAGTGGCCTTTAGTTAATTATATCTGCAGCAAACCTTCCACAAATGATAACCTATTCAATGAAAACACAATACAGTTTATTTGCCTACAATTTTAGTTTACCGATTGCCAAACTAATAGAAAAATAGACTGTACAAAAAAAACCTCTCCCAAATCCACCGAGCTTTGTTCATACTTGTGCTGGGTTGGATTAATGTGGTCTGTTGTTGTTCTTTACTGATTGGGTGATAACAGTCCAAATGTATTGGCTTTGGAAAAGACAGGGTGGAGCTCATTATCATATATACTATGTGTCTTTTGACGCGTTATGTTACGCGTACTGAGCCACGTAAAAAGTGGCGTTAGATGAGCATTCCACGGCGCTTTTTACAGCGTTTTGTCATTAGACGACGTAAAAAACGACGTCCTGACCATTCAAAACAGGTAGGAAAGTGACGTAATGTGAGCTTTTTGGCGTTCCATACACTCGGCAGTCAGCATGGCGTCCGCTCCACCAAGGCAACCCTGGCACCAGCGCACAGGTAAGACATGTGAAAGATATTAGCATTTTTGAATAGATACATTATCCCCGCAGTGGCATTTTTTTTGTCATTAACACATAAAGGGAAAATAGGTGGACAGCTGGACAAAGCTGGAAATGAAGCATCGCAGCCACTGTCGAGTTATGGTCATTCTGACAAACAGAGGTTAACAAAGACACTACACGTTAAAGTCAAAAAACTTGAGCTGGACACTGAAATTAGTGTAAAAACACCAGCTAGTGTGAAGCTAACATTAGTTAATGCTAACTTTAGTGCTAGCAATGTTTCATTTCCAGCTTTGTCCAGCTGTCCACCTATTTTCCCGTTTTGTCATTAGATGACGTAAAAAACTACGTCCTGACCGTTCAAAACAGGTAGGAAAGTGAAGTAATGTGAGCTTTTTGGCGTTCCATACGAGTGACTACTGTGGTGCATACATTCAAAGTCGTACGTGGAAATGGGAGAAGTCATTGTTCCTGCTGAACTGCACAATCTGGCACAGTTTATTGCTCTTATAGTGTAATTGGTACCACGTGTTGTCCAAAACAGTTTTTTAAATGGAACTTTGTCACTGGCATCAGTTTGTTTAGTAAAAATCACATATATAGTGGATAGAAAGCATTCAGTCATAGTTCTCGCAGTAACACAATTTCCTGAAGGCAACATGACTGAGGAGAGTTTTCTGCCTTCTTTGTTAGGCTGTCACTCATAATTCCACGCCCCTGAGTTGAAGCTACGCAATGCTATGCAAAATCAGGGCCAAAAGTCTGAAACTGAAAAAAACTGATCTGAAACTGAAAAAAAAAGATTTGAAGCCGTAAAAAAAATAAGTTTTGAATCTGAAAACATGAAATGTGGAACTGAAAACAAATATAAAAGTGAAAAATGAAAATTAATAATTTATTCAAAATAATTCCAGAATTTAATCTAAATTTTATTCAAACTGAAAGAAAAATTGGTACACTTATTTTTAGTTTGAATACATGGTTTTATTTGTCAAGTTTTAGACCAAAACTAAAATTTTCAATTTCAAGCTTTAGTTTTTCAACTATATATATTTTTTTCAAATTAACAAAACATTTGGCCCTGATTTAGCTCCATACTATGCTTTGCTGTCCTGTAAAAATTATGTATCTCCAAAACATCCCTTTTTCATGAGTTCATATAAACAGGCCTGTTGTCAGCTTTTTAACAGTGCGTTTTTCAGATAATCCAAGGTTTTTTTAAATAGTCTATATAATTTCAGAAGTATGAGAATGTTCTCCCTTTTTCCCCAAAAGAACACATAATCCTTCGGTTTATCTGAATAATTCAAAATCACTAAATGTGGAGAAACATACTTTCACCTGCAGCGACAAAATTCTGCAGCAGATATTTGTCTTAGTTTCATGTTTCTGATGAAGCCTTATTTAGAAAAAAGATCTTTTGAAAGCAATGTCTTATGGTCTTACAATAACAAGTAAACGACCTATTCGCAGACATTCTCTCAATTATGGTATTTATAGTTTATTGCAGTATTTATGAACAAATATAGAGGTACGGTAAAACCTCAGACTCCTCCCTGGGGATGATATCTATTTTCAGCCCTCCCCTCCACTGGAAGAGTCACTCTCTTTTTGTCCGTCTACATCAGTGGTGTTTCGACCCTGATGACTAAAGCTGTCGATACTGTGTGGAGCTGGACTTGAGATCTGTGATTTTTAAATGTATATGGTTATATTTGCTAAACAAGAGACTTACATCTTCAAATTGAATCTGTACTGTACTGCTGTGGCCACCCTCCAGCGCACAGTAAGCAGCTCCGTTAGTTGTCTTCCGACCTAAATTATTCAGGTTTTGTTTTCAAACCAATTATAAATCTCAATAATCAGACCAGTAGGCTAATTTATTAATGTGTAGTATGCAGTAAGCTGCTCTCCCAGACCTGATATTGGATCAATGAATAAAATATAAATATCAACATATCAATAAAATATCAACCGATACTGATCCTTTTCTATTTTTGTTTGTTTTCCTAGATTTTTGCCATCTGTGCTTTTGCAACATGTGGAGGATACTATGGTCATCTCCAGGTTAAAGTGGACTGTTCAGACAGGAGGCAGAGTAACCTCAGCATCGACATTGATTTTGGCTATCCTTTCAGGTGAAGTAGTTGTTTGTGCTTTCCTTTGCATACGTCCTTTGATCTCATTAGGTAATTCACTTTGTTTGTATTACATTTAGTTTCAACAGCAATTGCTTTTATTACAATAATGAACAGTTCAATAGTTTAGTTAAGACCGAAAAACAATTATCAATAATCCACTTTAACAGCAGAAGCCTATATGCTAACTTTCACAACATTAAACATTATCTAAATCAGTTCAAACAGCCTTTCAATATAATTGCTATATCGGAAACTTGGATAAACAGTGAAAAGGGCTCAGATTTTGAAATTAAAGGATATGAAATGTGTTGTATTAACAGAGAAAGCAAGAATGGGGGTGGTGTGGCTTTGTATGTGGACCAGAAATTCAATTACAAGGTGGTGGAAATAATGTCAACAGTGGTGGATGATTTACTCAAATGTGTTACAATTCAATCAGGAGAGACTGTTTGCAGATATGCAAAATGTTTCATTGAACAAGAGCATGATTTGAACATAATATTGGAGATTGAACTCCATCGTTATATTAATACATTTGTATTAATACATTAGATATATTAATACATTTAATATATAGGGGTAGGGAACCATGATGTAACCCCCCGATGGAATCCAGACACCGGTGGCGGTGGAGAAGACCGGAAGACCAGGCCGAGGGGGCACTGGAGTGACAGCCGTAGAACCACCAGGACGGGAGGTGGAAGGGGAGGAGGAGGGACGACGCCTTTCTGAAATGACAGCTGATAGCACAGGGAGAGAAAGCGCTTTTAAACATGTTGAGACGCTGTGATTGGCCTATGAAATCTTTGGCCTTTCCTATTTGGATTATCAGAAGGAGAGCGCCTCAAGCGCTGATTCGCTTTAGAAGAGACTGATTATTGTTAGGTCTTCCTGAAAGAATTTACGCTGAGCTACATTAGAAGTTTGTAGGGAAAAAAAGAAAAATGTTATTGTAAGTTGCATCTATGGATCACCAGGTTCTAATATTGATTTATTCAAGGATTGGATGGAGGAAAAAATTACAAAAACAAATCAGAAAGCGATGTTCATCTGTGGTGATTTTAACATTGATTTGCTAAATCCAAATAAGCACAATATGACATATGAGAGGACTTTATCAGTACAGTGTATTGTCTGGGCTTTTTTCCCAAAATTACCAGACCCAGCAGGATTACTTCCCACAGTGCAACATTAATTGATAATATTTTTTCAAATGACATAGATAACAATAACAGATACAGTGAGTGGACTATTAATAAATGACATCAGTGACCACTTACCAGTTTTTACAGTTTACAACAGTAACTATACATCTAAAAAGGACAATAAACCTCTATTCAGAACAGCAGAGTCTATGGTTGCACTGAGAGATGATCTGCTTTCACAAGACTGGGAAATAATATATCAGGAAAAAGATATTGATAAAGTATATGATGAATTCCTAAGAATATTTAAATTATTATATGATAAGAATTGTCCGATAAAAAAATAATGCAGAAAACAAAAATATAGTGATAGACTGTGGATTTCAAAAGGATTACAAAATGCCTGTAAAAAAAAAAGAATACACTTTATAGAGAATTTATTAAACACAGAACTATAGAAGCAGAAAATAAATATGAGAAATATAAAAATAAGCTAATTAAGATTATGAGAACTTGTAAGAGAAAGTAAAGTGAAGTAAAAATAATATGAAGGGTATATGGAATTATACTAAATAGTATTATAAGAAAGGGCACGAGACAGTCTAATTATCCCCAGTATTTCACTTGTAATGAAAAGAACATTAATAATATGGAGGACGTGGTCAATAATTTTAATAAATATTTTACAAATGTTGGACCAGATTTAGCTGTAAAAATTCCTATTCCGTAGCTAATCGATAACAGATATAATGATCTTATTGAAAGAAATCAATGTTCAATGTTTCTTAAAGCAGTAAAAGAAAAAGAAATAATAGACATTGTTAAAAAATGCAAAACTAAAGCATCCACTGATTGTAATGAAATAGATATGAAGATAGTACAAATTGAGGGGATCTCAAAACCATTAACTCATATTTTTAATTTGTCATTCCAAACTGGTAAATTTCCAACTAAAATGAAAACAGCAAAAATCATACCTTTGTACAAAACTGGAGATAAACACCACTTCACAAATTACAGGCCGGTCTCTATACTGCCTCAATTCTCAAAAATTCTAGAAAAACTCTTCAATGACAGATTGGACAAATTCATTGATAAATACAAATTACTTACTGATAATCAATATGGATTCAGAAAAAATAGGTCAACATCACTAGCTTTAACTGATCTCATTGAAGAAATCACAAATTCCACAGACAAAAAGAAATATGGAGTTGGGGTATTTATTGATTTGAAAAAAGCATTTGATACAATTAATCATGAAATATGAATTAATAAATTGGAACGGCTTGGGATTAGGGGGGGGTAGTGTTGAATTGGTTAAGCAGTTATTTAAAAGACAGGCAACAATTTGTGAAGTTGGGAGATTATACATCTGAATGTTTGGACATTGCGTGTGGTGTCCCCCAGGGGTCAGTATTGGGACCAAAACTATTTATCCTCTATATAAACAATATATGTAAAGTATCTGAATTACTGAAATTTGTATTATTTGCAGACGACACAAATATCTTTGGTTCTAGTCAGAATTTACAGCAACTCCTGGACATAATCACTTCAGAATTCAGAAAAATAAAACGTATAATAAAATAAAAATAAGTTATCATTAAATGTGAATAAAACCAAATTCATATTTGGCAATCGTAAATCAATCAATCAAGTTCAGTTACAGATAGAAGGTTTCAATATAGAAAGGGTATACGAAATGAAATTCCTTGGAGTGATTATAGATGACAAGATTTGCTGGAAGGTTTGGGGAAACACATCAAAATTCATTGAAATCGTTAATTATACTTCAAAAAAGAGCAATAAGAATAATTCATAACACTGGACATTTGGAACACACCAATTCACTATTTTCACAGTCTAAAGCAGGGGTGGCGAACCTGTGGCTCTTGAGCCGTATGCGGCTCTTTGCCTGCTCCTGTGAGGCTCTTACTGTGTGGCTGGGGGCTGTGTCATTGGTTGATTGTTGTTTTTAACTTTTCTGAAACATACAGTATTTCAGATAAGTAAAAAAAAAAAACACATTTGAATGCATCTGCCAATACTGCCATTACATTTGCCAATTATTTTAAAATGGAAAATAATGCAGCAGAATTTTGAGGACAGATTCTGCAACCTGAGGAAAAACAGCGGCCACAGATCACCTTCCTCGTTAACCCGTTCACTGCTGAATCCGATTGTTTGAAAGCCCCTTTAGTGACAAACGAGTGAGAGAGTTTCTTCGAGTGGCCACAACCGAGTTCAAGCAAGACCTGAAAAGGATTGTAGATAACAAAGACTGTCAGGTTTCCCACTGAGTCAATCTAAGTGAGAAAAAAAACTATGAAAACTGCTATGTATTATGACATTGTCATCACATCTGGAAGACACTGTTGCTGTTGTAGTGTGGACGTGCATGTGTTGTGTGGCTTTTTGCTATGGTGCGTTTTTTTTTTGTGGCTCTTTATACCTAACTGGTTGGCCACCCCTGGTCTAAAGCATTAAAATTACTTGACCTAGTCGAATTTCAAATAGCAGTAATTATGTTCAAGGCGAGAAACAATTTATTGCCTGGCAATATACAGAAAAGATTTTCTGAGATGTTTGAAGGACGAGAAAAGAGTGATTCTATTTCTCATCCGTATTGCTATTTTAAGTGAAAGGACTCATTTAAACAGAGCTATAATAGATCATCGTTTAGTTTCAGTGTTCACAGTGGAAACAAAATCTATTCGCCCATGAATTAAATAAAATTACAGTTGGATATTACTCATCAGCTCCATACAAAAAGTCAAGCCAAAATAAAATGGTAATGAGTTGAATTTCACAACAGTAAAATATAAAGACATTGTTTAACTGAACGACTTCTTGGAGAGTGACTGGCCACCATAAATATTTCATTTGGATGATGAATGGTGTGGTGTGTCTGTGGGTGTGAACTCTCTGGTCTTGTGGTCGACCACCCCAAACCCTGTCTGTCAGAGTCAGTGATGGCCAAGCTGAACTGTTAATTAGTAAGTAAGTAAGTAAGTAAAGTTTATTTCTATAGCACATTTAAAAACAGCTCGCTCTGACCAAAGTGCTGTACATAGCGCATTAGCCACAGGGTCATAAAATAAAAATAAAATACACTTACAAATCAGTGATTTAGGCTAAAACGACATCAAAAGACAAACACTTATTTACAAACATAGCAGGATAAGACAATTAAGATGCATTAGTTGTCTCATTAACAGCTCAGTTGACTTGACACTGGTGTTGATGTGTTAGTTCAGTGGTACCCACTCTAATACACAATGTAAAAAATCTCCCCACAAATATAGTAACAAATATTTAAAAAATTATATAAATGGTCAACCCTGCCATTGAATGCCATAATTCAGGGGTGGCGAACCTGTGGCTCTTGAGCCGTATGCGGCTCTTTGCCTGCTCCTTTGAGGCTCTTACTGTGTGGCTGGGGGCTGTGTTATTGGTGGATTTTTTTTTTTTTTTTACTTTTTGAAACATTTCAGATAAGTGCAAAAAAAATGGAATGCACTTGCCAATACATTTGCCAATTATTTTAAAATAAAAAATAATGCAGCAGACTTTTGAGGACAAATTCTGCAACCCGAGGAAAAAAAATCTGCCACAGATCACCTTCCTCATTAACCCTTTCACTGCTGAATCAGATTGTTTGAAAGCCCCTCTAGTGACAAACGAGTGAAAGAGTCGCTTCGAGTGGCACAACCGAGTTCTAGCAAGACCTGAAAAGGATTGTGGATAACAAAGACTGTCAGATTTTCCACTGAGTCAGTCTAAGTAAGAAAAAAAACCTATGAAAACTGCTATGTATTATGACTGTCATCAGACCTGGAAGTCACTGTTGCTGTTGTAGTGTGGACGTGCATGTGTTGTGTGGCTTTTTGCTATGCTGCAGGGTTTTTTGTGGCTCTTTATGCTGAACTGGTTGGCCACCCATGCCACAATTAATCCTCATTTGGAGATGTTGCTACAGTATGCTTCCTTTTGTCACATAGAAAAGCCAAGTTGCAGCACTGCTTTTTTTACTGGCAGCTTCTTCATGAATCGTGGCATTTGTCCCTTTGTATGCGACACTAAACAAAGGTTTCTCTGCTGTGTATCTATGGTTTTTGAGGTTGAACCATTTTCCCTACAGACTGAATCTCCTTACATTTCATTTTTCTGTCTTGTAGACTACAAGAAGTGCATTTTAAGGCTCCCTTGTGTGAGACAAAGAGGGAAGAGATCCTTTTCCTGGATGGCGACTTTTCCTCCGCTGCTCAGTTTTTCCTGACTGTTGGTGTTTTTGCTTTCCTGTACTCTCTGCTGGCAACCATCGTCTATGTCTTTTACCAGAACAAGTACCTGAAAAACAACAGAGGCCCGCTTGTGGTCAGTGAGTTTATACCTTCAACAAACATTCCTCCAATCCTCTAATGTCCACATCTGAATTAGATACAATATGGTGTGATAATGTTTGTGTTTGTATGAGATGAAACACACCAAATTGACTATTTTTCCATTCTACTCTTTTGTCCTGAGCAGGATTTTGTCGTTACAGTCATCTTCTCCTTTATGTGGCTGGTCAGCAGTTGCTGTTGGGCCAAAACTCTTTCTGATATCAAGACGGTCACCAACCCAACACAGGTGCTTTTGCTCAGCAGAATAAATGTATGGCCACCCGGGAGCCTCTCTGTCACAACTTAATACATCTGTGGTAGGTGTTCGCTCAACAAATGAAGCACTGAAACCCAAACTGATAAACTTTATAATAACCATAACTAAAGCAATAATTATTTTACTGTTAACAAACAATGAAATTACAATTAATAATGTTTACTGATTACTAGTAATACTGTCATTTATGTTATTTTAACAGTTGATTGTTGCACACGTCATACAATTTGATATATTATATTAAGTATGTGTTAATGATTACCAAATGATCTGTAAACCTTTAAGAATTCATTTGTAAACAATTAATAAACATTATTTGGATCGTTATTATAAAGGTGCAACAGAAGATTACAATACCTTGTTAATGAATGCATTTTATAATTTGATAATTAACTTAAAATCCCCATCCAGACACATTTTAAAGTATGTAAAAAATACTCTGTTATGATTCACATTTTGTTTAACATGCTTTTCAGACACGAAAAGTAAAAAACTCTGAAAAAGGAACCGGAAGCACATCTTCTCTTTCTCCCTCATTGAGCAATTCTGGATCTGGCTTCGTGCTACCCAACACCACTGCTCACGCAGACTCATTCAGTGACTACATTCTAGCATCTACCTTAGTTTTGTTTATGTCTTTTGTTACCTTGTTAGCTTGTAACTGGCAGTGGCTGACACAGTTACGATTACAGTGTGTTTTTCGCTCCCGCCGTCTCCCCGAGCTGACATCTTGGTGCAGCTGCTGTGGCCGAGGCGTCGCTCTCCAGGAGGTGTGTTTCCGCATCCCTTCCACTACCTACAGCTTGTGGCTATCCGGGGTGCGGTCTAAACAACCCACCAGGGGCAGTGGGACTGCTCAAGAGCGCACGTCTACTATTGGCTGGGAGTTGTGATCTGTGCAGTTGATATAACTCCCGGCGGGACAGCCAAGGCTTAACGGTCATGGCGGAGACAGCACAGCAATGTTGTTCTGTGTGCGCGGTCAGAAAAGCGTGCATGGACCTGGATCGGGGAGATGGTGGTGTGAGCCTCTGTCAGCCGAAAAAAGGGGCCTTCAGAGGTAGGATGGAGGCCAAGCTCTACCGCAGTGGCGGGACCGCTAGGAACTCCATTTCCATGTCGCCTTGAGCCCTGATGAATGGTGCATAGCGAGACACCGGAGCCGCCCATCTCCCGTGTTCGGGGAATGCTACTCAGCATTTACACAGGTCGAGAACAAAATCCTTAGTGGTGGGCAGAGAGCCCGCCTGCTGCGGAGGAGAAAAGCCGCTGGTGCGGTGCTCCCCTTCTGGAAAATGGAGACAGCTGAGTGGCAGGGCTCCGTAATCCTCTGCTGTTTCGAGCTCCAGTTCTCCCAACAGGGAGGAGCGAGAGCCGGCAAGAGAATCGTCTTCGGGGGGATTGAGTCAGCGGACTCGTGCCCGCCAAAGAGGTCCCTTCCGGGATGGCCAGGTGTCGCCGCTGGTGGTATCCTTACCTTACCTGACTGTCCGGCCAGCTGCCATCATCTGCCGCTTCGGTTCCTCCGTCGGTAAGCGGACGCAGAACTGCTGAAGAAAAATAGGGAGCAGATCTATGGTCGCGCAGTTGTGATACACAGTAACTGCGGACGTAATAGAGGCCTGTGCAGGGCACCAGGGCGCGAAAGAAATCTTCACGATTGCGCGTGCGCGAAGGGATAAACCCAATAGCAACAGCCCTTCGAGGGCAAAGGCTATACGAAGAGAACAGGATAATCTTAACTGTAAAGGCTGAAGGGATAATCCCTCAGGTTTAATCTTGTTAGGACAGTTAACATAATTCTAACCAATGCCCGAAACCTCTTACCACTCTGGTACAGCCTGTAGAGTTTAAACTATGTCGATGAGAAAGATTTGGGTTGCTTATGTGTGTTAATGAATCTCATCAGTAAAGTATAGCAGTACTGCTATTAAATTAAAGAGTTCACAGAACGTGAATTAATGATCTTATGTTAATCATTTGACTGAGTGGTGGCCACAAATCATTGCTTTATTTAGGTAAATTATTTATGGGAAGAGTCAGCAGGCTCCAACTACACATATTTCTCATTGAATAAAAACTGTGTTCATGACCCATGGTGATGATGTATCATAAACGTTTTGTTCATCGTCAATTTAAAGGGGCACTCCACCAATTTAACACATTAAAGGGAAAATATGCAGTTTGTTTAGCTTAATTTACATTAACTGAACAGCTTCGGAGTTATATGACTTTTTTCGGGTTGAATGGTGGTCGTCTCGCTTCCCCCTAGCGCCTGTGAGCGGAAAAACCACCCTTGCAACTTTGGGCCGGCGAGCCGCCGGCCTCAGCGTCAGGAAGTATTGCGTGAATGTAACGAATTGCTTCACGGCACTGCACAGATACACGCCCCCATCCAAGAACCGGCTAGCTATAAGAACAAGATAGCGATGAAGTTTTTCACACTATCGTCATGGCTGAGCTGGCAAAAAAAGAAGCAGAAAGCTAGGAAAGCATTGTCGGAGGAACAGAGAAAGAGGAAACGGAAGACTGACCAAGCGAGGAGTTAGACACGAGTAAACATTGGACCTGCGTTTTCAGAATGGCGAGAACTGAGACAAACAGAAGCCTGCAAATCTGATGCTGACCTGGCGTTCTTGCTGTTGCACTTGTAAGTATCTTTGATCAGAAACTTTATCTGCCACAAAGTTTCTTGTCAGCTTGATGTTGACAAACGCAAGTTGCTTCTGCTCCGACAGCGTTCTAAGGCCATTGTAGGAAAAAAGAATAATGTTACGGGGGAGAAAATGGGAGGGGGGAGAGTCGCCAGCGAGTTTTTACGACAGCGTTGCCAAATATCTATTCCGAAGCTGTAGGTGGAGCTCTATAGAGAAACCTGCGAGCAAAAAGTGAGAAAACAGCGAAGAAATTGCCAAAACTACATAGCGCCCCTTTAAGTTACTCACCATGAGTACTGCTCTTTTTCTCTTTTGTTTTTGAGATTGTCCTCGTCGACTGTCTGAACACTTACAGATTGTAAAGCCCTTTGACGAAGGAAATATGATTTGGGGCTTTAAATATTTTATTTAGTTTACTTCAAAAGTAACAAAAGATTAAATGCCAAAAAAAATTATTCTCAACATCATCTGCTATTGTTGTAGCAAGCTGATAGCTGACAGTTGTGTAATTTTCTCAATCTGTAATAATCAGACTGATATTCTTCTCTGCTTTTGTTCATTTTTCAACAAGGCTTGAAATGTCATGCCTGGCACTAGAACTACTATATTGTTAAATATTGTTGCTAAATATTTTAGTCAGTTTAGTTATTTGCCATTACATAAAGGAGGACATCAAATGACACACATCTAATAAATGTCAAGGATAACACCATACACACAACACACCTCCGAAATATATCCAGTGCATCCCTACGTTTGTTATTAAGGCCTCTGTATGCAGCTTCTCCTATCTGATCTGAGCAATTAGTAAAAACAGAGCCGATGCTTGTCTCAGCTGGTCCTTGACAGAGACACTAAGCACATGCAGGTGTCCAGGGAAGGCTCTTTGAAGAAAATTACAGTGTGTGCACCCACAGCATAACAATTAGGGTCAGGTTATCGGCAGGCTACATCATGAGATAGATGACCTATCGGGTATGGAAGAAGGGTGTAATTACAATTTTTTCACTTCTTTGTAGACACCTGCAGTGGGCATTATCTGCCTGTATATCATCTGAATGCTCTCCAAGAGCCAAGAGAGGATCCAGCTTGTTTAAAATGATTTAAAAAAAAAAAAAAAGATAAGTTCTTTACTTTACACATACACCATAGTTTACTCTAGAGCATAAATTATGTGGGATGCACGGAATGCTTAAATGATACATGAAACCACATGCACGTTGCAATGCTCTGCAGATGTTGGGGTTAATGTATTGACGTTGACCTCAAAGGGGTAGTATATCATCACACCAGAAATGTAGAAGTCTCTGCAGGGTTCCTACAGCGGATGCATGATAAACAGTGTTAATCATATTTTTCCACCTGGACAACAGACATTTTTTTTCATTAAATTGTCACCAACATATATATATATATATATATATATATACTGTATATATATATTGACACCGCTCCGGCTGGCTTGTTTATTTTCAGTAATTTTACTTTTTCTCACGAATACATCGATAATTTAATTTGATTTTCATACTCCGTTCATTAGCAAAGTTCAATAATTATATATAGCTACGCATTTTATCATCCCTCCACCGTATTTTGTTTTATACAGGGTTGGAGTCTGACATGATGCCTGACCTGCGTCTTCGACCGGAGGTACAAGTTAAGTTTACCGCAGTAGCCTAAGCCTACAGCCCACTAGGACTACCTACCCACAACAACTTCATGCATAGCATAGGCTACATCTGCTGGAGTAAGGATGAGGAAATATTTAATAAGTGAACTTTACCGGCTATGGGGGAACTATGCACCTTCTGTGGAGCTTCTGTGTCAATGCGACATTCTCCGACGCCCAAAGTATGTCCACCGAGGATCTCGTCGCAACAAAATCTACGTGGCTTGCAAGGATGGCAAAATATTCCCCTGTCTCTGGACAGCGGAGCGATGATTTCTTCCACCTGAACCAAGCAGTCCCGCATGGATTTGTTTGCATCTGTAAACCCCCGCTCATCCGGGAGGGGAGGTGGTCTCGCACTGCTCTATCGCGAGAACTGGAAGTTTACATCCCTGCCCGCTATTATAATAAGAGCTTAAAATGATTAAGTTTGTATCTAGTAAAGTGTTCAAATTCTAAGCTCTGACATACTGAAGTCTGCCATCTGTCTTTCTGACTATTATGTCTTATGAGTTATCTGTTGCTTTAAACTTGGTTCATGTTACCCAAAGTCAGTAAAACTACTGTCAAAGGATTAAATCTAACACAACAACCTGGTTGAGCAGCAGTTTTTGGAATGCCCTCTGTTTTTATTTACCATGAACCGCCTTGCACGGGAGTAAGGGATTAGAGTGGGACACTGTGACTTGACGCCAGGGCCAGAGTGGGACTCATTTTCAGCCCTGGAGTGTTATGCCTTAGACCTGCTCGCTTTACTTCACAACTGACTTTATTAAAATAATGTGATTAAAACCTTAGTACATAAGTCAGCATTAGCGTACTGTTCTCTATAGCCTTGTAATTCAGTGTATTTTTGTAAAATATCACCATTTCCAATTCAGTGCGAATACAGTTAGTGTTGCTTCACAATGTAGATTTATTAGAAGATGTTGTTAACATCTTTACAATAACGCAATGATACAATATCAGAATCTATGCTCTGTGCAACTAAGTGTTCACAGATACCCAAACCTTGAAATGAAATAAAATAATTAAAAATATTACCTTCATCCTATTCACTTTCAGTCGTGGGCTTAGTATATTACTATCTTACTTTCGATGATAAAAGGCATAATGGGTCACTAGTAACTAGGGCTGGGCGATAAATCGATTTTATCGATTAACTCGAATGTGTAGTTAACGTTGATTTGTTTAAATGAAAATCGATTTTCTCCTTAACATCCGCCGACGCTCCCCTCTGGGCTCCCATAGCTCCGAACGGGCTCAGCCCTCGCCCCGCGCGTTTGCCATAGAGATACACAAACAACATGGCAGCGACAGGGACTAACATTAATTCTTTTCTTAACTAGTAGTTTCATTACTTACTTATCCGTAATCTCCGCCGAAATGACCGGCAGCTCGCGGTGCTCTGTCCCCGGCTGAGAGTCACCTATTCTCGGATAACTGAACCACCAGCTACCGCTGACCTAAAGGACCACCATGCGGGGCACCAGAGGCGGTGTTGAGGAACTCTTTTGCGGCTCAACACATCTACTAAATGCCGCTGATACGACCGAGCTGTGATGGAGGTCTGTAGCGGCTTAAACAACTAGCAATCGCCGCTCTGTAGCACGGAGCTCCTCTTCGACGTTTGTTTCTACCGCTAGTTACTACGAAGGAGCTTGCTACAGGTATGCTACATTCAAGAGACCATGGGATGTTAATGTACGTTACTCAGCAACAGGTGAAAATAGGGGCAATGTTGCGCAATAACGTTAAAATGATTTGAACTTTTAGCGAGGAACGAGAAGTGAATTACCTGTATGTGTGAAAACAGCTTTATCTCACGCATCCGTTTGTTTGTTGTTGAATATATAGCACCCCCCATCCAAAAAAAGGGAAAACACTCAAACCAATTTATATTTCCACAAAATTGGCATGAATAATCATAATGGTATACATGCCCCATGTGTGTGCGTGTGTGTGAGTCAAAACAAAATAAAGTTAAAACTTGTTTTGAACAATTTCTTTGTCATCTGCAGATTGTTTTTAAGTAGGGGGAGAAGAAAAACGATTTAAATCTTAAATCGGATTTTTTTGGAAAAAATCTGGGATTTTATTTTTAGGTCATATCGCCCAGCCCTACTATTAACATTTGGGCATGGAAAGTGGGTATATTGTAACTAATCTGATCATGTTTGCTTGTTCACACACTGTACCACAGCTTACAGTAGATGTGCCCTTCACACTGACAGCATCTATGCACACTACTGGTTCTGCTTCTGACACTAAATCCAATTTTAAAAATTGTCATAACTCTCAGCACAAATCTCCTCCTCTCTTCTGGGATTGTTAATTATCTCTGGGCATTTTTTTAAATATAGAACAGGTCTACTTTACACCATACTATTTATTAATAATAATTCTAGTTCTTATTATATTCACTCAATGAGCAACCCTGCCTGCCCACTTGGGAGTTATGGGCTCATGGTTTGTGCTTGGTACTGGCTCTTCATTGTCACTGTTAGCAGCAAACTGGACTAGTGACTGCAACTCAAGAGCTACAAGAAAAAGTTTAATTCATAAACATGAACGGTGGTTTGCAGGCCACGCTGTATTGTTTTGTTTGACTGCTAGCATCTTGCACCGCTCCTAATAGCTTAGCTTTCTCATTGTCTTCACTTGGCTTCACTCTCAAACTACGAGCTGGTTTTAATGAAGAAGTTGCTCAGTTTAGCCGCGTCACTTTCTAGAGCTTTACTTTTTTAATTGACGCCTTTTCTGCGTCGTTTTTGCGCTTATTATTTTTATAGCTTATTTTTGCTCACAGTCGCATCCTCTAACAAGCACCACTGACTGAAGTGTACGAGGTGACGGTTTGTTTGTTTTTGAGCAAGGTGCCGCCGTCAGAGAACCAAAAACATAATCATGTCATAATGACCTCTGCGAGTTGGCTGTATGAATGTAGAGAATGGTGGGCTGCAAGAAAAAGAAAAAAAATAAACCAATGAAAAGAGCGGGCTGCGAGTGCAGGCAGCCTAGGGACAGCATCCATTATATATTTTAAATATGATTTCAACGCAGTACCATAACTGAACACTGCCGGCCCTCGCAATCAAAAAACAGACTGGCCACCCGGCTAGCCATTTCAGGCCTGATGCAAAAGGGTAGTTACAGTATTGACACTATGGACCTCTTTCTTCCGATTGCGAATGACAAGATATGAATGGAAATGTTTTACATTTCTAAATTGAATTCAAAAGCAAATACGACCACCGCAGAGAAAAAAAAAAAGGATCCCTCCTCTGTTCTTCCTGTTTTTTTCAATTACTGACTTAAAAGAACTTTTGGGGCTAAAGAAATGTATCTAACTTGACTTGACATACAGGGAAAACCACACTAGCTGGTTTACAAATATGTTTCTCAAATCTGTGAATGTGTAGGCTACTTTGGTTTAAACAACAGGTAATCAAACCAGCATGTATTGTGTTAAATGAACACAGGAGTACATTTATTTTTATTAATGCATGTATTGTCTAGTCTATCCCATATTTTTTTTGTCTTTTTCATATTGCTTGCTTTCATAATACATTAAAATTATGCTACTGGTAGACCAGTAAAACACTTAATTACAAGAAAAGTGACTCATCATAGCGACAGTGGTGTCACATTTGAAGTGTTTTGAATGTCATTAAATCCTGCATACGAGTCACAGTTCATTCACACTTACTTGCTCACTCTCTCACTTAATCACCCGCTCACTCACTCACTCACTCACTCACTCACTCACTCATATGCCCTTGCACACACAGACACAAATGCTGTGCAAGATAACCTCCATAGCAAATGCTTTTCATTACAGTTGTTAGTTGAGACAGAATCCCTCAGCGTGTTTGGTCCAGAGTCCGTTCATCATATCCATTAATCTGTTTGGCAAAAAGAAAAAAATCTTTTTCAAAATCTGGAAGGGATCATTAAGAAAAATGTCCACAGATTTGAGGATGACATTGTGATTAAGGCGTGACACCCCAGGCAAAACCATCATTTTTCAATTTTGAGTTTCGGGGCTATTTTACTTCCATAGCATGTCTTCTTTCAGACTATTGGGGAAAAAAACATCCAAAATACACATTTATGTGTTTATTTTACTACACTTTGTGTATTTGCACCTGTGAATTTCTCGTGAATTCAGCAAAAGTTTGCATTAGATAATGCCTCATTTACATATTTTATCAAAACATTTCAGAAAACTTTTAATGCAAAAATATATGTCTTAATGTAAGTAATTAACTGGGAAAGGGCCATGTTGATATATGTTAGTTTCTTTTTTTATCCTATTCACCTGTAATGTCTTGCAAAATGTCTGGTATTTTATAATCTATATCTTCAAAGGTCATTTTCTCGAAATGGGTTTTCTCAAACTCTAAGCCAGAAATCTCCACTTCAGTAGCACTTACATACCCCAAACTTTTCAGATACATTCCTATCTATATTGCAAAGGTTTTTACTGAGGGGTTTGTTCAGATATCATTCATAGCCTAATTTATGTAACATTCTATACCTAAAAACGTGGTGAAAATGGATTTTTCATGGCTGTTGACACCATATTCTGATTTATGTAGTGATAAAAGGAGATATCTAAAATCCCCTCGTAAAAACCTTTTGACTCTAATATGTCAACAAAATAAAAGAAGAATTTTGAACCTGGCTTTTTCCAATGTTCAGATTTCTGCTCTAGAAATGAATGCAAATTAGCGCATATATAACAAGATAATGCTTAATTTCCATGTTTAAACATAAAATTCCAGAAAACTTGTAATACAAAAGATATTTGTCTTAAAGGGATGGTTCAGAGTAATTTCACCCTAGGGTCCTTTGCACCATGACCTTGAGCCAAACACCCCCCTCAGAAGCTTTTTTCCCTTGGTCTAACATTGGTCGAGTTAGCGCTATCAGCCGAATGGCTTAGTGCAGGAGCTAATGGAACCAAAGGTGTATCTCGTAAATTACCCCACTAATAATGCCCGGAATGGTACCAAACTTCTACAGTAGTACAAATCGGTTCTGTGCTCATAAAACGAGGCATTGGAAAGTTTGTAAGTACACCAGGAGTTTATTTAAATAACACTTGCCTGATGGCTTTGGTCTCTACGAGCAGCCGACAGTAGTCCCTGCTTAGGGACCGTCTACAAACTACAACACCGAAAAGAGATACAAGAAAAATATTTATTAATTTAACTTATTTTTTAAAAGTAAGTGCTGTAGTACAACTAGTTATAATTGAGGTAAGTTTGAAGACACTACCTTATTTAATCATTAAATTAATAAATATTTTTCTTGGTTTGGCTCAAGGTCATGGTGCAAAGGACCCTAGGGTGAAATTACTCCGAACCATCCCTTTAATGTAAGTAATCAACTGGGAAAGTTTCATGGTAATATCTATTAGTTCATTTCTTTCCTATTCACCTGCAGTGTCTCCCCTTAAGACACAGAGGACACTTCTGTCTTGCTGGCAGAGACTGAGGTCTCATCATCCACCGTGCCACCCATTCCAACAGAGCTCAGCATGCAGTTACGGAACTGAAAAATAGAGCAAAGACAGGTTCACTGTTCTGGATTGAACAAAGAAGAAAAAGCAAATACTAGAAACTAGACAGTATTGAGCATACCTGTTTGTTCAACAGCACGTAGATAATAGGGTTGTACAATGCTGAGCTCTTTGCAAAGAAGGCGGGTATAGCTGCTGTCAGGGGGGAGAAGTAAGCTCCCTTGTTCAGGAAGATCCAACCGGCGAAAGAGGCATATGGCACCCAGGCTACCAGGAAGCCCATAACCATCAAGAAGCACATGCGTGTCACTTCCCTCTCTGCCTTCTGGGTGGACTCTGACTCCTGCTGCTTGGCTGCAGCCTAAGGTAAATAAAGTAAAATGTCAGTTCATTCAATAAGTTCTACAATATACAGTGGTGGCATTTTTAGTTTAGTTAGTTTATTTGAATGTTAATAATAGATTCAAATTTTTTTTAAAACAAATAACTTAAACTTCACTTACAGCTTTGACTGTCAGCACAAGGCATCCATAACTGAAGAAAATGATGGAGACGGGAGTGAAGAAGTGGACGACAAACATGTAGATGACATATGATTCATTGTTGAAGCCTGGAGCCAGAGTGTAGTAGTCAGGTCCACAGGAGCACTGCATGCCCTCAGGAATGTACCTGTGTATGGTTTAAGGGTTGGGTTTAAGA
The DNA here is from genome assembly GCF_008315115.2 of Sander lucioperca. Lineage (NCBI taxonomy): Eukaryota > Metazoa > Chordata > Actinopteri > Perciformes > Percidae > Sander > Sander lucioperca. The sequence continues at coordinate 4,844,236 of NC_050178.1, forward strand.
AGAACAAATCATGCAGACATTCATCAATGTTTTATGACAACAGAAATTTACCTTCTGCATCTAAAACATCTGAATGGTGTGTTTGAGTAGTTAAGAAATATTAGACATTTTTGCATACCAGTTTAAAATATGAATTCATATTAACTTAAAATCTAAGGTAAAAGAAAAATAATGTGGACATTACCTGGACCAGCCAAACAGTGGGGGTGCAGCGCATGCAAGAGCCATGATCCAGGTGAAAACCACTCCAGCTCCTGCATGAGTTCCACTGAACTTGAAGCTTCCCATGGGTTTGCAGACGACAATGTATCTCTCAACAGCCAGGACTACAAGGGACCATAGAGCAATTTCACCTGCAGAAGAAAGGTATAGATTAATTCATATTATGCAATTTCTTTTTTCAAACACACTGAAGACACACTAAAGAAGGTTTCTCCTGATACGCCATTCTTACCTCCAAGTGTGGCCATGAATCCCTCAATAGCGCAGGAAGTGGCTCCGAGAATGAAGTAGCCGCTGAAAGCAGATATGATGGTGATAGTGAACCCGAACAGGCACATGATCAGTCCAGCCACAGCAAGGTTGACCAGGATGTAGTTGAGAGGTTGCCGGAGCTTTTTGTTCGTAGCCGTTACATACAATGTCAGAGCGTTGATGGGAGTTCCAGTGCAGATCAAGAAGAACATGTAGAAAGCTAGAAGCTTGAACATGATGGGATCTACCATATAATACTGTTCATATTCATAAGGACTTCTAACAACCCCAGTCTTGTTGGACATAGGGATGTAGAAGTTCTTGCCTTCTGTGCCATTGGCCTGGAATCCTCCCTCCCAAACCATTTTCAGTTACCTTCTTTGCTCAGGCTTCAATCGATGGACAGTAGCAATAGTGTGCACAGTCACACAGTAGTCACTAGTAGTGTAAGCCAACTCCCACAGCTTATGTTGTCCGGTTGTCTGTTTTATACCTTCCCGAGTTTATCCACAAATTGGCAAAACAAGATTACAAGAGGATTGTGACGAAGTGGACAGCTCAAGTTTTATTGATATTTGACCTTAAGAAAGTGACCTACCTTTCTACATTTGACATGTTTTCTTAATCTATATGTTTTTGGAAAATAAAGGAGAAAGTGTTGCATTACATTATAACAAGTCCTACTATGAGAACAACTTTTTGTCTTTTTATGGTAGGCTATGTTTAAATTCTCACAATTATAGAAGTTAAGTAGAAATAATTCGTATTTTCTTATTAAATTTTAACTGAAATATTAGGATATTAAATATATCTTTAAGATAGTACTAACTACTTATCTTACTCCTGTTGAACATTAGAGTGGAAATGATCAAACCTTGTCAGCATGTGTCTGGAATGAAGGGTATGATTAGCATTTTGCAGACAGAGATGTGGTTTACTTTCTCTCTGTCATTCTCTTTGTCTGTTTATTTGTTTGACTCCTTCACTCTGTCACTCTTCCACTCTCTCTCTCTTTGTCTCTTTCTCTGGTCTATACACACTAGGGCTGCACAATTAATTGCAATTTTATCAAAATCGCAGTATGGATTAGTACAATATCCAAATCGCAGGGGGGGCGATATATTTGTTAAAGGCAAACAATGTGTCAAACCATTCTGAATTAAGTATTGTGGTGCTGCAGAGACGTCACAGCCTACAAATTGTCCTACACCCTAAATAAAAAAACTTTGTTTGGAACAGATCCTCGCAAAAATCACACTATAATCATTTACATTTTTTAAATTTTAATATTTTTCAATGAAAATGAGAATAATGATACATAAATGATAATTCCCTCCAATATCGTGAATCATATCGCAATCGCAATATCAGTCAAAATAATCACAATTAGATAGTTTCCTCATATCATGCAGCCCTAATGTACACCAGGTTTTGGGCTGTGAGAGAGTCATCACAGCTACTTCTCTCGTCTCAGTATCAGGGAAAGCTTTTAAGCTGACATCTTAAGCTCATTTGCAAACTGGGCTTACTGTAGATCAGTTTGGAGCTGTGGGGGCTTTACTCTGACACTGGTCTCCAATAATGCTGAGTTGCTGACTACACTGCAGTTCAATCAGGCACAAACCTAATGTCTAATAATATCTATACTATCTTTAAGCTTGCTGTAGATCCTGAAACCAAAAGAAAATGAGGCGATACCCTTCATCATACATCATACTGTACCTTTAGCTGTAGGCCACATTATCTTCTAATCTATCTCTAATGCCATTTGATCTGTTTGGAGCCAAGCCGTTTTAGTCTTATGCACAAGATGTTCTAATAGGATATATTCTAAACCGTTTAGTGTAAGATTTGCTGTTGCTAAGGGAACATGTGGCAACGTTGTGTAACATTGACTTTACATTGATAGTTTTCCCTCAAACACTATACGAAGAATTGAAATAGACATAGCAACATTTGTAATATTATTGACAATTTGATTGCCTCACATCTCACTCCTACTGCCACCATCTTCACTGTAGAAATGCATTTCATGAGGAGCATGAAGACACAGCCCTTTTGTGTGTATTACAGTATTCATAATGAAAGCATGCTTAGACTGATACTGTCTTGAAATGTCAGGGTTGCGTTATGGCAGTGAAACAATATCTTCGTTTCCAGTGTCTTCAGCGCATTCAGAAGACGAGTGTTCACATAACACAGCCTTGATTTGTCCCAAATTATGTCAACGTGTCAGTCTGGGTTAAGCCACATGTGACTAGCCACGCATGGCTAACTGCAGACACAGCCCCGGAGACTGCTGCTGGCCATTGCAATAGCTGTGCTAGGCTAATTTGAGCAGGCTTCTGTGGTGACAAGGACTCCTCACTATGTAATATTTAGTGCTCTCTGTTGCAGCAGTACAGGAGCCCAACTGGCAACCCTGCAATGAAACAGTGACCAATAGCCCCCCCCCCCCCCCCCTTTTCATTATATTATCTGTCAGAGATCGAGGCATGTAGCCTCTACAGACATGTTGTGTTCGGACACAACGTCGACCTGGCAAGCCAGAAAAGCTTCCGTCCGCCGTTGAAGCTCTTTAGATGGCAGGCGGGCGCAGAACTGGCAGGAGGCCCGGGGAGTGAGTGCCGTGCCGGCGTGAGCGGCACCGAGGCAGGTCTCGCAGCGGGGGTGGAGATCCGACGGCAGGATGTAGCCGGTCCGGCAGCAGGGGCAGAGGCGAACGCCGCTGGAGATGGAGGTGGAGGTCTTCATACTGCTAGCTTGAAGAAAAAGTGGGAGATGAACAATGGGTCCACTCTGTTTATATACAGTATCTGCGGACGTAGTTGAAGCCCATGCAGGACGCAAGGGCGGGAAAGAAAATCTTCTCGACTGGATAAACCCAATAGCGTAGCCTTAGAGGGCGAAGCCTATACGAAATAGAACCACGTTAGTTTGAAACTATTTTCAAAGTTAGTAATCTAATGCAACCTGTAATGCATTGTACTTACTCGAATCCTGTAAGGGTCGCATTTCGCTTCCCCGTAAACAGATCAGCGTTGGCAGCACGCCAAGGTATTAGCTCCCTCGTATCTTCGTCCATCCCTAAAACAGATTGAAATACCTCGATTAGATAAAAGGAACACTTACCTTGCCTGTCAACAGTACAAGTGATATCTAACGTTACAATGACACAACACCGTATTCGCCAGCATATAATCTAAAATTGTCACGAAGCTATTACTAATGCTGTCCATTGCTACCGTTCACATTTATAACATGCTCGTCCCAATGGCTAGCTTAACGTGCTAAGTAGCATTAGCATGTAACGTTACGCTAATTAACTCAACCAAATTAATATGTCAGCTTCAGTCAGTGAGGGACATGTAAGTAATGCATTAGACGACAGTAAAATGTTTCGTATTACCACTGTTACTTACATTTGTACGATTGAGTTGTCTTCGCTGTCTCGGTTGAGTCGTCCGCCATTTTTTCAAACTTTTTTGACAAACTTGCCGAGGTCCCTGGTCCCTCCCCTTCCGCTTTGTAGTCAATATGGTGCCCGTTTAGTGCGCGTAGGGTCCATTGTTCTACACTGAACTTTTTGACCATTTTTAGGGGGTCATCCAGGTACTTTCAGTGCACTGACTTTTTGCGTTATCTACACTATATACTTAAAACTAAGTGTTTGTAGGCGTAAGTAAGTAAGTGTGCAAGTAGGCGGTTTGAGACACAGCCAAGGAGAGGGTTATTAACTTTTCCTGCTAAAGATTTCCCACCGTGGTCAGAAAGCACAGGGGAGACACTTTTTTTCTCTCACTATGACTCTAGAGTTGGTACTCGCTCCGAAGCTAATCGCCGTCACTCTCTCACTTCTCCCTCGCTCTACCACACACTCCCCACACACATGCCGGCTCGACGCACATACCCGCGCACAAGTATAAACATCAGGCCACTTACGTAGGTTACGGTGAAAGCTCTGCGTGGAGCCTCCGCAGAACCATAAAACAGCCTTTACTCAACTTTCAAAGGCCATTTTTATACAACGCTGAAGTTGGCTTCCGATTCGCAGCTTCCGATTCAGCAGTTAAGGGGAAATTTAAAACGCACTGAAAATGCAAACGCAAGACTTTTGTGGAACTCCAACAGGGAATAAAGACTAACAAGACAGATAACAACATTGAACACTACACAAACAGCAGTTTATTTTTTTCATTTAGGCGATTCATTTTTCATAGTGACACAGGAGGTGCCGCATCCAATAAAAAAGGTTCCGGATCCAATGTCGTAGGTGCCGGAACATGTTCCGGCTCAAATTAAGCCCTGCAATTACCTATTTTTGAGGGGGAAATAAACTTTTTTCGGCGCAAAAATTTCACCGCGAAAGCATGAACTGTCCTCTGGAGGACATCCACCAGACCAGCGGGCGCCTGTGGATTGTTGTCGGCCGCAGCAGGTGAGGAAGGCGGGGAGGAATTAGAAGGATGCCGGTCGGCCCTGCTAGCCTGGCTAAGGCAACTAACACACAGTTCGCCACTGCAGAGACTACTATTCACCAACGCCAGATGGATCGCACACAAAATGGATATACAGTGAGGAAAATAAGTATTTGAACACCCTGCTATTTTGCAAGTTCTCCCACTTAGAAATCATGGAGGGGTCTGAAATTGTCATCGTAGGTGCATGTCCACTGTGAGAGACATAATCTAAAAAAAAAAAATAATTCAGAAATCACAATGTATGATTTTTTAACTATTTATTTGTATGATACAGCTGCAAATAAGTATTTGAACACCTGTCTATCAGCGAGAATTCTGACCCTCAAAGACCTGTTAGTCCGCCTTTAAAATGTCCACCTCCACTCCATTTATTATCCTAAATTAGATGCACCTGTTTGAGGTCGTTAGCTGCATAAAGACACCTGTCCACCCCATACAATCAGTAAGAATCCAACTACTAACATGGCCAAGACCAAAGAGCTGTCCAAAGACACTAGAGACAAAATTGTACACCTCCACAAGGCTGGAAAGGGCTACGGGGAAATTGCCAAGCAGCTTGGTGAAAAAAGGTCCACTGTTGGAGCAATCATTAGAAAATGGAAGAAGCTAAACATGACTGTCAATCTCCCTCGGACTGGGGCTCCATGCAAGATCTCACCTCGTGGGGTGTCAATGATCCTAAGAAAGGTGAGAAATCAGCCCAGAACTACACGGGAGGAGCTGGTCAATGACCTGAAAAGAGCTGGGACCACCGTTTCCAAGGTTACTGTTGGTAATACACTAAGACGTCATGGTTTGAAATCATGCATGGCACGGAAGGTTCCCCTGCTTAAACCAGCACATGTCAAGGCCCGTCTTCAGTTTGCCAATGACCATTTGGATGATCCAGAGGAGTCATGGGAGAAAGTCATGTGGTCAGATGAGACCAAAATAGAACTTTTTGGTCATAATTCCACTAGCCGTGTTTGGAGGAAGAAGAACGATGAGTACCATCCCAAGAACACCATCCCTACTGTGAAGCATGGGGGTGGTAGCATCATGCTTTGGGGGTGTTTTTCTGCACATGGGACAGGGCGACTGCACTGTATTAAGGAGAGGATGACCGGGGCCATGTATTGCGAGATTTTGGGGAACAACCTCCTTCCCTCAGTTAGAGCATTGAAGATGGGTCGAGGCTGGGTCTTCCAACATGACAATGACCCGAAGCACACAGCCAGGATAACCAAGGAGTGGCTCTGTAAGAAGCATATCAAGGTTCTGGCGTGGCCTAGCCAGTCTCCAGACCTAAACCCAATAGAGAATCTTTGGAGGGAGCTCAAACTCCGTGTTTCTCAGCGACAGCCCAGAAACCTGACTGATCTAGAGAAGATCTGTGTGGAGGAGTGGGCCAAAATCCCTCCTGCAGTGTGTACAAACCTGGTGAAAAACTACAGGAAACGTTTGACCTCTGTAATTGCGAACAAAGGCTACTGTACCAAATATTAACATTGATTTTCTCAGGTGTTCAAATACTTATTTGCAGCTGTATCATACAAAGAAATAGTTAAAAAATCAAACATTGTGATTTCTGGATTTTTTTTTTTTTTAGATTATGTCTCTCACAGTGGACATGCACCTACGATGACAATTTCAGACCCCTCCATGATTTCTAAGTGGGAGAACTTGCAAAATAGCAGGGTGTTCAAATACTTATTTTCCTCACTGTATATGCTACAAATACACAGGGAACTGCTGCGTGATGATTATTACCGAAGCCTGGCTGAACACTCACTCATCCCAGACGGCAGCTCGCAGCTAACAGGGTAGGTGAATTTAAACAATGTCTGAGTTGAAAACGCATCTTGTTGTCATGTAAAGGCCCTGTTCATGTTGCACAGACATTTTAATTGCATTTTGTGTCTGTTAAGAGGCACAAAGGCACTCTTAATGATATGCCCCCAAAACTGCCGTTCTAGCTAAGTGGGAGCTCTCAGCATTAGCTGCAGCAGCTCCAGTTAGCTAGCACCGATTCGGCTCGTTTTTTTTGCTATCGACAGTACTCACATACTTATAGCGATCAAGATTAACGTAAAAATTGCCCGGAGTTCTCCTTTAACTACTACTGTTAAAAAAAAGCTAATACAGGCTACTCTTTTTGCACTTGCGCTTTTTACTTCTCCTGAAAGTGACCAGCCCCCCCAGCTGATATAGATTGCACTTTGCCCCTGGTGTAGATTGCATTTGAGGTTTAAAAAAAATGTCATATTGTATTCTATTCACAGACTTTCAGAATCGGGTTCTCATGTAGGGGCAGTTCTTTTTTCCATTGAAGCTGGGGTAAAGATGCTAGATACAGCTTCCTGCACAACGGAGCAGTGCAAGTGGCTGATGCCATCACATGTGAAAAAGGTAGGGTGACACGTTCACAGCAAACCAAATGTGGGACAGAGAATGTTATTTTTGGGACACTGTGTAACAGTAGGCTAAATTATGATGTTAATAAATTAATGTTTATATTGTGCCCCTTTGGTTATGTCTTTGCTCTGGTTAATTCATGACACAATATACAGTAGACAAGTAGATTGCTTGTCTTCGTCTACATGTCATCTTCTTTGAGGGGATTTTCATTATATTCCATCATACCTATATGTCGGGGATAATTAAAGTATTTCTATTTATTCTATTCTATATTCTGCCTAAATCTGTGTAGCTTGTGACATTGTGGTCAGTCACAATTTCCCTGTTGGGCAAAGAGGAGCTAAGACAGCAGAGACCCACATAAACACAGTTTGGCATCTCAATCCTGTGATGATGGCCTTACCTGTTTTCCTCACAGCCATCGGATAAACGCCAGATTTATACTGCATATAGATATGTTATGGACCACAGAAATGTGGACTTAAAGGTGCAATATGTAATACTGACAGCTAGTGTTTAAAATAGTTACTGCAGTGCAAATTCAAAATACTGGAGAGAGTCGTCTCCCCTGCCCCCTCCGCCCCAGATTTGAAGTTCACATAGGTAGCCAGGCTGAGACTGGAGCATCCAACAATGTTGCTAGACGCTTGTCTCACATAGCCAGACATTCCTCCACAGCGGAGTAGCTAATGTTAGATGCTGGCTATACTGACAGTCATCAAAGCCCGTGCTCACGCGGAGCTCTGTACCCAACTGACACGTTTTTGGCTTAGAATTACAGTAGGAACCGCTGAAAACCCCACAACCTCGCTGTCCTCTCCACACGCCAGACAGACACACTTCCTTGGCTTAGAATTACGATACTGCTAAAAATACCACTACCTTGCCATCCTTTTCCACCCGACTGAAATACATGCTTTATTGGCTTAGAATTATGGCAACAATCGCTAAACACACTGCAAACTCACGGTCCTCTCTTTCCGATTAACAGTCCCCCCCTCTTGGCTTCAAATAACTCACCTTTGTCGGCTACGGCTGCTGAACAGGCTACACGTTGTAAACAGCGTGGACCGCTTGCCTGGTCCTCCGGTAACGTTAGCAGTTTGCAGGGTTAGCATGGCGGCGTTAGCCAGGACCCGTCGGGATCACTTTACTGGCTGTGTCTCAATTGTTTTTGCAAGTAACCAACTCAGGTACTCTAGCTCTATAATTCAATGTGAGTAGCTACACAAATGTTGAAATGATATAAAATGCCCGTCCCTAGTAGCTGTGATAAATTAGCCTGAAGCTAATGCTTACCTTTTCAGGAGGAAATTAGCCAACTTGGCGTCCTTTTGGGCTCTAAGCTGTCTCCATCTTTCAAAAAAATCTCCAATATTTACCCGGGGTTTTTTGCGTCTCTGGTCACGCAGCTGTTAGAAACATGCCGTGTTTTGTTAGGTTGGGTAGAATCTATCTCCGTTGATCCTGTTTGTTTGTTTGCTGCTTTCATGGCTGTAACGTTACAGCTGTAGCGTGCTGGGTTTACGTTTTTACAGGTATATCTGGCAGCCCTGCCTGGCTGTCAAACTGGGCAGTTGATAACAATACACAAGCCAAAACACAAACATAAATTCCGTCACGGAACGGAAATTTCAAAAGGAGAAAATACTGGCATTAACGTTGTCAGAAAAGATAGTATTTCAACTTAGCATGTTTCCTTAATATCTGATGACGCATTGGTGTAATTTTTGGATTTATTACAGTAAATATATTACATATTGGATCTTTAATGATCTTCTTTGTTAACTTATTTTCAGATTCCTGCTGCTCCAGTAGCTCTGATTGACTTCTCCTCGGCAAAATCCAAAAAACTAAAGCTTGACAGTTCCACTGATGGCAGGACAACTGAAAACAAGGTTGGGAAATCACTTCCATGCCCAAGAGTGAAAAGAGGGTCAGAAACATATGCTAGGTTTTTTGAGAACTTAAGCAAAAACTGTCCAAGGAGTGCAGCCCTGATGGCTAGGGAGCCTTACCACAAAGAATTCATCCCCAAATCTAGCATGCTTCCTAAAACTGTTCTTGAATACAAAACACCAGAGGCTCTGCATCGACCCCCCAAAGAGCTTGGTGAGCTATGCCAGGATTTCCAGCTAGAAGAGCTCACCCTGTCCCAGGTCCAGGCTGTAGAAAGGGCAACTCGAAGTCAGAGTGCAAGCAAGATTTGGTTTAGGCAAAGAGCTGGACGCATAACTGCCTCTAAGCTGAAATATTATTATTTATCACAGCTACTAGGGACGGGCATTTTATATCATTTCAACATTTGTGTAGCTACTCACATTGAAAACACGACGGCGAATATGAAAACACGACGGCGAATATGAAAACACGACAGCGAATATGAAAACACGACAGCGAATATGAAAACACGACAGCAAATAGGAAAACACGACAGCAAATAGGAAAACACGACAGCAAATAGGAAAACACGGCTGCAAATAGAAAAACACGACGGCAAATAGGAAAACACGACAGCAAATATGAAAACACGACAGCAAATAGGAAAACACTTCAATAAATCACAAAACACAATGGCATTAACTTCTACCGGAAAAGGTAGGGCCTATCTAGCAGTGGACGGACCCTCCTGATTGGACAGACGCACTGTCTGTCTTTCGCGCTCCCAAATCACCCACAATCCTATGCGCGCGGCTTTGCCAGCTCGTTAAAAAAAACAACAACAATGGCGGACCTAAGTGGGAGTTGGAGCGGCATCGCTGATGGGACAATTAACATTTAAATGTAAGTATATTTAGTGTTTGCCGTACATTTGTTATCACCGTTAATGTGTTACATCAATGTCAAGTGTTACGCATTAATACTGGTACAAATTGCTATTGTAATTAGGTAGATACACCCCGAGCTAACGTTAAGCTAACTGAACCTATCATTTAACATTAGGCTGTTAGCTAGCTAGCTGTGTTGCTGTCTTTTATGCCATTTGTGTTCGTAAAGTTTAATGTCCGGTGGCATTTTCATCTCTTTTTGTAAGCCGTTACTGTATATGCGTAATGTTAGCAGAGATTTAGAAATTGGTTTGTTTATCAGTTGTAGCTGCAGGATTGGAGGTAAAGCTGCACCTTGTTAACTTCACTAGCAACGTTAAATGAAAGCTAAAATGTATGAGTAGTTTCCCATGTAACAAGTATAACATTCCGTTATAGCATTTATAATGGTAAAGATCTTTTTCTTGTGTTTGCTGTCTTTTAACAGGGACTAAGGAACAAATGGAGGCTGCACTACAACGCTGAAGTTGGCATCCGATTCGCAGCTTCCGATTCGGCAGTTAAGGGGAAATTTAAGGGGAACTTAAAACTGTCCGATTCAGCAGGGAAACATAATTTACATTGCTAAGTGACTGATCCTCCGTTTTTTGAACCTCTTACTGTATTGAATGAGTGTTAGTCATTAAGGTAAATTATTAATTATGTCTAAAACACACTTTTAGATTTGTGAAAGATTTATTGTCTTTATGAGAACACAATAAAGGGAGATTTCACCGTTTTTCTAAACTTGTCAAATCAGGACTAAATTATCCCAGAGAGTCTAAGGAGTCTTAAAAACACAGTTTGAGATTTGTGAAAGCTTTATTCTATTTGTGAAAATGCAATAAAGGGAGATTTTACTGTATTTTTCACATATAGACTACATTGGACCAGGTTCAGATCCAAAACCACAATACTTAAGACTTGTCAAATCAGGACTAAATTATCCCAGAGAGGCTAAATAAACTGTTTTATTTTATTGCCACAGCATGGCCTTTGCTAATTGACATTCAACGTACAAGTCCACGTCTCTCCATGTCATTTCTTATATCCATGAGCAGGTCTTCCTTCTCACTTCAAAAGAAAAGTAGAAAAAGTTTTTTTTACCTTTTGGAAATCAATCCAAATATCCTCATAGATTTGCCAGTGGTTTAATTTACTCTTCAAATCCTTCTCCTTCAACATAAATGTTGTTTTCTCACCTTTCCTCAGAAAAAGAGGCAGGACTGAGTATTTATTAAGATTTTTTTTTTAATTCATACTTCATAGGCCATTGTCTCAGGTGAGGAGCAACCCCACTTCTGGGGAACGCTGGGTCCCGATCTTCTTTGATGATGAAACCCAGCTGGACAGGATTGTGAAATACCTGTCAAACTTCCTCGACAGCTGTGACACACTCTCTGATAAAGTGTGCACCATGGTGTCTTCTGACAGGATCAAATACATCCTAAATGTGTTGCTGTCAGAGATAGGTCCACAGCAGTTCCACATTATATTCATGAAGACACATTATATTCATGAAGACATTTTTTTCTATGACTTAAAGTGGCTATATGTAACTTTCAGTTTGTGTTAATTCTAGCGGCCACTTTGGACAAAAGTGGTAGTATTTTCACCACACCTGCTGTCGTAAAGGTCTTTTCTTTACGGTGCTGTATTGCCCACTGTAGATTACCAAGTTTGCGTTACCGTGTTTACACAAGTACAGGGGAAGACCTGCTCATGGATATAATAAATGACATGGAAAGAGTGAGTTAATTCTTGTCCAGTTTTGACAAGTTTAGGTATTGTGGTTTTGGATGTGGACTTGGTCCAATGTGGTCTACATATGCAAAAAACAGTAAAATCTCCCTTTATGGCATTTTCACAAATAGAATAAAGCTTTCACAATTCCCAAACTGTGTTTTTAAGACTCCTTAGCCTCTCTGGGATAATGTAGTCCAGATTTGACAAGTCTAGGTGGATCTAGACCTAGTCTAATGTGGTTTATATGTGAAAAAAAACTTGTGTTCTCATAAAGACAATAAAGCTTTCACAAATCTAAAAGTGTGTTTTAGACATAATTATAAATTTACCTTAATGACTAACACTCATTCAATACAGTAAGAGGTTAAAAAAACAGTTTTAAGTTCCCCTTAACTGCCAAATCAGAAGCTACGAATCGGATGCCAACTTCAGCGTCGTGGCTGCACTAGCGTCACCAGAAGGGAGAGATGAGGAGGAGAGGGAAAGCAAAAGACAAGCAGGGAGACAGAGGCCAAAAAGAGATGTTGAATAGATTATTTGCTATATTAGAGATTGCCATTCAAAAAATAAATGCATTAAATTAACTAGTTTGTCTGTGTCTTTTAAGTTTTTGGGTGTGTATATAATATAAAATGTTTTTCAATGTTTTTTTCCATCAAATTATGACCTGGACACAGGAAACTTCTGAGTAATTATATTCAGATGCTACCTGTTTTAATTACTAGTTAGGTATACAAGCTCTAAAAAGACATTAATGAAACATGTATCTTTATTATAACATTTATTCAAACATTACTATATACTGCACACAAGTATATTCAACATGAAGCGGCGATCAGACTCAGCTCCCGATGATGGTGTTGCTTCCGGACTGCAGACAGAAGGAGAAAGATTAGGTTAGTCCAGTAGTTATCCAACCTGTCCTGGTAAGATTAGAATTGTATCACAAGTATATTTAAGCATACTGAAACATGAAGGTACTTCATGTAACTGTGTAGTGGTGTAGTTTCTTCATCATGGTCTTAACTGACAACTGTTGACCATTTAACACACACCTACCTTTACTGTATTAGTGGGTGTTTATCAATGGAGGTATTATGACTTTTCATATGTTGGTTGTAGCTTGTGTGTTTACAGTACTATTTACCCTTTCTCACTTGCAGTTTAATGCATATCATACTGCCTGTGGTAGCTCATTAGCTGGTAGCGTTTACCTTGTAGTTGCTTACTGCATTTGTCTGAAAGCTAGAAGCTACTGGACAATGAGCTAATGTTGCATACATACAGTAAACTGCAAGCTAATGTAAACGGTTAGCTACTGCAATTCTCCTTACCGGTAAGTGTTATGACTACTGTACAAACATGAACTCCCACGAGTTTTTAATTTATTGACATGGGATAAATAAGACAAAAGACTATTGCTTACATTAAAGCCTATCGGTGTCGGTAACGTTACCTACCTTTGCACGTTGCGAGCAAAGTTCCTGACAGAATATTCTCCTCCTGCAAGCAGACTGACGCCGATTCACCAACAGCACAGTTCATAGTTCCACATCCATTTCGTCCAGTGTTTTGAAATGAGAAACAGCTAGTCCGTCTGTTAAAAGGCACTTTTATTTTTTCACCTCTCCTTCCTGTCAAAAGACAGACAGTGCGTCTGTCCAATCAGGAGGGTCCGTTCTCTACTAGATAGGCCCTACCTTTTCCGGTAGAAGTTAATGCCGTTGTGTTTTGTGATTTGTTGAAGTGTTTTCCTATTTGCCGTCGTGTTTTCCTATTTGCCGTCGTGTTTTCATATTTGCCGTCGTGTTTTCCTATTTGCCGTCGTGTTTTCCTATTTGCCGTCGTGTTTTCCTATTTGCCGTCGTGTTTTCATATTTGCCGTCGTGTTTTCCTATTTGCTGTCGTGTTTTCCTATTTGCCGTCGTGTTTTCGTGGAGCTTGATCAAGGTCATATGCTACCCAGAAGCATATAGGTTCCACAGCCGCTACAAGGTATTTAGGGTTTGAATTAGGGTAAGGCAGAGGTAAGATTTGGGGTATGTCCACATTAAGAACTGTAACTAAAAAAGTGTTCTATGAAGTAGGAGGAGAGTCCATACCACAACTATAAAGCTGTGGTCCATACTCTGCCATCTACTGTAGGCCTTCTTCAGTTAGAACAAATGTTTACTGTTTTCATAGTTAATTCATGGTATGGACAGCCCTGAAGGGTCAACATTAGTTATAGAGTTATAAGGTTAGGGTTATGCAGGAGTAGAACTAAGTATAGGGGTTAGGGTAATGGCATTTAAATCACTGAACTGGCTCTACACATCCAATACTAAGTAATAATTTCCTTTTCATGTTTTGCATGTGTACTGTGTACAGTTATGGGTGCAAACATGAAGATCAAGCCAGAAGAGTGTATGAGAAGCTGATGGGTCGGGAGCACGCAGGCTTCTTCTGTATGGACAGTGGTCTCTGGCTGAACCCCAAGTGGCCATACATGGGGTCCTCCCCTGATGGGATTGTCGCTTGTGACTGTCACGGAACTGGCATCTGCGAGATTAAGGTAACATTAGAGTCTCTGTTGTAGTAAGGTCCCTAAATCTCGAGGTCGAGTCTCAAGTCCTCAACTGAGCAAAAAGGCAGAAAATATCTTTGGTAATCTATTGTTCACATGTCCTTCTCACTGAGATTTTAATGCCCACACTCTCACCAAGATGAAGCCAATCTGCGCTTGTGTGCTGGGGGAAAGGGCTTCTGCCTCATCAATGATGGGGATAATGTCACGCTGGACCGGAGTCATGACAACTGTTCAGGCACAGCTTCACATTGTAGATGCTGAGTACTGTGACTTTGTTGTGTGGAACCACAATGACATTTTTGTTGAAAGGATTTTGCCTGATCTTGAACTTTGGGATGATGTGATTCCTAAAGTTGAGTGCTTTTTTAGAAACTTCCAGTATACTTCCAGAAATACTGGGACAGCAAGTTACAAACTTACATGCGTAATGTGATGAAAGGATATGAACTTAGGTCCAGGCACTCTTCAAAGTGGGCTGTGTGATATATTGCTGTTATATCAATACTGTTGTATGAGACAAGATGACATTTTGAATATTGTTATGACATGAGTGTGGTCTTTGTGAGTTCTGGCTGTTGTATAATTTGACTTGACATACTAGTCATTATATTCACATTACTTATCAGAATAGGTTCATATCTTGTGAGAGCACCAATTGTCATCAAGTTGTATATTGAGTAGCACTACACAATTTGGAAGATGTTTACTGAAAAGATTAAATGCCATTGAGAAGAAGAATAATACATGGTGGTTTATTTACAAGATTAGATTTTTCAACAATTGTTATAATAACTACAAGAACATGGTGTGCAATAATAAATTGGAATCCATTTCATTACATATATAATACATATCGCCTGTACAATTGGACTAGTGGATAAAAATATTACATTTGAAAACATATTTACAGACTGATGTGTGTCAGGGCTCAGGTACTACTTATACTCCACCCTGTCCTCCTACTTATCATCAGCAGCAGAGCCAAGCAGCAGGGATCAGGTACTGGACACTACTACTATACTCCTCCATCTTGCCCCTTCTGTGAGCCAAGCAGGTGTTCCAGACCAACATGTGTGAGGGCTCAGGTGCTGGACTGACTGATTATCCCTACCCCCCTCCCTCCTCTCTTCTCTTCCCCCTCTTCCCCTCCTCCTTACTCCAATTGGACGACAGAAAGATTGGACTCAGCAAATAACCCCAATCTTGTCAATCAATGCTAGTGCCTCACCTGGTTTTGTTGCCATGTGTTCTATGGGCATAGCCCTCCTTTGCAGAATCTTCTTCTGACTAAACCGAAGACTCTCTCAACATGAATACGCAAATTAGCTATTTTTCTAGTTTCTGCCACCTCATACGCTGACAGCTCTTTTCTCCCCTCGGTATCTGTAGTGAAGCACAGTAAAATCCCACACTCTCACCAATATTGAACCCACGGTCTGCTAGGACAATATCTCCAGATATCAGTTTTTTTAGGAGGCCACTCTCTATTGTGATCGGTTTATCGCTGACTCTCCCTCCCCAGGCACAAGATATGTAAGTGACATAGTCTTGGGGTGCAACACCAATCAGAAATTTTACAGTATGGTGATGCTTGTAGTTTGACCACATTTGTGCTTGGACTAGTAAATTAGAGGGCTTCTCAATAAAAACTTCGAAACAGTCAACTATCACAGCAACTTTACATCCAAATGCCTGTCTGAATCCCATTGGCATTGTAGTTTGAAGTACATGTCGCTCTGGCCACTCAATTTGGAATTCTAACCTTTTATGAAGTATGTCAATTACCTTATGCCAAACTCTAGAAGCAGTGGGCAGAGAGATCTTCAACCTGAAAGCTAAATATTTCAGCGGGAGATTTAGTCAGCCTCAGCAAAACTAAAATGAACTGTTCAAATTTAGACAGCACAGACATAGGACCACAGGTGATGTAGGGTTCGCTCAGCTCAAAAATCTGAATTAAAACTAAGAAGTTGGGGAGCCCCGTGTAACTTTTCAAAGGACTCCTGGTTGAACTGTGTGTCCAGTGCTTTGGTTCAAAGATCTCCCAGCTCTGTTGTGTTCTGTCTCAGAACATCCTCCATCTTCTCAGTGTCATCCATCGTTAGCTCAGTCTGGCATCCAGCATCTGCATAGCCTGCTATATAGCAGTGGGGAGCATAATTAGTTAATTCATGAATATGAATTATGTGAATTGTTGTGAAGTTATCTTTTTGACAACCTTTTTACAAACATGCAAGTTCTCTGGTCCAATTATACAGGGTGATTTTCTGACAATCACATTTGTAACATTTAATAATAATGCTGGTTACACATCTTAGTACAATAATTTACCTTGATAATTTAATGTCCCATTCCCACTGATGCCCTCTGATTTAAAAGAAACAATCTTTAAAATCAGGTCTCACAACAGACATATTGAGTATTGTTTTACTAACTAGCATAACTACTCTTAAAAGCATTGAATCTCTATTTAAGAAAGCCATAAAAACTTTTGATAATAAGGCATTATTATTTCACCATTGCGATATCTTAGAGAGACATACATTTTTAAGTTTTGAAAATTTTAAACATTTCAGGTATGCTTGTTTGATATATAAAGTGTTATATAATCTTGCCCCCCCTCCGCTGCATGGCTTCATTTGAAGACTTGAAAGCGGAGGAAGTACATGTGCCTCTGTAAAAGGGGACTGTGTGATACCATTTAGACGTACCACTTTTGGACAAAACGTATTGTCAATAATAGGACGTAAACTCTGGAATAGCTTGCCCCTCCCAATAAGAGAGTGTCCTACATTCAACACTTTTAAAACTCATTTAAAACAGTGGCTTCTAGAAAACCAGAGATGCACTCACTTTTAACAGTCACACATTTCTTTACCCATACACTTTTACTGGTAAATCGTATGCAGTATAGAGGTGGATGAATAACGTCTTTGTCATGTATCATGCATCATGTATTTTTGTTTTGTTTTGCTTGTTTGTTTTGTCAATGTCACTATTATGTGCACCTTTTAATGTATAGTGAATGAGCGCTGTATGATTGCTGGTTGTCTCTGTTAGTCTTATGTCACCTGCCTAGGAACTGCAGATGGAAAGTAGTTATTTTAACTAATTCTGGCATATTTACATGGTGTTTTTATACAACGTTCATAAATATGCATGGTCCCTATCAAATAAACCAATCAAAATAAAATAAAAATAGATTGTGGGTTGTTGTCAGCTGGCTGCTTCGGTTCGGAGCTCTCAGCTGTCTGTGTCAGAACCAGGCTCATACCCGGGCTCTCAGCTGTCTGTTGGAGATCCAACATAGCCTCTGCACATTCTGACCGTCTTTGTTGGTCTTCCTTGAGCTTCATCCTCTGCTCTCGTTGAAGAGATGCCTCTGATTTGGGCTTAGTTTTTTGGTAACCGAGGTTGACCGTCGGAGCCCAGTCTACAGACTCAACGTCACCCAAAGCGCTAGGGCAGCTTAAAAAGTCCCAATGAAGTCCATATTAGACTACCGGGAACTTAATAATCATTACTAAGTAAATGAACATTTAACGACAACCTAATGCTATATAAACACAGCCACAAAAACCAAGTTAGCTAGCTAACATACCTCCGACGAAGTGGTCGCTGCAGACACGGGCATTAGCAGACTCTGCTCCTCCCGACCATTTTTCACGGCGTTGTTCTGTGAGCTTTTTACATTTCTCACCTTTATGAACGACAATCTTTGCTACTCCATAAATCCCTTTTCCTTTTCTCGGTCAGAACGATTGGAGCAGCCGTAAACTACGCAAAACATGGGCATTTTTTCAGATGGCAGATCCTCAGCTACTTCACTTCCTGCCCTCCATCTCAATTTCGCGCTCTCGTGAAGCAGCAATGTGACGTCACGTGAAACCAACCTATTGGCTGTAGAGATTTAAGGAGGACCAGCACGTAGGTCACTTGCCAAATAAAAGCTTTAATTTCTTCTCCGGCCTCTTGCCTGATAACCTCTCCTGCATCACAGAGCAAGTAACACAATTAAAGGACAATTCCGGCACAAAATGAACCTAGGGGTTAATAACATATCAGTCAATCTTTCTCTGGGATATGTTTTCATGCTAATCAAATGTGTTTCTAGCTTGAAACAAGCTACCGCAAATTGGTGATTAGCTGCTAACGCTAGCTTTCGGGGCAGAGGGTAAATCGCTATTTTATACCAGTAACAAGGCTCAAAATAGCACCACACTTTAACGGTAGCATAATGAGAGTCCCTACACTGTGTTTCCTGTTTTCCCGCGGCCCGCCACGGTCAAATTTCTGCCGCCACAGTATCAGAAATAGGGCAGACGCACAACTGGGTTTCCGCTATGTACACCACGCACCGCCGCTCCTTCAGCTGTTTATGAAAAGTCATAAAGTCGTAATTACATGACTCTGCAGAGCCGCGTGCTCTACTGAACTCAAGCGAACTGTCATCCGCTCTCTCTTCCCTTAGGGTGAGCAACTGGAACAGTGACAGGACGTCATCACTCGCAAAGTCATGGCAACCAAATAAACAACAGGGCGAGTACTACTTGTCACCTAATCTTAGGCAAAGTGACAAACAGCGACGAAAGCCGCGACATGAAATCTGCACTCACACGGGTCCCGTGAAATATGACAGCTACAGTTTATTGGAAAATAGCATTGTGGACACTGAATTTGATGAAGAAGCTAACATTAGCGAACGCGGCGGTGATGGTCCCTCTGCCTTTGACTCCCCGCTGCAGGAGACGCTGTATTCCTCCGACACGCTGTATTAACGTTACTGTTTTAAAACCGTTTTCCAGGTTAGTGGGAATGCATATCGCCCAAAACCAACATGAAAAACTTAGCTAGTAATGTTCACTCAAAACCAGATGTATGTACATTTGCGAAAGTAGCGTTATCAGCGCCATGGCCAACCCGCAGAAAGCGCACGCTGTGATACATCAGCTTACGTCGTATTTACCAAACCTGCAGTTCATCGGGTAATCGGCGCCTTTCTCCGCCCACTATACCGTAAATTGCGCTCCACCTGCTCCACCTGTACGGTCCAAGCAGCACATGCGGCATTTCAAGACCCCAAACATGCGCTCAATCACCCCCCTCGTCTGAATGTGTCCCCGGTTGTAATTTTGCTGAGCTGATGTTGTTGGTTTGTGTAATGGGGTCATTAGCCATGGTTGTTATTTTGCATTAGTGGTGGGGAAATGTATGTATTGACTAGTGCGCTGTAGCAAAGCGGTCTCTGTGGCACGCAACAACAGGGACATGAAACGCCACAACAACGGGACGATTGAGCTTAGGAAAAGAAGAAATGGGAAAGGTACTGTCACACGCAAGACACACCAACAACAACGGGATGGTTGTGGTTATGGAGGAGAATAACGCTGAAAGGAACTGCAACACGCCGGATGCGATCCCCGGTCTCCGGGGTGAAAGTCCTGTAGTCCTATTGTTCCTTTATTCTTATTGTTATTTGACCCATCCACCACCCCGACCAACCCTACGCGGATTTTATGCTTTTCATACTACTCCCTACCTTTGTCGTGCTGTGGTTACGAAACATGCTTCCCATTTAAATACATTAAATTAAAAGTCATAATCATCACACGAAAAAAATCAATCAATAGATTCAATAACGTAACAATTTCACGAACTGCCACGAGACTGGGCTGGGAATGTAATGTGAAGGCTGAGTCGGAGATTCAATGTCATCTTTGATTTCTTCCAGTAACTGTTATATTGCATGGCTGCTTAATCTGTAACGCTTAATGATTTTGTGTTTACTCAACTGAAAAAGTGTGATCCTTGTGGCAAAAGTCCGTTCAGCTAGTCTCTTTGACCTATGTCTTCGTCTTGCTTGGATTACTGCTGCCATTTCACCTGGAGGCATATGTGAGGAAACCTTGAGGCTAGTTTACACCTGCTTTTAAGAGGCGGACAATTTTCACCGCAAAATAGAAGCACGCTGTCACAGGAGGTTTTTGTACATACCGCGGAATACATAATTAGGCGCACTTTACACTTCCCCTCCCATCTCTTTATGGAAAACTCCCACTTTCCCCTTGACTCTCCCGTGAGTGCATATGCACATGGAAAAGCGCAATTTGCCATTTTCAGTTTCTGCAACAGGCAGTCTGCGCTTTTACCTCAGTGTGGCCTGTTTGTACATACCTCGCCATGCTTTTACACGTACGCTGCAAAACAAATACGCCTGAAGTCGGTGCAAAAGCGTTACATCTGGCCCTCAGCATTTTGTTTTGTTGTTAAACTGTGTGTAAAATGAGCGGTGACGTTAAATCACCCTATGGTACCGTCTATTTGCTGGATGGTTTGAAGGTAACGGTCGGTAGCTAACATTAGCAGATAAGCCCGTACTTTTTGACGTTCTTTGACGAATAACTTTACATCTGAAGCGTTTAAAGACTCTATTTGTCCATTGTTTCTTTCTAAAGAAACACGACAATGTATAAAAGGCTCCATTACCTTGTATCTCATGGCTCTGTAGCAGACGTTTTTGTAAAAATAGGCTAACGATTGTGTCATAACCACGTGACTTACTGTTGCATAGTAGAGGAATTACCGTATAGTACAGGAGAAGCTTGCAGGCAGTTTCGACTTACATTAGCTGTTTAAATTTAATTACTAATGTTAATGTAATTACCCTAAATAGAATCTAATTCTGTGGGAAACACTGATGCACTATTTTTAGACTTTTACATCAAGTCCATCACTGATAGTCATGTACTTGTTGACATTTCTTACATACTCATCCAGACATACAGTTACCATGTGTGCCATGGAGGCATTGTCATCCTGGAACTCTGAACAAGAGATACATTATTTACCATGGGATAAAAGTGCAGACTCAAAATTGCACAGGACAGCAGTCACATCCAGATAAGGTGTTATAAATAGGCCTATTATATGTTTTGATGTAAAATCTTAAAAATCTTTGAAAAGTCATTAACTATAGTTGTCAAATAAATGCAGTGATGTAAAACGTACAATTATATGTAGTAGTAGAAGATGAATCAACTCAGGTAAAAGTACCCCAAAATTATATTTAAGTGCAGTGCTTGAGTAAATATACTTAATTATTTTCCACCTCTGCTTTATTCTTTGCACGACCTCAGTTGCAAAATACATGTTAGGTGTAATATAGGGTTTATGTACTTCAAACCAACAACGGTGTCCCTCAGTGTTCTGAATTGACTCCTCAAACGTTACACTGACATTTTTTCTCTCAACTGATACAAAGCTGCTTTTTTATTTTTCCCTACATCTTGAACCAATGTAATCGTCATTGTTGAGTAAAGCACCAGCACCTCAGCCACTGTTCTTTAAACAAGTTCATGCTTGTATGTGTTTTTTTAATCTGTAAGGCTTGTGAGGAACACGTGCAGCCCTCCAACCTCACCCCCGCCCCAAGCTCAGCCACAGATATTTTAATCATTTCAATTGGATGCCTTAGAGGTCAATGTCCTTAGAGAAACCCTGAGCTGAGAGAACTGATTACTGATTGATTATTACAGATCATCTCTAGCTAAAATGCATGGTTTGGATATAAAAAAGGATATATAAAATAGATATAAATGTCTAATATCTAAAACAGACATACACTGTCTTCTCTGTCTTATTTTGTTTTCCCTATATCCTTATCAAGATAATTAGGGCCCGAGTGCCGACAGCGGCGAAGGCCCTATTGAAACTGATGGAATTATTTTCTGCAAATGAATTGGCTTTTTGAGGGGCTTAACATATTCAAAAACTTACCAAAATTGGCGGTCGCATCAAGGCTGGTGAAAATTCACGTATTTTAAGGGTTTCGGGAATGCGCACAAAAATGGCTCGCTAGCGCCCCCTACAAAGTTAAAAAAATTGAGCGCCTGCAGTGCGTTTATCGTAGACTCACGTAAGTTGGTACACATATGTAACATGTCAGGATGTACAAAAAACGTCATTGGAGCCATACCCTATACCCAACAGGAAGTCCGCCATTTTGATTCCAATGTTCAAAATTAGTGTGATTTTTGCCATTTCCACATGTCGTACTTTAACGAACTCCTCCTAGAGATTTCATCTGATCAACTTCAAATTCGGTCTGTGCCATCTTAAGACATTAAAGATGAAAAGTTGTTAAAAGAAAAACTTTTCGTCATAGGGCGTGGCCGTGGCGGGGTGGCCATTTTGTGCGTTTCGCCATCAAAACAGGAAGTGGGTGTAACTCGAGTGTACATTGTCAAATTGGCTTGAAACTTTTCAGGATTCATAAGAGTCCAACCCTAAGGACAAATAAAGGCCGATATTTACTTAAAGTCATAGAGCCCCCTAGTGGCAACAGGAAGTAGGCCTAAAAGTCAAGGTGCTATACGTTAACGAACTCCTCCTAGAGATTTCATCCGGCGGACTTCAAATTTGGTCTGTACCATCTCAACACCTTAAAGATGAAAACTTATTAAAAGAAAAACTTTTCATCAAACGGTGTGGGCGTGGCGTGGCGGCCATTTTGAGTGTTGCGATGAACAAAGACATTGTTGTAACTTGAGTGTACATCGTCGTATCTGCCCAAAATTTCTCACGATTGACAAGGGTCCAGGTCTGAGGACATCTACAGGCCAATATTTACTTTTGGTCATAGCGCCCCCCCGCTGGCGACAGGAAATGCACCTTATATGACAAACATCATCCGATTTACATGAAATTTATAATGTGTGGTCGACATGTGATACTGAGCCGCCCCCTATACTTTAACCACGCCCACGTACTTAGGCCACACCCCTTTCATAACATTTGAACCGTTTAAGGTAGAGTCTTGTGTGAGGTGTCATTGAACTCAGCAGAGTTTCTTCTTCATTGGCGATGGTTTGGCCCGCCCCCTATGTTTAAGCAACGCCCCCTTTCATAAATGCTGACCCATCCAAGGTAGAGTCCTGTGTGAGGTATCATTGAACTCAGCAGAGAGTTCCTTTTTAATTGGTGATGGTTTGACCCGCCCCCTATAATGTAGCCACGCCCCTTTTCACAGCTAATGAACTGTATGACGTAGAGTCTTGTGTGAGGTATCGTTGAACTCGGCAGGGAGTTCCCTTTTCATTGGTGACGATTTGCAGTGTCTGAGTGCCGCGCAAATGCCCGGTCGCAGGGAGCGGCATCCACCAGTAACCCCGACACGCGCAGAGGCGCGAGGGCCCGTCCATCGCTGTTTGCAGCTTTAATTCTGGTTGTATTTCTTCCATGGTCAGCTCTCAGAGATTTAATTCATGTATGTGTGTTTATTGAGATTAAAGTGGGAATAAAATCAAATTATGACCTTTCCCAGGACCTGAATGACCAAAAGGGGAACGGACCACCTGTGGCCTTAACAACCAGCTTTCCGGCTGTGGTTTCCTAGTTCAAAAGGCCTTTTCATTAGTGATGTGATATCACTAATGTAAGTAAGGCCACCAGAGCCGCTGTTAACACAAGGTTGGGGATTGTGGTATCAATCCTCTCAGGGTTTCCAAACAATGCATCACTTCGATCCCAGGGTATTAGGATAAGTGTTGTAGTACTGTTAGAATGGCCGCATAGCACTTGGATAATTACAGCAGGAGGCTTGAGGCAGAGGTATGGTGCAGATCAACAGGTGTTTATTTCCCCAACAATTAACACAAACATGGACGCCATGATCACAACCAGCAAACTGAACACCACAGGCAGCATGTGGTCCAGACAGCAGTAGTGCTAGATGGAAACTGGCAGCCTTTTATATCCTGCCACTGACCTTATCTCGACCCTACCATAGTACAAGTTAAGTCTGAAATGTACTTAATTTGAACAATTATACAAAATACAACAACCACATCAAATACATTTCTACTTCTCTACTGTTATCTCAATGTACTTGCATTATGTTACCTAATACAATCAAACATAGTTAGTTTAGCAAGTACAGTCAATTAAAGTACTCCAACACTCCTTCGCTACATGAAACATGGTATCTCCCGGAACCTTTAAAATGGGGCTCGATACACTGGGGACTCTTTTAGCCTGAACACTCTGGAGAGGAGACACAACAGAGGTGAGTTACTTGAACACAAACTTTACTATTGTACAAACAGCAACTGTTAACCTGCATTCAATTAATCAGGCAAAGACTATACCATACTGCACATGTGTAGGTAACCAAACTAGCAAACTGAGTACATGTGTTTCTCTTGACAGGGCTGGCCTCCAATCAACACCAGCTGCAACCTTCACAAAACAAATTGTTAATATTTTACAATAAACATTCAAAACTGTTGTGCCTCATTTTATTTACCCGTAACATAATGAGCTACAATGTACTAATGCTACAAAATATTAGTGATGAAGAGGACCTTCATTACAAGTACACAAATGAGTAAATAAAGTAAATAGAGACTTGTTTATTGTGGCACCTCTTGATATGTTACAGTCCTTGTTCTGTAAAGCAGTTTAGAGTAATGAGCCTCGGGCCAAAACATAAATGTTCATTTACACAGTATTTATTAGGCGCTTTTAATTATCTACTTAACTGATGCTTCTGGCATATTAACTATAGCCATGCAAGCACAAAAAAACATTGTCAGTTTATGTATATTAGTAGTGGGAATGAAAGCAGTCCCTTTGAGGGCTTTTCTGATACTGTAAATGATGCTGAACAACTTTAAATAGAAAAACACTGGAAACAAGGTTTGAATGGATCTATTTGTAGTTTCCAATATAGCACACTGTATTTTAATAATTACTTGATATATGTTGATCCCTGTTTCTCTCTTTATCATGCCTATTGACAGAAATCATCTTCTAAAACAGGTTCAGCAGCCTAATATTCCAAAATGCCCAGTTTAAATACATATCTGCAATTTAACAGATTTTTTTGGCCACTTGGGGGCATTGGACACAAGCTCTAAACATGACACTGATTGAGATACTTTTAAGTTGATATGGCAAACTTGTAGCAAACATTTGCCCATGTAAACATCCAGCAGACACTGATGAATAAATAGACAGGTGATAGAGTCTCTGTGGGCTCTTCACTACGAGTGCTATCCGCTTTGATACAAAGCATGGTTCACTTGGGGCCCCCTCATCATCACAGGGTACATGTATTTGAGTTGTGAGTGACTCAACCCCTCAGATTTATCTTGTGACCCTCATGTTAGGAACCATGACTCTTAATTACAAGTACTGATTTAATTTGTCCATAGCACGAGATAAAGCAAAAAATAATTCCAGATATTTAGCCATGTAATTTGTAAACGCTGCTAATGCAGACTCATTTCCTCCAGGAAATCTGTTTGTGGTTTGATCAGGTCTGTTTGTGTGTTAGTCAGAGATAGGTATGTGTTTGTAGCATTTGTTTGACAAAGGCAAGCAGTTGCTGATTTCAGTTGTGGCTCGCTTGATCTATTGGCCTGTGTTAAATCAACCAGTTAAACCCATTTAATGTCATGTATAATTGATTCAACCCAGTGGTCATTTGACATGCAATTGATAAGATCCAAAATCAACAAATAGCTAAGACTTAAAACTGTAATGTGCACATTACCATGGGTTTTTGATCTTGTTTTTTTCAATATGAAACAGGGTAAGAGGGAAAATGGGTTTATTAATCTCATATAGTAATATGATATGGTGTACACGATATCATTCATGTTGAGATTTAGGCTAAAAACTGTTCATCTTGTGTTCACTCAAGCTAAACAAACTATTTTTCTGTACAATAAGTTACATGAATAGAATATGATGCTTTCATTTTTCCTGCAATCAGATGACATTGTAGAAGAATGTTTCTGTGACTAAAAGAAACAATCCATGTTACACCGGGTCCAGTTTGAATTCTTTCTTACAGTCCAACTTGGTTCACTCGCTGGTGCAAATACCCCAGAGTCATCTCAGTGTCCTAAATGTGATTAACTCCATGTTTCTGTTTGATCAGTGCATTTTCAATGTTCAACCTGGCAGGAAAAAGCAATTCACACACAAATGGGTTGAAAGTAATTGAAATGATTAAGCTTGTATTCAAACTAAAATGCTTTAAACTCTTTCAATTTTCTTTTTTTAAAGTGTTGCCATGTGACATAATTCCCAAAAGTTGTATTCAGAAAATAAGTAGAAATGTAAGGTACTTTGAACAATGTGGACCAATGAAACTTGCACTTTATGCAATTTGGGATTTTATATCAAGTATGCATGACTTTCTATATTTACTGTACCAATCATGTTCTCTAACCCCTCCACATCCCATCTGCCACACCATTAGGTTTCATTAGAGCGTACTGTTTCAACTGAGCTGAACAAATGGCTGACCACAGACCAAACATGTAATGTGACTCTGAACATACTTCTACATTTCCTGCATGCTCACTGTTACCCTTCATACCTCATAGTCAAACACAAAAACTGACAAACTGCAAACATCATCTTTTGCACTAATAATGCTTGCAGGATACGACAATAGGACATTAACACGAGGCAAAAACCAACAGATCCAGCAGATTGTAATCAGAGTATTTTGCTACAAATGGTCCCTTGTTTCTTGTTCTTGTTTATTCTCAATATTACAACATACGTTTTTATGGAAAAGTTACAAAATATAAAATATTTAGAACGACCTGAAACTGGAATGCAGACTTTGTCTAGAGAACATCTTTCTATCTCACTTTGACAGGAGGTGACTGCGATAAGGCAAAAAAACACAGGCAGTGTATTTTTCTGTTTCACCTGGTCTCACCTGTTTCTGATTTGACACTCAGGATGATGTCTGACCTACAGGCAACTAGTTACATTCCCTTGTCAAGGCTGTATTTTATATTTTATGGGTGGTTAGAATAACAGCATGATTTTCATCCACAGTCTGGATGAAAACAGCTTACAACAAATGTCTTGTTACGTTGTCTTTGTGCTCTTCAGATACACTCCTGAATACTGTATGTTTCCTTTCATCTCTGCTCTCCTAACTAGCTGACTGGGTCAACCTTAAAACAAAGGTGCTGCCGGCACTGAAAGTCTATCGTTTTGTTTAACTTTAATTCAATCAGACAAGACTGCAAATTAAATTAAAACCTTATTTTACTAACGATGATGGATTGAAGAGGATGCTGAGAGGTACTGGTTTAATTAAACAAACAGCTTCGAAGGAAATTATAGCCAGACAGAGACAAGATGCAATGTAAAAGAAGATCCAGCTGACACAGTGTAGCACAATGAAAAAGTCCCATCCTGAGATATTTCCAGAAATGAGAAAAATGTCAGAAATACAAATAGGCCACATTGTTAACAGGTTAGTTCAATAATGTGAGAAATATGCTTATTTACTTTTTTTCTGAGCGTTAGATGAGAAGATCAAAACAATCTCATCTGTGTTACAGTGAGTAAGGAGCTAGAGCCAGGAGTCGGTTAGCCTAGCTTAGCATGAAGACTAGAAGCAGGGGGAAACAGCCAGCCAACACCTACCAACACTTAGTTTAGTTTATTTGCACATGCAAATATATATAAAAGCCAGAAATAATTGTGCAAGAGAGGTTAGAAGCCAAAATTGACATCGACAACATTTCTTTCTGTCATCAATATGGCCTAAATAACCACTATTGCTCCTTAGTAACTGTTGTGGAAGTCCCAGATACGTCGAAAAATCAAACAGCGTTGTGTCTGGATTAATAAAGTCTTTCGGAGGAAACAAAGAGCATGGTGTAAATGTTACATCTGGATTAATGCCACTTCCAGCGCTATTTGAGGTACAGATTTAGCTGTTTTTTAATTGCAATAAACATAAAAAAATATGCCGAAATAACAACATCATGCCGATTTGTAAAAAGTAGCAATTCATACTTTGTCTGGTCTGTCCGCAAGATGACAAGCACACTACTTTTAAAATACTTGTTTTCTGAATAAGTTTGGCTCAATGAGGGCTTTGTTAATATTGTAGCTGCTCCATCAACACAACAACAGACAGAATCACAGAACTTACCAGCTAGTCCAACTTCCCCGCTTACTTTTCCCCAAGAAGTCTCTGTACAAATAAAGAGGTATATAGAGCTCTGGGTGCCCACAGACAGCTTTAATTTGTTCCTCCATTATTCATTTAACAACATCAGGACATCAGGTGAATCGAAAAACTGATACGCTTTCACGACACAGTGTCACATGAAATTTCTCTTTCGAGGTAAAATTATTTCCACTCGTGACGTGAATGTCGCGTCTTTGAAGTCTATTCGTCTTTGGAGTGTCTTGTGGAACTTCTAAAGCTCATTAATTAACATTTTGTTTCTCGTTAGTTTAAATTCTATACACAAACAGAAATGACTACTCATGGTTAAAGGGGAGTTATGGACTTAAACAATGTCTTGACAACATACCCAGTACGTCGGTGCAGAGTGTTGTTCAGCAACCAAACTGTGAAGGCAACACTCTGGAATGTCACTGCGCCTCGCTGTTGTAAAGAAATAGTTCCAGCACATACAGTAAGTCCCAATAAAACCATAAATAGTTATATTACATTACTGTTTGTGTACAAGTTAAACTGAGATATGTGTAAATTAGTGAGCTTTAAAGAGTTGATAGTGTAATTTTTAGATGAGAGCTGTTTCCCCTCTGCTTCAATACTACCTGGGCTGACAGCTAACTAACTTGCTCTCTGAAAGAAAGAGAACAATGTGTTTCCCAAAATGTTGAACTTTAAAATGTGTATAACATTTTTTTTCTTTAATTTATGGTAGATCATATGAGTATAGATTACAAGTCTTTAAACCAATAAAACATGCAGGCCGATATAGATGTAGCATTAACCAGCAGCCACTGCACCAGGATTCCAGTTTTTGTTTCCATTTTATCCTTTTATATCCTACCTCAGTCATTTGCCAATAAAGATCAAGCTTTTGTGGCAAATGGTAAAAGGGTGTTTTTTTTCTGGTTTCATAACAGCACCTCAGACAAGTGTTTAAGTGGTGCTTTGACTTCAAATTAGCTGCAGCTAAAGGGTACATTTAGTGAAAGAAAAATCGACTGTTCAGACTAATTAGAGGTGAAGACACTGTTATCTGAACATTGAGACCTGTGCAAACAGCCCATGGGACAGAAGCACTATGCTTTTACTTGTCGAAGGTGAATGGGAGAGGGAAACACAGGGTCAATGGTGGTCACAACGTGTACTTTTCTTATCTAATTGAATAAAAAGAAGATGAATTTTATGAGGACAGTTGGAAGCCCAGAAGAAAAAATCTATTTCCTCTCTTCAGCACTATTACTGAACTATCAGCAACCAAGAAAAGCATTTGATAAAATCTTTGCAGAGCATAGAACTGCAAAAAGTGAAGTTGTGAGTTGAAAATATTTAACTTGTATCAAAATTGTGCCAATAACAATTTGGAAATTAAATGTGAGCCTCTGCCTCCTTCAGCCCCTGCAGTGTGAGAGGTGCAAACATCCCAGTGTCTGTTTCCAATCAGAAGGACATGGTGCAGGGATTCACCCCCCCCCCCCCCCCCTTATGCTCCCATGCTCTGCTAGATATAACCGGTAACAACTGGAAGGTGCTGAGGTAACTGTTAGGAGATGTAAGGGTTTGATCAACAGATCTCTCAGAAGGCAGGAATTTTGGCCTAAGAGGAAAAAGGAGAGAAAACAGTTAGATAAATAACTTGTGACCGGAGGCAGACGTCAAAGTGCCAAAATACTCTTGGCAGGTCAAAGTGATTAATATTTAATTCAGTAAGTCTCAGGATCCATCACTGGTGGAACTAATGCGTTTATGGAAAAATGCAGGTTATCTGTATCCTGGAGGTGAGGGATATATTGGATTTGGATAGAAAGAGAACATTTCTCCTCTTAAAACTGTTCATGCAATTTTTGAATGTCGCCTTGTTCTTGAGAAACTGATTTCATGATACTCTGTATCTACACAGTGTTGTAGAGGGCACAGTAGCTAGTTTCTATGGAGCAAATGGTTCATTGAAACTTTACAGTACATATAAGTACTTAAGTACTTAAAGGGTAACTACCGTTTTTTTCAACCTAACCCTAACCCTTTCCTGTGTTTTTGTGTCTAAGTGACTGATGGGAACAACAATATTTGAAATTGGTCAGTATTAAGCAAGATCACTGCAGTCGGCAGCGGCAAAACAAGCTACAATGTAAGTTAATAGGGCAATTGTCCAGCTTGTATTTACCTTCACAAAAGTGCTTGTTTTGCCGCTGACAGGCTCAGATTAATATTCGAAGTGTCTGACAACATTATGGAAAGGATTTCTAAGGAGGTCGACCTTTCTGTTAAGAGTAAGATCCTTTTTTTAAACATAAAAACATCTGTGAAATTGTGTTTGTTTAACCCACCTGACCCCATGTAAATAAACAGCAATTTTAGCATCGTAAAATACACTTCATTCAAAGTCGACAGAAACAAAATAAAACTATGAAATGATGATGGGAACAACAATCTTTGACATTGGTCAGTCACTTACACACAAAAACATAGGAAAATAGGGTCCAGGTTGAAAAAAACGGTAGTTACCCTTTAAAGCTGCACTAATCAATATATCTATATTATACCTGCAATAACTAATTTTTTGGCCACTTGGTGGATAATATTTCATCACCTTTCAAGTTGATATGGTGAACTTGTTAGTGAACAGTTGCTTATTTACATATCCTTACTGTTAGAGAGCAACAGTAATTTGGAGTTGTGTTTCTTGCCACCTGGCAAACGTAAAGCCAATATTCTCTTTTAGCTCTGATTTTGGTCTCTCCCGACTAATAATCTGGCTCCTCAGCTGCTAAATGCGTCGCCAAGATTGTTAACTTTAACGTTTGGTCATTTAGGCTGACAACGATGCTATGAGAGCAGTGAGAGTGAATCAACAGTAAAGTTAGACCGGACAGCTAAACAATTACCCGAAACGCTGTATGAAGCTCAATACAGCCAAGCGGAGCTGCATGTTCAGCTAATAAATCTCTGAAGTCGTATCACTATGAGTGAACCCTTTTACATTGTCTCATTGTTTTCACATTATCATGTGATACATTGTTATGATAAAATTAGCGATTATAGCTTTTCTTTTAAATGGATCAAATGACTACCTGTAATGTGAAAGGTGTTGCTATTAGTGATGAACCCACAGAGAAACTCTCTTCAGTTCCCCTTTGCTCTATAGCATTTTGGAGTCTTTTCGTGTATTGTTGTGGCTTTACGGACTTACTGTTTAGGTTCACTCTCACTGCTCTCACCAGCTTCGTTTTGTTAGCCACAGTGGGCTGTTTTTAAGTCGAAAAGCTCTAAAAAATCCACTATATGCTGAATTATGGACTTTTTAACGGTGGATCTTTAACTACTGTGTAACTGCTACTTTTACTTCTTCCACCACTGTTAAAATGGGAGGCCAAGGTCAAGTGTGTTTTAAAGAGTTAAGGTGATACTTCCTTTGAGAAACAGAATGTTATCTCAGAAGCCGGCATGTCGTCAGGGGCAGCAATCAGTCTCCATTTCAAAATGCATGAAAATATTTCGTTGTTTCTATAGACTGTGTTTTTGACACATTTTGACACTGGGATTATCTCACTGCATGAGAACTCACTAACCTCCATCTGTTGAACATCTAACTGGAAATTCTGTCATTTAAGTATAAAGTCCAGTTGGTCTATTATGTAAATGGCCAGGGACAGCACAAATTGAGATTTGATATGGATAGACTTTCTGAAATCTCAAGAGTAGCTTGAAGCCGTTTCAACATTACACTGCTGAGAGCTTCTTCGGTATTGATTTCATGGATATCATATGTCTCTGTTTAATATGAGATACAGATGTAGGATCTCTTTCCCACATTTGATATGCCATTATACATGAAATACTGCAGCAGGGGATTGTTTATTTGCTTAGCCTCTGCTCTTCCTGTGGACAAGACGTGGGCAGCCACAGTGGACAGTAGCATCAAGCTGCAAGTCTCATGGTTAAAAAGCATTGAAGGATGAAGGATTAAATGTGTTTAGACATCCACCCCAACTACCACAGTTTACTCTGTTTTCCTGACCTTGTGTAAGGATACTCAAAGAAAATAACTTTCTCAGATGTTGATTATATTTATAGTAAATAATTCCTTTATGCTTAATGTTTTAATAACTAAAAATTAAAAAAATGTATAATGTTGGAAACACAAATTTGCTGTACACCCAATTTTCCGTCTTAGCCACACCAGCAGTTTGACAATGTCAGTCTGTCAGTTGGTCAGTCAGTCCACCATTTTGGTCCACATTGAATTATCTCAACAACTATTAAATTGATTGCCATGGCATTTGGTACAGACATTCATCAGGATGAATCCTAATGACTTCCCCTGACTTTTCCTCTCCCACCAGTGTCAGGTAAAATGTCCAATTTATGACCAAATACCTGCAAAACTATGATGACATTCCCATTTACCTCAGCTGTACTTTGTGTTCTCCGACCTGACAGTGTTTGTTGAACTACCCCATGCTTTTATCTAATGAAACATAAAAAACACATCTAAGTCCTCTTCCATGTCCAGATTTCCGAAGCTGCATTAAAGCAACTCGAAATGCTCAAGCAAACCTTTTTTCATTGTGCACAAAGTAATTACTTTTGAAGCCTAAAAAGGCCATTAAGATAGTTTTCTTTAGGCTTCGGTGGTCATGTTGAGGAATACAAATCATGTCAGACCCCATTCAGCTGGCAAAAAAAGGAAACACAGAGCCATAATAAGCATCAGATAATAGCTAAACACCTAGCTTGTAAATTGAACCAGGGAACCAGGAATTGAAGGTTGAGTTTTCCTTTATTTCTCTGCTCTTCCAAACATAGTGTGTTTGCAATTTTCCTGAGAGCTTTGGGGTGCTGTTTATTGTCTAAATTTATTTGCTCAGCTCTAAAGCAGCAGAACTGGAAAACCTGATTATGTGTGTTTATTTATTGAGATGACCACCAGTCTGCAGAAATCTGCTGGGAAGAGACTACACGATACCAGGATCTAAAACCATTTTGTGATCTTCTTCTTGGTTAAATTATTGCATGCTAACTGAAGAAGATCATTTAAATCAAAGAAGGCGTTTGCTTTGATCTGTTAATGAAGCTAGATTAGGGCAAAGTGTGTTCTCAAACAATGTGTACATGCAAACAATCATAACTATCATACAATATCTATTTCTATCAAGAAAACATCCAACTTTGATATACTTTTGTTAGTAAGACAATTACAAATACAGATCAGTTGTCAACTACCAAGCTGATTAGTAGATGTATCGGTGAGTGTTGACATGTTAGGTCTGGGCTTGGTAATACCATGTCTGTGATTTGAGGCTTTTTAGTGAAGTACTATATATCTACAGCTCTTATCAAAGGGTATATGAGTTAGTATAGTCTATGTAATTAAATAGGAAATAAATCATTGTGCAGTTACATATCTAAATAACTAAATAAAAAATGGAACCAAGCAATGCAATCATGACGTGAATTCTCACTTGGGTGATAAATTACAGACTTTTCAGTCAATATGTAGGTCTAAGACAGAGAAAATTTGGAGCCGTTCGCCAAACGACCAACCAATCAGCGTTGGTTTTGAGGCGGGTTTAGGTGTGACGCCACGAGAAGCGAGAAACAACATGGCGGCTTCCACGGATGAGATGAGCGTAGCTATCGCACAAGTTTTATCCAAATTAGAAAGTATTCCTTCATTGAAAGAAGAGCAAAAAATGGCACTGGAGGCTTTTCTCTGAGGAAAAGATATTTTTGCTCTTCTCCCGACTTCTCCCGACTGGTTTCGGCAAGAGTTTGATATATCGTTGATCTGATTGATTGATTTGGCCCGTCTATCACCAACATAGGTGGGGATAGACAGATGGTTTATCCAATCAGCTAACCAGTATTTTTGCCCCTTCCCAAAAGTTCTTCAACGGAAAGTTCCCAGATGGATATGCCGAGCAAATGCGAAGCAATCCATCTGGCGGAGTCAGGTTAGGTGTGTCTTATCTTTTTGTATAACAGCAGCATGTGAATACGTAATTCTTATTTCCTCCAGTCTTGTGTGATGTAGTGATAAGTTACAGGCAGAAAAATAAAACAAGAGTTGATGAGAACAACTTTTAATTAAATCATGGTGATGTTTTGTTCAGCATTTTTGGCCAGCAAAAAGGAAAAACGAAATATTTCATCCCTGCCTATAAACAACATTTATTGTATCATTATCACGGTATCTCTCTTCAATATTGTAGATAAACAGTATATTTTACTGCTACAGCATTTGATTTGTGGTCAATTAACTTGAACTGTAAATGGAAAAACAGCAGAGGTGTCGGACTGGGGGTGGAAAGGGGACTGAGTACCCAGGGCCCTCATGTGAGGAGGGCCCAAAAATATGCTAGAATGAATACCTGTGGATGTGGGGAGGGGAGGGGCCCATGGAGAATGCCTTTCTACAGGGCCCAGAATTTTGTGCTACGCCCCTGAGAGATTCGGCAACAGTTTTGGCAGGGCTGTAGTACTTGAGTCCAGACTCAGACTCAAGTCTGGACTCCAGACGCTTTTCTGTTGTCTCGGACTTGTCTTGAACTCATTGGTATTTGGACTTGGACTTGTCTCAGACTCGGCCATTGGACTCGCCAAATATTCGAGTTGGTCTTGACTGAGTCCAGCACTATATGCTTTTTTTCTAAAGTAACTTCCTCATTCAAAATAAAACCATTGATGAAGCGTGCTCATTCCGAAAACAGGTATAAGAATGGGCATTGACATTGGTCCCCTGGTATACACCTGGCTGCATAATATACCTCAAACATCAGGCATCAATCCTTTTCATTTTGGCCACAGACACTGTCAGCGAGCCCCAGATCAGAGGCATTGGTGGCTCACAAATCAGAGCTCAAGCTCTATGTGTGAACTGTAAAAGACGCAAGCCGAGACGTGAGCCACATTGCAGATATCTATCAAGCTAAATATCTGGGCCTGTTGGGGAATCTGTCTGAGAGCTATAGCCAATGAGCGGCAAGACACGATTAAGGGGAAGCCGGTAGGGGTTGTCTGTAACAATAGAAACTTTACTGTATGTGTTGCATTTGCAACATGGACCAAAGTTGTTTTTGCACCTAGAGGAAACAGACTAAAACTAGTAAAGATGTGTGGAAACCACATATAGGTGGAAAAAGATTGGAGAATGATTACAAGGACAGTTCCGTGGATTGCTTGATCAAAAAATCCTGTCTCACGCATGGTATTACGTCATTTCCTGAGTCACTTCTCGCTTGTGTTTTTGTGACAAAATATGAAGCAACTGTCTCTTTTGGATGTTTGTGGTAAAAAAGGATGCAAAGATTGTGACTACTTTTGGTATCATTCTGCTTGTTGCACAAAACGATGAATCAACTTGACGTCAGTAATAACAAACACACACATATCAAACATATTTTATTATTTAATAATCATTTTTGTTCACAGACAGATGTTAAGAATGATATGAAACAGCCTCACTGAAGGATAGGCTATAAACAGCAGGGTAATGGGCACCATATGTAGCAGGCCTTGAGATTTCACTGAAGATTAACCACTTATTCCCAAAATGTTGAGCTGTAAATTGAATTTTCCTGTTAAAATTTAATCAGCCCAGAATGTTAAAGAGGGTGTCATAGATCCATCAGGATCTTATTTTTAGCTTATATTCTGATAAAAGTCTTCTCACTGACCAAATCCGGGTATTAAATTAAAATGCTGCTACTATATTGCTATGAAAGTGTATGTGTCTGCTCTATGAAAAATGTTAGTGTTGGACTTCAGTTTGTCTGCAATACATTGGGCTTTTAAAACAATCTGAAGCCAACATATTGACTAACTTAATGTTACAATAACTACATGAACAAGTTGTACTTGTTGAATGCATGCAGTTGATTTGTTTCATTGTCTTTAAGGACAAAACAAATGTTTTTCATAAAAACAAATCATTTCCATTAAAAGTAATGGTGCAGGCAGCCATAAAAAACTATTGGCTTGCCTTGGTTCACTCAATGAAGTGCTGGAACAGGCAGATACAAAATATGTAATGTTTTCATACATGGAAAATATTTCTTTACACATGGGGACATTTTCAGAAGAAAAAAAGTGCATGGTTTCGGTCGCCCCCATGAGGAATCTAAATAATGACAACAAAACTGTCGGCGTGTCCACATGATACAAGCCTTCCGTCGCGCACAGCTTCCACGCCTCCTCCACGCAGTTGCTGGTAGCCAAGGAGGACACGGAGTATTAAAAAAACTTGATCGACTCTTCAGAAGAGGTAATTATCTACACTCAATCTTCTGAACATAGCCATACTGAGAAATACAGAGAGAGTTGTGTGGAGCCGATTGAGTCTTAATTAGCTTTGTAGCAACTCATTTGGCAATGGGTTGAATGTAACGGACGTTCATTAATATCAAAAAGTTATGCACTAAAGTTTTAAAAGCTAAAACATGTATGTTCTGATTACACCTACTTGCTTATCAACCTACCAAACTATATGTGCTGTCATCACATTATATGACATAATAACTTTAATAATACATTTTTCACATACAGTACTCTTGGGCTGGGTGAACCAGAGTGTGTTGGTTTTCCATTTTGGTACAGTCTGACTCTGAGGAAAACATCTCAGAGGACAAGGTTAACGAAGTTAGACTGACCTCTGAAAGACACCCCTTAAGCTTTGACAAACACTGATTATACAGAAAAAAGATTTTATTTTCAGTACAGCTGGTTATCAGCTGGTCGCCAAATAGTTAAAACTTGGCCAATACAATTAATTTATTCAATGGAACATGCACCTGTGTCAGTTCATGTAAATGTTGGAAATAACAGTACCATAATATTAAGGCTGAAATATGGTACATCAAAGGTATTAAATCCAGAGTTTTGTAGAATACATACAGATGTGAAGACAATTCAAAATGTTTTGAAGTGAAATCGAGTTATTGGGTAGCCTGTGTTGACCTAAAGACTTATAAAGAACATTGATCTTCATAATGTCAAGTAATCCGAGTGATGAGCCAATTAACTGGCATGTATACTACTGTATGCAACTGTAACGAAGACACATTATTAAATAGGTTCAGAATAATTATGATTTAAGAATGATATAGATAAGTTATTTGGGAACAGGCTGTACAGTGTTAATGAACATAATTAATAGCTGCTACTGTATGGTTTCAAATTAATTCTGAATCAGGTCCTAAATGGCACAAAAACAATAATACTTCATATCATGCACTATATATATTTAGTGTTCTCTCAAGTAAGGTGCTGCATCAGACTGAGATGTTAGTAAGAATCATTAGATTGTAACTACAGTACCACTGTCAACAACTATTGGAGGAATTTGTACGGTGGCCAACAGGGGCAGACGCCCTGCAACTTAAGAAAACACACGCAAATAGACAAAACACAAGCAAATTAAGAAAAGAACTTCATTAATTTGACAACACATGTGCAGCATTCAGCAAACGTGCTGCAAATGCACACAACACAACCAAATACATAAACGCACTGCAAATAAAAAACGATGCAAAAAGAAAAGCACGCAAACCCCGAAAAAAGAAGCGATGCATAAAGAAAAACAATTTCATTAATTTGACAACATATGCGCAGCTTCAGCAAACGCGGTGCAAATACACACAACACAACCAAATACATAAACGCACTGCAAATACACACAACACAACCAAATACATAAATGCGCTGAAAATACACACAACACAACCAAATAGATAAACGCGCTGCAAATATGAAACGATGCAAAAAGAAAAGCACACAAACCCAGACAACAAATGCAACAAAAAAAACGCTACATCCAGATTACACAACGGAAGTTCTCCAGACCCCTAGAGGGAGCAGCTAAGTGGAACAGCTGGATTTTCGACCCCACGGGGAGAGAGCGCTCTGCCTTTTTATTAGAGTCGGGTATGGCTGCAGCCTGGAGAATTCCATAGACTGTATATTAAATTCATATTATTATTAATAACATAATATATTATTAATATACAGTCTATGCTCCCGTCTCATGCCATCCCGGCTGGTGCTGTCCCCGAGCTTCGGCTTTTTAAAATAAAAGCTTGCGTCTGGTCCGCTATGTCTTTTTACTTTGGTGTGTTGGATGTTTGTGAACTAAACAGTACAGCAATCATGCTAATGAATACAATAACTTTTTCGGCAGATGTCTTACTTACAACACGTTGGAGTTAGCAAAGCAGTTTTGTGTTTATATGTGCGAGCGGGATTTATTCAGTTTGATAAATCCCACGGTAAATTGGCTGGTTTACTAAACAGGGAGGGACTATAAATCTTGTCTGTTTTTTGTATTTCAAGAGCGAATTGCTCCACAATATGAATACAGATTGATCACTTATTTTGTTGGTAATCGTTGTTGTATAATCACAATATTACACTTGTGGAGGCCTATACTTCAGTAATGCGCCTTTCGGACCTCGAAATTAAACCCTCTCATGTAATATGGCTTAAACAAACGTTAACATTAAACGCTGATGCAGTTTTAAATGTTTTATCACCACGAGTTTACAGACGTTTCTGCTGATTGAGTATCACCTGTGACCTGAGCCAAGACACACCCACCAAACGAGAGAAAACATATCTCAAACATAGACTTAATATTTACAGTCTATGCTGTTTCTCTCTCTCTCTCTCTCTCTCTCTCTCTCTCTCTCTCTCTCTCTCTCTCTCTCTCTCTCTCTCTCTCTCTCTCTCTCTCGTGGGGTCGAAAATCCAGCTGTTCCACTAGCTGCTCCCCTTAGGGGTCTGGAGAACTTCCGTTGTGTAATCTGGATGCTGCGTTTTTTTGTTGCATTTGTTTTCTGGGTTTGTGTGCTTTTCTTTTTGCATCGTTTCATATTTGCAGTGCGTTTATGTATTTGGTTGTGTTGTGTGTATTTGCAGTGCGTTTATGTATTTGGTTATGTTGTGTGTATTTGCAGTGCGTTTATGTATTTGGTTGTGTTGTGTGTATTTGCAGTGCGTTTATGTATTTGGTTGTGTTGTGTGTATTTGCAGCGCGTTTATGTATTTAGTTGTGTTGTGTGTATTTGCAGTGCGTTTATGTATTTGGTTGTGTTGTGTGTATTTGCAGTGTGTTTGCTGAATGCTGCATGTGTTGTCAAATTAATGAAGTTGTTTTTCTTTTTGCATCGCTTCTTTTTTCGGGGTTTGCGTGCTTTTCTTTTTGCATAGTTTTTTATTTGCAGTGCATTTATGTATTTGGTTGTGTTGTGTGCATTTGCAGCACGTTTGCTGAATGCTGCACATGTGTTGTCAAATTAATGAAGTTGTTTTCTTAATTTGCTTGTGTTTTGTCTATTTGCGTGTGTTTTCCTAAGTTGCAGGGCGTCTGCCCCTGTCGGCCACTGTAGATAGGCTCCTTAAAGCAAAAACAAACATGTACAAATTTCCTTTTGTCCCTTGTGCAATTAAAACTGTGAACTTGCGCAACCCTTGAATGCGCAGTTCTTATTAGTGTCACTTTAGACCTTCTCAGTGACACTTTAAGAAATTACTTTTCCAGACAATCTCAAGTGATATTACTTGACACTGTTCACTTTTAAGTGATGAAATTGTTCTTATCAATCTATTGGTTGTGTGCTTCTAAAATGTTTCTTGCCTTGTTTATTGTGTTTTTATTGTTTTTTTACATTGTTTTTTGTACCGCCAACTGCGTTGAGGGATAATAAAGAATTCTGAACTCTCTGAGCTCTGAACTATTGGATGGGTTGAGATCAAATTTGTTTTTTGCTTTGATGGATAAAGAATATTTTGTAGATCAAGCTTTCTAACTCAAACTCAAATTCCTGGTCAGCTTAGCTACAGTAATACTTCTCAGATTGAGCTCCATTGCTAAAGGAAAATCCTCCTCTTCTTTAACACTCATTGCCTGCGGATTTCTTTAAGAATTCAAATGTAATCTCCATATTGTTTCCATTTTACATGCTCTCAGTGCAACAATCTGTAAACACGATATCTTCTTTCCTTGGTACAATACACAGATGTGACTAAAACCAAGTGAGCAGCCAAGAAATGTTTCAGTGATGTGCACTGCTCAATGTGGCAAAGTATTCCACCGCTAAACTGAATAAATCAGGTTAAAATTATGTTAGAATAAAATGCCCTCAATGTGGAGCCAGAGGCCAGAGGTCTTCTCTTAATTGTCACGAATAAAGAAGAATAAGTCAAGTGTTAAATCAAATTAAATCAACATCAGCTCTATTTTAGTTTATTTTAGCTCTATTTGGTTTCTTTTTTACCATAGTTTACCTACACAGTCTATCCTAAGCAAGTTAAATATCTCTACAATTTCCATGTCAATAGCCATTTTTTCATTAGAGACTTTACTAACAAAAAAATAGTCATTCCTTGAACGTGGGGTGAATTCTTACAACAATACATAACATTTTCAATTCAATTTGTTTTATTTGGAGATTCACATTACAAGCTCACTCTTGCAGTTGTTGCTATTGGCTGCCCAAAGCCATTTTCCATGAACTGTAATTACCACATTTCACGGAGGAGGGTACAGTACTCTGTGTCTCTCAGCACCACCAACACATCTTATCCTGGCTCAGCCCCATCTGGTATAATTTAATGGTCGCAAAGCAGACTGTTTGAATTTAAACTGGATACATTTTCCCTCTCCCCTCCTCTTACACTGATCTCATGGTTTTATTAAATCTTCAACCATGTCTCAATATCTATGATAATTCATCAAGTTGTGACAAAATAATGGTGGTTAGATGGCTGTAATTATAATAACAAAAGGTCAGTTCCTATGGCCACGTTCCCATTTGCATTCGCAATGGGAAAACCGGTTTTGGGGGAGAGTAGTTAGTAGAACTGTTTAGAAGTGGACTGTTCCTATATCTACGTTCCTGTAACTACTTGGTCGGAAAGAGGCTATTGTTGTGTTAAATTTCTCTAAGTATTAGCATAAAAAAATCCCTATGGACAGTTTTCAGTGTCTGTGGTGTGGCTGCCCACTGCCCCCAAACAATTATTTCAAATGCAGAGGAGGAACTTCCCCATAGGTACTACATGAGTATTAACATTGGACAGAAGAACTCTCTGAACTGTGGCATTAGTGTGCGGAGAATCTGTAACCATGTTACTTGAAGAATTACTCTAAATTGCAGGACAAGACAATTTGCATTTCAAATTTCTTTTTCGGGTGTGTTGCTTCAGGTACTGGTGAGACATGAAATACAATTCAGGAAGTTCAGTTTGAGTGAGAGGATCATGAATGTGAAGGCTTATCAGACACCAAAACACTGCAGAGTGATTTATAGTAATCACAGAAATTACTTACAAATGTTATCACAGTGGCAACTATTTTATCTTTCTTATCAACTTTAGGGCTGCATTTGTTCAAACAGAACTGAAGTTGGTTTAAAATGAGTGTCTGTATCAAGGGGAAGATGGTCATCATTTTACGTTGGGGATTTAGAACAGGTTGTAGTGTTCTACTGTAACACTATGTAACTAACATGGAGCAGAAGGGCATGAGCTCGCTTGATCTAGATTTTTAGTATGTATACAGACTGTGAAAGCGGGGCCTCATGATCCTTTTGACTTTTTGAGTTTTAATCTGTAAGGTTATATATTATGTTGCCATTACAACAATTTAAATTCAATTCAATGTTATAATGTCAAAATATTACAGAACTAATCTCAGGACACTTTAGAGCACACTCTAAAGTGTATAATTTACAGAGACCCATCAATTCCCCCAAGCATTTGGTGTGATAGTGGTGAGGAAAGACTTTATTTTAATAGGCAGAAACCTTGAACAGAACCTAAGGGGGTGGCCATCTGTCTTGAACAACAACTTTCCTAAAATTGAAAATCACATTTATTCCACACAGGTATGGACAAGTGCTTTCTATGAGGTTATCAAATCAAGCATCGGCCACTTTAATCTCCCTCCAACTCAGTTTGACAAGGCACAACCTTGAAATAAATGTACTCAGGGGAAGTATTAATCCCATGTCAAGTCAAATTGTCCTGAAAAAAATTATGTGATTTGGGGCTACATCTGCAGTTAAGGTAAGACAGCATGGGAAACAAGAACTTACAGTGTTTTGTAAACAATCCAAACATTTGAGTAAAATAGGGTATGATGCTCTCAAAGCCTCTCCACTAAATCCACTAAATTTTGAGTGGTAAAGGAATCATACCAGAGAATAATGAGCTCACACACAAGGCACACTTTTGCAAAAGGCAAATCACCAAAAGGAAGAATACAACCCCTCTGCTTGGGTATGTCAATGATTCTCCATTAATTGAGCTAAGCTGCAGATGCTGCGAGTAGTATGCTATCCTCTAAGAAATAGTGCCAGAGGCTGGTAGCGTATGGATTCTCTGAGGACTTGGCTTTCATCCCTCTTAATGTAAATTGTGACCAGATGCTGGAGCAGTTGTTGAAACCGTTGTTCTCACACGTTGTACACTTTTGAATATCTAATGAGAAACGTCTAACTCTTTTTAGCCCTTAAGTCATAGAAGTACAGAGTTATCTTTTGTTAGTAGCTCTGCAAGAATGACATTTCATTAGTTAAGAATTTACAATACTCATGTACTGTTACATTCATAGAAACAGATGGTCCATCCATCCATCCATCCATCCATCTTCATCCGCTTATCCGGTATTGAGTGACCGAGGAAGAAATGTAGTGACCCTGCCCGGAGGAAGCCCGGGGCCCCCGTCTGGAGCCAGGCCCAGATGGAGGGCTCGTCAGCGAGCGTCTGGTGGCCGGGTTTGCCACGGAGCCCGGCCGGGCACAGCCTGAAAAAGCTACGTGGCATCCATCTCTCCATCCCATGGGCCCATCACCTGTGGGAGGAACCGCTGGGGTCAGGTGCGCTGCCACACGAGTGGCAGTGAAGGTCAGGGGCCTCGACGGACCAGACCCGGGCAGCAGACGCTGGCTCTGGGGACGTGGAATGTCACCTCTCTGTGGGGGAAGGAGCCGGAACTGGTGCGGGAGGTGGAGCGCTACTGGTTAGATCTGGTGGGGCTTACCTATACGCACAGTCTCGGTTCTGGAACCATACTCCTGGATAGGGGTTGGACTCTTTTCTTCTCTGGAGTTGCCCAGGGTGTGAGGCGCCGGGCGGATGTGGGGATACTCACAAGCCCCCGGCTGAGCGCCGCTACGTTGGAGTTTACCCCGGTGGACGAGAGGGTCACCTCCCTACGCCTGCGGGTTGTGGGGGGGAAAACTCTGACTGTTGTTTGTGCATATGCACCAAACAAGAGTTCGGAGTATTCGGCCTTCTTGGAGACCTTGAGTGGAGTCCTGTATGGGGCTCCAGTGGGGGACTCCATAGTTCTGCTGGGGGACTTCAACGCGCACGTGGGCAATGATGGAGACACATGGAGAGGCGTGATTGGGAGGAACGGCCTCCCTGATCTAAACCAGAGTGGTTGTTTGTTGTTGGACTTCTGTGCTAGTCATGGATTGCCTATAATGAACACCATGTTCGAACATAGGGATGCTCATAAGTGTACTTGGTACCAGAGCACCCTAGGCCAAAGGTCAATGATCGATTTTATAATCGTTTCATCTGATCTGAGGCCGTATGTTTTGGACACTCGGGTGAAGAGAGGGGCAGAGCTGTCAACCAATCACCATCTGGTGGTGAGTTGGGTCAGGGGGTGGGGGAAGACTCTGGACAGACCTGGTAAGCCCAAACGGGTAGTACCACCAGCAGGTGTAGCCAAATCAACTAAAATCCTAAGAATTATCACTTTAAAAATGTAATTGTGTTTACTACTTACTTGTGGAAATCAGACTAAAAACGTGTATGTATTTTTTATCATTTACAGGCATAGTCTAAAATGTAAAACCATCCTGCCATACACACAATACATTTAAGTGAAAGAAGATTGTCTTTTAGAGGCAGCGTTTGTTTTGGTTTGCGGTGTTCACACAAACCTTGTGTTAGTCATGCTAACGTGATTTAGTTCTGCATGTGATTTCTGACCCTACCACCACCACACACATGCTTTCGGTTAGGAACAAGAGAGTGACTGCTGGTTTATACCTGTGCGAGTGCACAGAAACCACAGGTCAGCTGTACCAACACACTGACTTGTTATCCTTGTTATGCAGTGGCCCTAATCTGCTCAGGCATTCCCACAGCATGCCCCTACACTTACATCACCAAGTCAAACGACTGTCACAACACGCCAACTTGATTTTAAAGTATACTGATGAACTGAGAAAGTGTATAGATGCCAAGTGCACTTGCACTCATGACAGACAGACTTTATGTGTGGTCAGGATCCTGTCTCTGTCTATTTACATGTCAGTCTCCATGCTGACGAGCCTTCATTGTGACACTCATCTGTTTCATGTCAAGGTATTTGTGTGAAACAAGATATTTTTTC
The DNA here is from genome assembly GCF_008315115.2 of Sander lucioperca. Taxonomy (NCBI): domain Eukaryota; kingdom Metazoa; phylum Chordata; class Actinopteri; order Perciformes; family Percidae; genus Sander; species Sander lucioperca. Next base: position 4,889,126 of record NC_050178.1, read on the forward strand.
TCTATATATTTTCCAGTTCTATGGAATAGAGTATGTGCCCTGGTTTACTAATGTAATTTATCTGTGCTGCTATTGATGGAGTTACAGTAAAATTACCATGAGTGTATGGCAAATATAACAAAAACATATGCTACATACACTGTAAGCTGGCAGGTTTCTTATAAACCAAATAAAGAATGTGTATGTTTGAGATATTTTGTTATAGTGCTGTTATGTTGTATTCAGGTTTGGTTATTTTCAAATAATCTGTATCAATTTATATTCCATGTTGCAAATAGGACAGACTAAGAGTGTAGCTATTGTATTATTGTACTAGTGTACTATTATACTAGTATCACAATGTGTACCGCTCAAGCTTGTATTTCTTTTACATGATTATTCTCTATGTGCCTCTGCAAATTTCCCCCCAGGAACAAATAAAGTGTTTTAAATGAAATTAATTAATAATGTTTAATTGGTGTAGTTTTTGATATGAAGAATTTACTTCTAATCTAAAAGTACCTGTGAAGGTTGATTGTCACTAATTCATTTTCAAAGGTAAATGAATGGTTATAGTATATTTGTCTGCAAACTCCTTTTGATGCAGATAAATGCAGTAGAATTCAAAAACAAAGTATGCCATCGCAAAAAATTACATTTAAAAATCCCTTTTAACCAATTAGAATGTGCTATTACATTAAGTCTTTTCACAGGAGAATATTAAGCAATGCATCATCTCTGAATATAAGATGAATTGCCCATTGGAAGTAATGTCTGGCAGATCTTCGTTATTAGTATTCACCTGTCTCTGCCAACGTATTAAGATGGATTATCTCTCATATAAAGATGAGTCATTCTTGTACAGGAATAATCGCTGGCCATAGCATTTGAGGCAGGTTTATTTTTAAAACAAAGTTTCTAATGAATACCAAACCCTAATGTAAGAAGAGCTGGGAGTCGAAACAGAGATGGTGTTATCGAAAGATTTTCCCCAGTAAAAATGTAAATTCTATCTTATTATGTGGGTATTCGTTTTTGTCTCATAAAAGTCCAAATGTTTTTCTAAAGGTTAGGTTGTGGTTTCATAACTAAAACCTACTTTGCAATAAGTTTACATAACATGTCATAACTTTTACAACCATTATGTTAAAGTAGGGTGACCAGACGTCCCCGGCTGGAGTTGTCCCCGGAAATGTCCCTGGTTTTCACTGTGACTGACAGACCCGAAAATGGAATGAAAGAAAGAAAACATTGACCAAATTTGGTCAATGTTTTCACGCTACACGTGCTGGCTCAAGACAGCCAGAGGCTGAGAGAGGTTTTTCTGACAACTTTTTTCTGAGGCTGAGAGAGGTTTTTCTGACGCTGAGGCTTTGGCTTGAAGCAGTTTCAGCTGAGGGACATTTTTCTGAGACATGACACCTTTTCATCTGACAATTGACTTTCATAGACTTGACAGAGATTTTTCTGAGACTGACAACTTTTGGTCCGAGGCTGTTTTGTCTGAAGATGGTCTGAAGAGGTTTTTCTGAGACTGAGTGACTTTTAGGCTAGTCCGATGCCGATTTGCCTGTGACCTGATGCCTTTTCATTCGAGACCTGATGCCTTTTCGTTTGAGTCTGACACCTGAGTCTGAGATCTGAGGATGTCCTAAAATGAACACTGTGTGAGTGCTTATGGACTGTCTACAAACTACAACACCGAAAAGAGATACAAGAAAAATATTTATTAATTTAATGATTAAATAAGGTAGTGTCTCCAAACGTACCTCAATTATAACTTGCCTCCTGCTAGTTGTACTACAGCACTTTAAAAAAATAAGCATATTCATAATTTTGGGAAATATTTTTTGCCAAAAACATTTCATATTTTAATAATTAAATACAGTCGTGTCTCTAAAGCATCGTACAAATGAGCTGTGTCTCCTTAAAATATGTACACAATATGTGCCAATGCTTAGGGGGGTTGCCCAGCTGTATACAGTATCAGGGTTCAATCAACCTTTATGTACAACACAGTAAAAACCGAAATTATATGGGCCGTGGTGCAAGATACTATTTATTTAGGCATTACATAATGTCTGACACCTAATACTCTATTATGTTAGCTATGATAAATCAGTGATGTCTTAAGATGAATGAATGATAAACACTTTGCACAGCCCTTTGGCAGATACAGTCGGAGCCAGCCTGAGGTATAAACTAGGGCCAGTGGTGGCCTAAAGGTTAAAGAAGCAAGCTTGTGACCGGGAGGTCGTCGGTTCAATCCCCAGACCGACAGGATAAAATCTGGGTGGGGGAAGTGAAAGAGCACCACTTGTCCCTCCATCATTACCACAACTGAGGTGCCTTTGAGCAAGGCCCTTAACCCCAACCACTCCAGTGGAGCTGCTCAGTGGCCAGCAGATCAGACTGTGGTTGTACTGGGCAGATTCCAGGTATGAATGTGTAACTGTGTGAATATGATTAGGGTGTTCCTGCAAAAGAGAGGTTGTCTCTCAATGAACCTTTCCTGAATAAATAAAGGTTTAAAAAAAACAACAACAAAAAAACTTAGTGGCTGCCTGGGGCCTTGCAGTCATAGTTTAATATAACCAACCACATGAGCATCCTGGAGGATTAAAAAACTGATTTTTTCTGCTTTTGGTAGTTTTTCCATGTTCCATGTATGCTGGTGCTTCATGTATTGTGTGTGAAGATGTGTGATGTGATACTACAAGTGGTAGGGTCCTAAATGAACATGCAATTTTCTGCTAAGGTCTTTGGTTATTTTACATGAGAGATTTCAGTTTTGTGTTTTTATCTGAGTTCAGTTAGGAAATGGTACATACCATCCAATCACCAATCAAGATGTAGCACCAATAAATCAAACTGTGACGACAGTTGCTTATTTATATTGCCAAGTCACTGTCAATCTAATCTTTTTTTTTTTTTTTTTTTTAGATTATTTTTTGGCCATTTTAGGCCTTTTATTTATAAAGGACAGCTGAAGACATGAAAGGGGAGAGAGAGGGGGAATGACATGCAGCAAAGGGCCGCAGGGCGGAGTCCAACCTGCGGCTGCTGCGGCCAGGAGTAAACCTCTACATATGGGCGCCTGTTCTACCAGGTGAGCTACCCAGGCGCCCACTGTCAATCTAATCTGATCAAGCCACACCTACACAGACAATTTAGTTGTTTTTTTTGTGTAAACTCATTTATAAATTATACCTAAAGATTTTTTTTCCCCAAACCTTTTGAACATTTTGATCATTGCTTATTTAGTCATGACTATTCAACATACAGAAACATATATGTTCTTAGGGGCTTTAACGGCACATATGTCCAAAAGAACAGAAAAATGTTGACACGTTTTACATGCAACTTCATCAACTTGTTTTTATGAAATTTTTGATGATATATTGTCCACAAATGTCTATTTGATTCACCAGAACATGCATATGGAAAGTCTAGCAGTTCACACATCCCTGATTCAGGAAAAAAAATGTACGTGTCTGGCATGTGTCTTGAAAAAATACCGCAACATCTCAGAAACTATCTCTCTACTTTTCTATTTAGTGAAAAATGGGCTGTGTGCTGCAAAGTCAGTAAATTATTACCCTTCATTTTGCTCTTTTATTCATTTCACTTTGCTTTTCAAAAATATCTCTGTATCAGTAAAATACACTTTCACCTCATCTGCAGATCCTTTTCTCACTCTTTGATCTCTTATTGAATTTTTGTCCCACACATCCTGGGTTTGTCCCACAGTCCCCTCACCTGAGAATCACCTGGAAGGCTTTCACATTAGTGTCCAAGCCATCTCAACTGTTCTTGCAGCAAAGAAGTGCCATCTTTACTCCAGCAGGTCACCTTGGAAACAAATAGTCACCTTAAGAACCTCATGCCTTAAAGTAAATCAATTATTATTTATATATTATTATGTTATATTGTTTTTTTAGTAAATATATTGAAAAAACTTCAATCCAAATGTGCTACTTAGTTGAAAAAGACAGTGATTCCCCAGATTTGCATACAAGACACTTCTCAGTAATCAATTTTTTGTAGCCATTCAAAACTGATTTAATTAAATCTCCAAATACTTTCACCTGGGAATGAGTGTTGCATAAGCAAAGTAAAACTATTTCAATTGAGTAAGTAGTTTCATTTGAGAAGCAGGAGTAAAAATACAGCCTGTTATATACTTTAAGGATTGTATGAATCACAAGGTATTACTGTATACAGTTCTATTATCTAACCCACAGATGGATGGCAACAACCCAGGACATCAGTGGGTTATGCACTCAATTATTTGCCATAGACATTAATACATTTAGAATTTTAGCCTTTTCATTTAGCCATCTAGTCATTTTACAGTCATTTCACTGTGATCTATGATACAAACAATGATTAATCAAGCAGAACAAAACCTTTTTTCATTAATTCCTTTTCCTTTTTTAATTCATTAAAATGAACAAACTCTTGTATTTATTTAAATAATTTCTTCTTGGTTTGGTTGTAGTTTATAGGACTGTGAATGAGTGCCTCACATCAGGGCTAACATCACTGTTTGTGCACAGACTTGTACTAGATGTTACATTACTTGATATTCCATTTATCTGCCATTGTGTCTGGTTAGATTGTATATAACACAAACACAACAAGACATCTCACATGAGGGCTATTCAGCTGAACAAATTACTGACAATACAGCAACTGCAAGTGTGTCAACTAAATCCAGAGGAACAAAACATTTTCACACTGTACATGTGATGTTCCCATGTTCATTTAATTTTCCTCAACCAAAAGTCACCTGTCTCTTTGTGGCTGAACAAAAAATAGAAATATCCAGTTAGTGAATCTTTACAAGTTCACAAAATAATAACAGGCTGACCAGTCTGATATTAATGTTTTATTCATATAACTTATTCCAGTTTCAGAAACATTTAAAGATAATGTTTAGTTTTTCTGTTCAGGAGGCGGTTACAGTCAGGTTATTGCGCAAATGGAATGAAAAAAACACAAAGACATGATGACTGTAAATTGGATGTGAGTAAAAAAGATTGGGTTTAATTCAAAAACAACTGACAAATGAACAAAATGAACATGTTGAATAATGGTTGTTTCGGTGATTTGAATTATCTTTTGCTTCAAAATACTGCATGGGCCTTAAACGGGGGAGGTTATTTTGAGTATTAAATTTACTGAAGAAAACATTCCTTCATGACTTCTGGGAGGAATTTGGGTTGAATATGGCCCTACTGGGAGTTTGTTATCTTTGTCAGCTGTATGGTATGGTTCTGTTCAGACACAAACAAATATTACAATCCCTCCCATTAGCCCATATTTGCTGATATTTTGTGCAACTGAATTTAATGACTCGCTGCCCTGGCACACTGATGTTTTTTTTTTTATTTTACCTGTAAACCAAAGCATACTGTTCTCCAGTATGCTCCAGATACCATACTTTTCCATATTCGGTGGCTTTCTTTGGAAAACAAGTGACCGTCTTACACTCTGTTGGATCAGAGTGGAATATTCCTCCTTCTGAATCTAACAAGGGGTCACTTCAAAAATTGAGATAGTAAAAACATTGACTCACTGCGCAATACAATGTAGCATCGCTCAAATATTGTTAAAGGTTCATTTGCTTTTACAAAGCTACTCCACAAAGTCAAAACATACACTCGATGTAGCTACAGGGATAGGGACACAGGGGGGAGAGGGAGAAAGAAAGTTATAAGGTGCATTCTGCTTAAACTCAACCCAGGCAGTTTGCTTTAGAGGAAAATAGGACGAGGGGAGGGGATTACTAACATTGGTAGGATATGCAACAGAGCTTCAGCAAACCATATCAATCTGGACGCAGTAATGAGGACTACGGTTCTCCGAGATCCCAAAATAACTGCAAGGACATAATTTAAAAGGTAGGCTTCCTTTGAACCGATTCACTTGTGTATCATGAGGTCATATATTTTTTTGTGAAGTTTTCAAATAAGGCTTGAGATGGGTGTGCAATGAATCAGAGTTTACAAGTGTTACACTGTGTTCCTCTGCAGGCGACAGCGCTGACTTTTGGATTATACAGTAATTTTACCTGAGGGCAACTAAAACAAAAAAAACGTTAACAGAGTGAGCTGGCAGTAAAATTGCGCAGGGAAACCGCACCACCATTCAGCGGATAGCGGTCCACAATCTGTTTTGTGATGTGACAGCTGGATGCGCCAAAGTGGCGCTTTTGGGCACGATGGAGGACTTTTTACTAGAGCAGAATAGTTGGGCGCAAAATGTTTCCTGGAGCAACTCAAGTCATGGAAATGACATCCATTTAGGAAACACCACAGTGAATCCTTTGAAACGCAATGAAGAAGTGGCCAAAGTGGAAGTTACAGTCCTGGTCCTGGTGCTGCTGCTCGCTCTGACCGGCAACCTGTGCGTCCTGTGGGCCATCTACACCACCAAGAACAGCCAGTCTCGGATGTATTACTTCATGAAGCACCTGAGCATCGCAGATCTTGTCGTTGCAATCTTCCAGGTCTTACCGCAACTCATTTGGGATATCACATTTCGCTTCTGTGGGTCAGATTTGCTGTGCAGGCTGATCAAATATCTCCAGGTCGTGGGTATGTTTGCGTCTACCTACATGCTTGTCCTGATGTCCATCGACAGGTGCTTAGCAATCTGCCAGCCACTTCGCTCCGTGCACAAGAGAAAGGATCGCTTCTGTGTGATGGCCTCTTGGATGCTCAGCCTGGTTTTCAGCACTCCTCAAGCGTACATATTTTCTTTGAGGGATGTCGGGAACGGTGTATATGACTGCTGGGGTGACTTTATACAGCCATGGGGTGCCAAAGCATACATTACATGGATGAGTCTCAGCATTTACATTTTCCCAGTTGCAATTTTAACCATCTGCTATGGTTTGATATGTTTTAAAATATGGGATAATTTCAATTTAAACACTAGAAGGGAGCACTTCCTGGCTCTCACTCCAAGGCCCTCCAAAGGCGCTCGTCCCCTCTGTCGTGTGAGCAGCGTGAGGCTCATTTCAAAAGCAAAGATCCGCACAGTGAAAATGACATTTGTAGTGGTCCTTGCCTACATTGTGTGCTGGACTCCCTTCTTCTTTGTCCAGATGTGGTCTGCATGGGATCCTGCAGCACCAAGAGAAGGTAAAGGCATACTCAGTGTTTTTTTTCTTTCCCAACGCACAACAGATGCAGTTTGAATCATAATTCTGGTATATGTCTATGGTGTATTCACCAAAAGCAGTGCCTCATATGTTATATGGTTTATGAAGATATTATCAATATTGTCAATCTCCCACCTCACAAAACATACATAAGTAATCCTCTTCACTTTTAAGGCAACACAATGGCAACTTCAGACTTCCAGAGTGAACACAGATGAATGGGAGTCATTACAGTCTTATCGGTTCAGAGAAAGTCTTCAGAGCCACTGGGAGAGTAAATGTACCAGGACATCAAAGGGGTTCTCTCTCTGTTTCCAGTGGTGGTTTATATAATTTCCATTTAACTGCATAGTTTGTTCAGATTTACCCCTCCTATCTTTTGAGTATGCCATTAAAGTAGAAAATAGCAGGGGATCAGATATGCTCCATACTGTAATCTTTCCAGTGGGGTTATCTGAGCAAAATTGCACAAGTGTTCATTGAGAGCAGTCAGGGATTCAGATATATGTTAAATAGGCCAGACTTAGCCAAGCTAATCATCTTCATATTCTAACTAATCATTTAAGTATTCTGTCATGCAGTTTTGCACAAAATTAGGAAAATAAACACATTAAAGCCAATAATCCATGCACTGTACTACAGAAGTGTATGTTGTCCTAGGGGCCCCCATTTTGTTTGGAGGGATGGACTCAACACTAGGCTATTTCTTATTACCATTTAGCATTGTAAACATTTGTAACTTTTCAACATGTTATTTTGCAAAGCATTCAAAAGCCTCTTAATGTGTCATTAATGTGGAAAAATGTATAAACTAGAAGGGCACTTGGAGAGTGCAGACCTCCACAGGCATACTCTATTTCACAGTATTAATGCAGTGGGAATTTTCCCAGTTGGGAACTAATTTTTTCAGATTTGGAGATACAGTACATGGTTTTCACTGGACAGCTACACTATCATAAATTGGTTACTATTTAAAATAAAACGTAAATCTAGGCTTGTGCCGTTTGGTGATCAGATCGTATATCGACGATTGAAGGGATGATCAGCAATTGGTTTCTCCTACGCCGATATTAAAGCAATTTTAACTAACTTACTATTAGAACTAAGATGTTATAAAAAATAATATCTAGAATATGCACCCTTCTGTTCATTTAGAGCCTGTTAATCCGCAAGAGTGACGAGTTTCTCTTGAGAACGATTCTCAACATTAATTATAAACCTGTTTGCCATCTCTTCTTTTATGGATCTGACACCTGATGGGCTAAGCTACTTTCAGACAATCACACAGCCTCCCAGCATCTGTAAGCAAGAAGGAAAAAATGGTTTACATAATGTGAGAGAAGGAAGAAGCAAGGGGAAAAGGAAAGATGTTTTTTTTTAAATTTGAAATATCTCAATATGATTTAAGGATTTGAAGCAGTTTCATGACAGGTGAACTGGTAGTTTGAAAATGTAAATGTCATGGATACAATTTTAAAGAAAACTTAAAAAAAGAAGCTTCTGTTCAAACCCAGTGCAGATTATTCAAATGTCACTGACCTTCTGCTCATCTTTATTACAGTAACGTATTGCATTACCTTTGAAGTAATGCCACTCAGGTTAAGACTCCATATGGATTCACTGAAGTGAAGGAGAAGCTGACTTTGTTTGTTTAACTTGTTATACTTAGAATTATCTTTAATATAGTGTGTATACTTAATCAAATAAGTAATAGCAGTATCACCACAGTCCTCCTTTTGAAATCAACATCACCCTCTTTTGATTTTCCAACTTCAATCTCAGAAGAGCTTGTACATCATGATATTACAGAAAAACAGCAAAGAGTAATGTTTTTCTTTCATTTCTGGCAGAACAAGAAAGTGGTGAATGTAGCCTACTGTAAGTCCAAGTGAAAGAAAAAAAAGGCTGCTGTCATTTTGTGGTATTTCCCCTTAGAGAACTGTGTTCCCCATGGCACCAAGAACTCACAACTCTGGACGGGGTGTTTGACTTATCTGTTGAACACGTCCATTTGCTTGGCACTTCGCACAGCACACCTCTCACAATAAAGCAAAGAACTATAGAGAGTCAGAGCACAATGAACAGAGCAGGTCAGCAGTTTCACAAGAAAAAGACATCACACTCTAAATCTCTCTCACTCCATTAAGGATTAGAAAATAGACTTGGAATTTTGGATTTTCCACTGTGCAAATTGTGTGTTTCTTCAATGTGCTCTGTGCCTTTAACGATTGGAAATTGAATCCCTTGAATAAATGAGAAAAAAGGTATATTTTTTCCATCCAGCACAGCCTCTTCTAATCAAAGCCATTTATAAAAAAAATTGTGTCAGGCAGCTGACACATACATCAACCTTCCATTTTGTTCAGATATAATCCCAAATGTTTGGGGGGTTGTCTGAAATGCTTCAGCTTCTTATATTTTCTATAAATTATCTGCAGCTGCTTTAAACTGAAATGTATTTTGTAGAAATGAAACGGAGAGTCCAAACTCCAAACCTGTCCAGTGGAGGCGTTAGGCTTGTGACATCTTATTGTTGTGCAGTGTAGTTTAACAAGATCGTACAGCCATGCTAGTGGCTTAGCCTGTTAGCATGATATCATACTAATTAGAACTAAACATAAAGTGAGGCTGAGGTCATAAAGTAAAGTATTGGAAAAATTAAAATGTTGACATGAAGAATGTGCTAGATGAAAGGTTAGGGAATAAGTAGTCTGTATCGATGTGATGCTACTGTCTAACTTTGTTCTCTTCGGGAAACAACAACACAAGCTAGCAAGCTACACGCTAAAAATGGCAAAATTTGAAGAAAATTTGGATTTCAACAAGGCAGGCCTGCTTGGTTCTTTTGGGGAATGATTGCAAAGATTTTCAAAGAATATGTTTACGGCATTTACTATCCTGGGACGTTTTAGGACAGATTGGAGGGGATTTGCTATGGACAAAATACACACGACGATACACTGGTAAGAATAATTTACGTTTAACCATGTATTCAGATAATTTACAATATCTCACGTTACTGTATTGTGTGAACAGTTAACAGAGCCATCGTCTCTGCGTCCAGAGCTTAGTGTCACCCAAGACAATTGTGATTGGTTTAAAGAAATGCAAACAACCCAGAGCGTTTGTTTTCTCCTATCATGGAATGTATGTGTGGTGGAAACAGACCTTACTCCACAGCGCTGTGAAGTAAGGTCTGGCAATTCGAGACAGGAATCCAAGTTATTGTTATTCATCCTCAGGTGGGACCATGAATGTCTGTACCAAATTTCATTTTCAAATTGTTGAGATATTTCAATAAAACCCAAAAGTGTCAACTTAATGTTGGTGCTAGAGGAAAAGTGGAGATCACCAAATTCAATAGAATAATCGCCTGGGAATCATGAATGAACCAAAGTGGCTGACCATCCCGCTATGTTGCTATCAATGGCTAAAACACTTAAAAGTGCAGCTTAAAAGACCAAACACACATACACACACACACACACACACACACACACACACTGAGTTTGGACGTAAGCCCACAGCCAGGTGATTACATCTTACTCCTGTGCTACTTTAGAAGCTTTTTAAAGATCCATCCATGTATTCCTTTTCTTAACTGCTTATCCTATTCATGGTAGTAGGGTTTTGGAGCCTATCCCAATTTTGAGCCCCAGTTTTGGTGCGTTAGCGAGTAAATAGGGTGTAAATAGGATTGACTCAAAATAAATACAGCCTTACATTCACACTGTCAGAATACACTTATTCATCAAAAATATCAAGCATATGTTCTCCTCTGTCTCTCTCCCTAGAAATGGCCTTCATCATCGCCATGTTGCTGGCCAGTCTCAACAGCTGCTGTAACCCCTGGATCTACATGTTCTTTGCTGGGCACCTGTTCCATGACCTGATGCAGTGCTTCTGCTGCTGTAGACAGTACCTGAGCACCTCCTCCTGCAGCAGTGATCGACAGTGCAGGCCCAAGAGCAGCTCTTCCACTTGCGTTTTCAAGAACACCAGCAGCAGGAGCCTCACGGGGGCGGGACACTGAAGAGCCAGCTCAAAGCCATCCAGGCTTCCTGTAGTCGAGCAATCCAGCAATCATGCAAGTCCCCTATTTCAGGCATTTAACCATCTGCAGCAAAACTGCTGTGAACTGAGCTAAATAGACAGTCTAAACCTCTTGCATAAAATACCCTGCTTCAAGTTGTTTGGTTGCTTCTGTCCTTTAGTCTTGAATATTTAAGTCTTACAGTTCTTACAGTCGTCATGATTTGATCTAAAATCTCATCTTTATCACAATAATTATATTAATGTTGCACAAGGACATTCTTTCTACAAATCAGTCAATTCTTAACTGCATTTTGCTCTATGAAAATGGACACTAATTCAGTTACTGTAAGGATTATTTACTCCTTTAAAGCAGCATTACTTTATGTAGCATTTTATAGTTATATTATTATATTATATGGGTGGTTAAATCAAAAATATTGATATGTATGAATTATAATGAGGTTGTTGAGATAATACCCACTCTTGTGGTTTGGCGTAATCCAAATATCTCAATTATAACAACACAAAAAAAATCATCAGCAAAAAAAGTTCCAAAAGTATTGCACTTTGCAAGAAGGAGGCTCTTTCAGCATGTTTTCAGTTCATTTTCCAAACAGTGTTTGTCCTTTATGATGTAGACTAATATAAAATACACTTTGTAAGTAGTTTCCACTGTTCCTTGTTTGTCCTTCATATTATATTATGAAATTCACTTTGGAAATAGTTTCCACTGCTCCTAGTTGTTTGTCTCCATGTTTTATCAACTCCATATCTTATGTTCTACGTGGTTGGTGTTTGGGTGTAACCGGTATACCTTTTGGGCTCACTAAAGCACATTTAATGTAGCTGATGCTCAAACTACAACAATAGTTCCCCCTTTTGGCCACACTGATTATTCCAACAAATAGTTATAATAGTTTCTTATGCTGTAGATTCGTGGCAATGTGAGAATTTTAGTGTCAGGATCAGATAATGTGCATTCTTGGCTTATTAGGTGTGTTTTTTGTTTTTTTTTACTTTATATGGCATGGAAGGTTGTCAAATAAAACAGTGTGGTTCCAGGCAACATCCACAGAACTCACTTTCACATACAGTTTCATTGTCAATAGTGAGTCTAACATTTGGCACAACCACAACAATTATGCTTGAATCTATCTGTCATAGCATGTGGGAGAAATTACATTTATTTAGTGTAATGAGCTATTCATATTGTACTTAAAAGTTTATTTATTTAAAGGCTCACATCAGCATAGAGTAAAAGAGTGAAATTAATGGTAAGACAGTTTTCAGATTTTGCTGTATCATTCTAAAAAAAAAAAAAGGACAACATAATTGTAATTCAATCCAGTATTATACACTAGATCAGCTCAGAATTTACACCAACAGAAAATGACAGTTATAAATCTTGCACCTTTGCGGCCTGATGTTTAATTGATCTTCTGAAAGTCAGTGAAATGTCCGGTCTTCATGCCAGAGTAAAGCAGCTGTACAGCACTTACACCGCCTTGTGTAAAACCACCCTCACACCACCCAATTTGAGCAAAAGCTTAATACTTTACAATCTGCTGTGCAAGTGCACAGTCAAATCAACCAAATATTAGGCCAAATTATCTGAGGCCTTGCTTCACCAACCCGACATTAGTGAAAGATGTCACTGTGTAAAAGAAAAAAATAACTTTGTATATTTATTTTGAGTGATATTCAGATATCTCCAGCAAAGAGTTATATCATGTTAATGGCTATTTTATGTGGCATCTATAGGACACATACATCATTTCAAGGCTTCAGTAATCTTAAAAGTTGCATCTCCCTGGTGTTGCTGTCCCTCCTGATCAGATTCTACTGGCCAATGTTAATTTCAGCCATGGTCCAGCTGAAGCAACTGAAGGAGGAGACTGAATCTGAGATAATGAAGCAAGAGAGGCTAAAATAAGAGGCCAGTGTATGGCTATAGTCAGAGCCATGGAGGGCAGGGGGAGGGAGTGGCAGTTTATGAACTGAAATGCCACTTAGTGTTTTTCCAATCTAGGAATGCCAGTAGGCAGATGCCAGCGATGACTATCTCAAACTTTTAAAGGCACTGCTGACATACCACATCAAGTATAGGACACACAGACACACACACGGACGGACACATGGACACATGGACACACGGACACACGAACACACAGGCACACGGGCACGCACACACACACACACACACACACAGCCCTAAGCAGCCATACTGCACAATAAATAGTCAGTAAATAAGTGTACGATCTATGTTGATAACCTCACCATATATGTAGATCATACACATGATGGATGTTTATTTAATTTCCACCCACAAATTGACAAAAAAAGTACTAAATACTCAAATGTTGCCTAAATAAAAACCCAAGTCATTAAACAACTTAGCAAGAATGTTTGCCTTCAACCTTAAAACAATTGCATGAGTAAATATATGGAGGTAATTATATTGTAATGTAATGATGTAATCTGTTTTAATCAAAATTATGTCAGCCATATGTTTTATTGACATTGCCTCCTTTAAGAATGGATGTAATACAAGTGTTTGTTCTTTTCTGCTGAAGTGAAATATTCTAAGGTTTGAAATCAGTAACTTCTATATTATTCAAATTAGATCCTATTGTTGTTACTCTAGCTTCAACTCTAAACTGCCTTTTAAAAATGTAACATAATATAAACCCAAACCCAATTATTATGACATAAAGATGATTTGACAATCAATGAGCATAACAAATTATGCTGAAATTACTTCAAATTAGAAAAATCATAACCCCACTGTGGCATCAGTGTTAAAAAAGTACTGCATGAGTAACAAAAAGGGTCACTTTCATCATTTTTGAAATTAATCACTGTCACATCCATATGAACTCTGATCCTATTTTGGTCTCATCAAAGCGATTTAACACACAGGATAAAATCAAGAAATATATCACCTTCTTTTGTCTCTTTGTCAGGTCCATATTATTGTTTGAACATGTCACAATCCTTGTATAATCATTAAAAGGAGCAGCAGGTGCTGTTGGCATGTTTTTCACATTTAAGATGCCTTTGGTAACAAAGGCATCTTAAATGTGAAAAACATGCAACTATAAACATTTTATTCTGAATAAAAATTTTAAAAATCAAATATCAATGCCCTCTTCGGCTCAGTCCACTAGAACACCATTGCACATAACGAACAGTAATAGTCTGGATGTGTGAGTCTCATTCTTTGGCCAGGTGAATGCTGAAGCCTCCACAGCATCTCCCAGCACTTGTGAGGAAGGGACGCACAATGACGCCCAGCACAATGCTCCATAGGCTCTGCAGCCAGCGTGCGCCAATGAGGATACAGTGGCTACAAGGACCAACCATCCTGTCATAGAAAGAAACACAACAATTACAAAGAATTTTGAACCCCCCCCCCTTTTTTATACTTATAACTTTATTATAGCTTAATTTGGGTCAATTCAGAATATGAACCCTTCTTAGTTCTCTCCAGCCAATTCACAGTTAATCTTTTTCCACAGCACAGCATTTAACTTAAGGTTATGTCATTTAAATCAAAAAACCCTTTTCCCCTCCTCTCATACACTGTCCATCTGTTGCTATCATCTTCCCGCCTACATCCTCTCAGATTCCTCTTTATTAGTCAGATACTGGAGTCCAATTAAAGTTCTTCTCCAAAGATGTAGTATTGCACTACCACAAAGCTGAGGGACTCACAGGAGACAAATGGATATAAGAACAGTCAAATTCAGTCCAGCAGAGAGGGAAATATCCTGTCTTTTAGTTTAGGATCCTTCAAAAACACGAGTTTCAGCTGTACTTTGTGTTTAGTGCTAATAAGCAACTAAAAATATGCTAGCTTGCTAAACCAAAAGGGTAAACATCAGAAACGTTATAGCCGCTAAACATCAGAATGTTAGTCTTGTCGTTGAGAGCATGTTAGCATGCTGGTGTTAGCATTTAGTTCAAAGCATCATAGTTCATAGTACAGCCTCACAGGGCCACTTGTGAGCACCACAAACAATCTTTGATTCACCCTCATGTTATTGAGGTGGAGGCAGAAATGTCAGAGTGGGATATCTCAAAACCTGGCAGAATTAAATCCAAACTATCTTTGTGACTGACACATCTAGCAGTAGGTGAGAAACAATGCCTACGGAAGGCACGATCTAAACCTACCAGATGTGGAAGCAGCTGAGGATGGCAAAGAGGAGACCAGAGATAATTGAAATGGGAATGGCCAGAAGCACTGTGACTATCCTGTAGATCCAAACCCTAGACACCTCAAACAGGGCATTACTCCAGGTCCACACTCTGTCCCCACTGCGCACTGATACTGGCTCCGCAATCACATCCTCAAATGTCACCTGGAGACACAAAGAGAAAGTGGTGCTGACGCTACAGAGGTAAACCAATAAGTCATGTTCCTGTTTGACTTGATTCCCCTTCAAGAATAAATTACTGCACTGCAATCAACTGAGCAGTCTCTTGGTTCTACATGGTGATGATTTTGTGTATTGTTTTATCAGCTTTCAGCTAATTCACTGCATTGGACAAATGCACAAAGGGTCCATAAAACAAAGTTCAATAGAGCTACTGCATGCAATACCTTGAGACAGTCATTGATACCACGGGGGTCTCTGACATTAATCAGAGGCTTGGTATCACTGATTTCCACTAGTGTGGACGTATGAATGTCTTCCTCTTCTTCCAGAGCGGGAGGGGCCCTCCACAACGTCTCAGGTTCCTCCCCATTATCATATTCATCAGGGTCACTGGAGTCCTCCAAGTCAATCTCTACTTCCGCTGAATCTTCCCCTTTCATCATGGTGTTCATCCAAACATGTGAAGAAAACACAATCCAGAGAACAGAGTTTGTGCCTGTCACTTCCCTTACAGTTCAGACTGAGGCCGCTGACCAGACCCCTCAGCTGACTGTGCAGTGAGGTTATATTGGGAACATTACTGTGCCCTGGATGGTATTTGCAGATGGTCTTTCAAGTGAAGATCATTTCCCTGGGCTGTGGGAGGGATAGGAAGGATAGGGTGGGATATAAATACTGTAAGCATAGAGATGGCTCTGTATACACTGATACACCCTAATGGGAATGCAATCGTGCAGACATATACACAGACAACATGAGACAAATCTGCATGCATGAGAGCAAATATAGATTAAAACAAATGTTTAGAGACTTCCAACTGAAATATTAAGTGATACAGGTATACTTGTAGTCATCTACTTACTGATTTCATTTATTTCCAAGTCTCATTAAACTTAAGAGTCTCAGAGAAAGGGTTGACTTGGAAGACAATACTGCCTCCCTCTGGCCTGTAAAGGAAAGGAAGTCTCTTCTTCAGAGCAATCAGATTTGCCTGTGCCCCATTCCTGTGCGACATATTGCAAGTAAGTATACAAGATTAATTTTCTCAAAAATCAGATGGCGCTAAACTTTATGAAACACTGGAGCATTATCAATATTTTTTTTGGACCCTTCCCTTGACTAGGAAAAAGAAATGCAACACTGTCCTACAAAAATATCTCAAAATAATATGACACTATTTATTTGTTGAATCGAAAAATTATGGAAAACATAACAAAATGATAACAGTCATTCTTCATTTTTTAACCAAGAGCTGTCACTTTATATATACTAAAAATCAAAAAGCCATGTACTGACATTTTGATCCTATTAGCTTAGTTGATTTTGATGAGGAAAATAAACCCCTGCTACAGAGGCACCAGTTGGCCTCATAAATCTTATTGATCCTTTTCATTCTGTCTGCTACAGAAACCAGTTTATTGTTCATCTGTGAGGGTCCATTCTTCTCTTAGTTTGCTCCTTCCAGTTCACCAACAGCATCAATCACAATGAACCAACAGGAGATATGTTGCATGTTATCACAATATCCTGTTCTAGGCCCAGCATGGAGAGCATTCTCAGGTCTCTGCACTTTGTCTGGTGTAAAGCATGTTTCGCAACATGCTTTTAAGAAAAAAACCTTTCACCTCTCAACCTTTGGACCCATTAACCAGTTATCCTCTCTGCTATTAATAGGCCGGCTATCGCTCAGCTACCCACCAAACCTTCATCACAAGACCATCTCACATTGCTCTCATCATCACCATATAATGCCCCAGTACGACAGCTAGCAATGTGATGATCTGGTAAAATAATGTAAGTACCGCCTATAGAAATGTATTTACTACCCATCCTATCCATCTGCAAAACTTAAGTATTGAGTGATTGATTGTTGGCTACATTACATAATCTTAAGAGACACCCAAGAGTTTGACCTATGCACTACTAAAAGCAAACAAAATGGAAATGTTTCAAACAATGACTGCACATAATACATAACAAACCACTACCAAATATGTAACAAACTGTACATTTATTTTGAGTTGAACTTATTGAGCTACTCTACAATGACCACAGTCTCCATGGTAATGAAAACGTCTGCTGGATGAAGACAAAGAGAGAACACAGTGTATTGATGACAGAGAGTTTCCTGTGTCTGTGCCGGAGACGATGGTATGCTAATGGCTCTCACACCTCACCAGATGGGGTTTGTTTGTGACAGTGGCTGCACAGGTGAGGTCAGAGAGAGAGAGAGAGAGAGAGAGAGAGAGAGAGTGTGTGTGTGTGTGTGTGTGTGTGTGTGTGTGTGTGTGTGTGTGTGTGTGTGTGCGCACGTGTCGGTTTTAGGCTACTAAAAGACATAGGGAGTCAGCTGTTAATTTATTTCCGGAAAGTAAATTTCTTTTAAGCTTGTTTTTCATTGGCCAAAATTAGCATCCCTACTAATATGTTAATATGAATTACGGATGCACCTTGCTAACCAAGCTAGCTAGCTAGCATTAGCTGGTTAGTGCTTGGTCCTCCTCCCCGGCTCCACCCTCTCGTCTAGCGTGGAGCGTGGACGAGAGGCTCCCAAAAACCAAGATGGCAATGGCCAAAATGACAAACTCTAGGCTTCAAAAGGTAGCCCACAAATCAATGGGTGAAGTCACAGTGGCTGAGTCTAATATTATGCTAATTTTATACAGTCTATGACGAGAACTCAAGGTTTCTCTAACATTTGTGGTCTGTGACCGTCATGACCTCAGCACAATAGTAGAATATGACAATAATCAGAAAACTGTATAGGGCACTTTATTTAAAGGGGACATATTTTCAGATTCATACTATTTTGGTTTCTACTTGAACATGTTTACATGCTTTAATGCTTTATTTTTTTAACATTATTTTCACCTGTTTCAACTCTACAACGTTGTGTCAGCCCTGGTGTATGGTCTGACTATACCGCTTATCTATTCTGGGTATAGTAAAAAGAAACGCTCTGGCTTGTGTGTGTGTACCAATCACAACCGTTCTGGGAAGTGCTAAACCCCAGATGCAACAACGATGCCCTTGCAAAATAGATAACAGTAATAATAGTGGAAGCGGAGGGACATCCGGATGTCAGGCTTTATCCCAACAATGTACATTCATTGAGCCAGACTACAAAGTATCCTATCAAGTATTCATATAGGAATAATAGTTTAACATTTGAGGAAATAAACGTATTTATTCTACTTCGTTTAAGAATGCTTGATTCTGATTGGCTGGGAGGAGGGCATTAACCCGGCAGGTTGTCCGCTGACTGAGGACAGCGTCATCAAATAGTAGATCAATACGCCACTTGTATTTTTTTTCTATCACAGAAATTTCAAACATGAGGTCCATTGTAAAAATAAACCTTGTTTAAAAAGGTTTCTAAAATGTGTCCGAAATCTATCGGAGGGTCAGTTGATATATAGTTTCGCAAGCGAGATACAATGTAGCAACTACGTTATTAAACTAACGTTAGTGATCAGATGCAGCCTTGTGTGGTTGCTATAGAAACTAATTAACGTTAGCTACAGTTGAGCTAACGTTATTTGCCGTAGTTCTAAACATTACAGTGTTTTAAAAATGGACAAATTCATTTTCAATTTTAATATATTTGGAGTAGGGAAGACATTTGAGGACTGGTTAAAGAGCGACGAGGATGACGGAATGAATGAATTGAAGACGGGGCCCTTGAATCAAACTCGAAAAAGGTAACTGCCTTTGCTATCAAGGTTTTCACTGAGTGGAAGAGCCACCAGAAGGATAGACTGACAGTGACAACTGACCCGGACACCTGCAGCGCTGAAGAACCTTGTGTGGTTGCTATAGAAACTAATTAGCTACAGCTGAGCTAACGTTATTCACCGTAGTTCTAAAGGGGACTACTTTTTGAGGGAGATGAACTCAAACAGAGTATACATTTAATAAGCATGCAATACGAATACGAAAAAGCATAATTATTAAAGTATTTGAATTGTTTTATTATGTTGGCAAGCAAGAAGTAGAATAAACGGGATAATCACCTCAAGGCAGGGTAATAAACAGTTTGATATGCCCGGTTTGTGGAAGGTAAGCCGTCCACAAGCCGGGCATATCAAACTGTTTATTGCCCTGCCTTGAGGTGATTATCCTTTACTTGCTTTCTTGCTGAGTTAGATTAGAGGATTCTTCTCTCAAATCTGACCGTTAAATATGGAGATACAGCCTGCAGCCGGTTAGCTTTGCTTAGCAGAAAAACTAAAAACAAGAGGAAACCACAATGTGACAGAGCCAGGCTAGCTGTTTCCCCGTTTTTAGTCTTTATGCTAAGCTAAGCTAACCGGCTGGCTGTACCTTCATAATTATCAGACAGATGTGAGAGACAGGAATCAATACTCTCATCTAACTCTCAGCAAGAAAATGAATAATCGTATTTCCCTAAATGTTTAACTGTTCTTCTAACATTTTAGCTGCTGGCTGGCTAACTTAACAAACAGACATGAGACTGGTGTTGATCTACTAATCTAACTCTCGACAAGAATGCAACCAAGCATATTTCCCAAAATGACGAACTATTCCTTTAAACCGTGTTTTTCAGAGGGCCTGTAATATGCACGTGTCTCATCACGGCTTTGGGCCCTTAACTAGTTTGTGGAACCTGACTGAGTGCTCTGGTCATGAGTTTGTGGTCATAGACAAATGGTTGTGCTGTGTGAAGCTCTGTGAAGATGGTTGAGCAGCTGCCATGTTATAGGCTATGTGTATATGCAATTCTGAGGGAATTCATGCTGTTACTGTTTAAGAGAAGGTCTGATAAAATAATGTGGTTCACTCTGTCGGACAACACCATCAATAGCACCACCTCCCTTTGATTCTTCAGGAGTGGTTCTCTCATTATCACTGGCAAACAGACAGCACAAGGCACAGCACACAGAAGAACATGAGGTCTTTTCATTTAGCCTATCATGAAGGACAGCCGAATAACAAATCACAGTCGACTGAGCTCTAGCCATGAATTCTCATTTTCTATAGAGTGGGCTTGTGTTTGATCTGCAATGAATATGCTTTGTAAAAGAGATGCACAGTTGATGTGATTGTCTTGATTTAATAAAAGCAGCCACTGAGATGGAAGGTCCTTCACTTTAATTAATAACTTATGAAGACTGCTTATATAGGCTAAAATATTCATTAGACCAAATTGCACACTTTGAAAGCTGGGTGATGATGGTGTATTGCATATTACATACAGTATGTCATATTCAAAAGATGTGTGTCTAAATCTTTCTGAGAGAAAAGGGGCAAAAACTTGGTTGCTTTTTCAGTTTATGTATTTCTTATGGAGTAAAAAGTTTTCTTCGTATTTTTTAACACTTCCTTATCCCTTAACATCCAGTTCTCTTACATTTCCCTTTAAAGTAGCTTTACTATAATGGTGAAAAAAATATTCTATCCCACATTGAAGCAATTTGATGCTTAGACTGAGCTAATTATTTCAAACCCATGACTATGTTTTTATGGCTGCACAACTCCATCAAATGGGAATATTCTAGGTGTCTTGTGCATTATTGTATACACATTCCCCCGAAGGTCAGCCAGACTTATTTGGTTCCTTTGCTAACCTTTGGAACATTACTAAAGTTAAAATTAAAGACTGCAGGCAGGAACAATGTTTTGGGTGCATAGCAGGTTTTTGAAATGATTGGCCAATTGCTAAACAATTCTAGACAACCTTTAAGAGTTGACTAAAGTGGACATTAAGAATACGGTTAAAACTTTCAACCTTTATGAGAAGACCAGCATAGAAAAATGACTTCATATTATCCTTTTTTTAACATACCAATAACATATCTTCTATATGATTGTGGAGACTGTGATGACATGTATGTGTGTTTGTGGATGTGGGAGATACTTGTGCACAACAAATCTCTATGCAGGTGTATCATTTGCACGCAGTGTGTGCATACATCACTGCTTGTTCTAGGCTTCCTGTTTTATTATGTTGGCTTTGATAACAGTATTTGTCTGTACTTGTTATGAAAGTTGCATCGATACTCTGCAGCACTTACATGTGTTTACCGTCAGGAACCACATGGCACTGTGTTGCCTTGCTTTTACTAACATATCCGGATGTCTATAAATGATGTGCGTGCGGTTTTAGGCTACAAAAAGACATAGGGAGTCAAAAAGAACATTTGTTTTAAGTTTTTCGTTGGGCACTACTTTCTCTCTTGACTGACATTAAAGCAGCGGTTATTTTACTCATTTACACAGTATGTTTATAATTCTAGATGTGTTTACAGGGTTAGTGAAAATGTTGCTCAGCCTGCTCTCTTCAGTTGTCGCCTATTATCATGTCTATCTGATGATATCCCCTAAATCTAATCTGTGGGAGAGCTGCAAAATATTTACCCACATCAACATTTTATCATCTGTCTTCATTCACTGATCGTAGAAGAATGATGCTTTACCCAGTTTAAAAGAAAAAACTGCATATAGGTCTACCATCATTGTATATGTACAATATTTGATAAGTAAGTCATATTCATAGGTAAATGTATGAAAATATAAACAGTTGTTGATCTGCCAGTGTACAAATATTAAGAGGATATTAGAGACAACCACTTCATCTGATGAAATGGCATTTTCTCCTTATATAATCATGTGTTAACTGGGTTCAGTCTTAGTCACAGGCCTTATAAATGTAGGATTGATACTTCATTTTGTTATATTGTATTCTATATATTATAAGTGGACACCTGGAGGACACAGAGAACAGGAGTCAAAGCTTTTCTGCACGGAGAAAAAATGTCAAACATACAGAGATGGTGCATATGCAGGTGTTGCTAATGGCTGTTTTTGAGTATTTTTGTGATCAGAGAGAGATAGGAATTTCCCTTTTACATTTGAGAGCATTTAGCTGGCACAATTTTCCAAAGCAACTGAGCTCCATGATACTTTGACAGGACACGTGATGGACTTTGATGATGGGGAGGCTGGCTGTTGATCTCATGGTTACACCCGGCTGCCCCTTCACTGTAACAGGCTTTCCCTGTAAGATTAATGATTATACATGAACAGTGAGTGTAGTAAATTATTATCTGCTGTCAGAAAATACAACAATATTGATGAAAATAACCTCATTTACGAGATTGACTAGCCAGTCATATGTGATACTTGAACTGTCTTGCCCTGAGGATACATCTAATCTGTTTAGTACAGACCAATGTTCTAACATTTACATATTGCTTGCTAGTGATGTACAGTAAGATTGAATGCTAATAAATCTACAGTATATCAATTATTAAAGTAACCAATGTTTATTTGCACATTTAAAGCGATAAGAAACTATCATTTTTTGAACAAAAGTAATGTGTCTCTTTTTTGAGTACAATAAATAAAGTTCACAAAAATTCCTGCAACATCAATACAACACAACAACACTGAATTACCTGTACAAAACAATATCGCTGCTATATTGAAGCCTCATTTTAAACTTGTGAAAAATTAATGACTGCCCACTCTCATCCTAATTATAAATTCTGATATAGTATTTACCTGAAGATCTGTATACTGATTATGTTGTCATGACTTCAAGTATAATCCAATATTTGTGCTCATTACTTTTTAATAAAAAAAATAAAAAAAATAAAGTAGCTTTGCTTAAGTAGTTAAAACAAAGGGTTGAGATTATTAACTTTATCGCTACTAGTTTTACCACAAATACAGAAACAATAATTCAAGAAACAACGTCTATTAGCTTTCTATTCCAGTATTGTTTCTAGGTATACTCTTTAGATAAAAGGATAAGAGTAGGCTATGTCAAGTTTCATAAACAATTAATTTCCTGATGCTGTATGTTAGCTTTCACTGTTTGCTATTACAGTTTACAGACATATTGCAGTCATTAAGTACTCTGGATCACTTTTTTTTAATCTTATAGCTGTAATAGTCTAGCAGGCTGCCAATGCTACGACACAACAGTGAGGTATATGTATCTAACTGAACTCTTCAGGGATCTGTCCCGGTATCCTGAAACCAGTCTGCCCAGTTTGATCCAGAGTGCTTCTCATACTGGATGTGGTAAAACTTGCACGTGTCTCTACTGTGCAGCTGGTCCTATGGAGGAACTGCAGAAAATTCTCATGGCCTGAGCCCTCATGGCTGGAGACGGCCAGCTCCACTGGCCGGGCTGAGTAGCAGCGTCTCAGCTTACAAAGTTCCTCCCGGATCTGCCGGTTAAGAAGCCCATAAAAAAATGGGTTAATAGCAAAGGAGGAATATGCCAGCCAAGTGACTGTTTCCTTCAGGTCATCGGGAATCTTGGGAGTTGCATGCAACATCAGATGGAGGTGAAAGGCAAAGTAAGGCAGCCAGCAGATCAGAAACTGGCCAACAATAACCACCAGAGTGAGAGCAGCTTTACCTCCACCAAAAGGCCGGTCACGCATAATCCTACGTGGGGTGTTGCGGGTTGTAATGATGGTAGTCTGGCTGTTTATTGAGTCAGAGCGATGTTTCACTTGACTGTTTGTCCACAAGGGTAGAGGTCCATGCTGGCGGGCAGCCACACGGGCCACTTTGTATACATTACAGTAGACAGCAAAAATCACAACAGCAGGTAGGCAGAAACAGGTGACACTAAAGAACACAGAGAAGACTCGTCTGTGGTTACTGTGGCTCCAGTGCAGTGAGCAGTGTGCAGCACTGATGGAGCTCAGGCTGCCGTAAGATGGCCACCCAAACACAGTAGACAACGCCAGCACTGCAGAGGCCACCCACACCATCACTATCACGGCTGAAGTCAGCTTCAGGGTCATCTTGACCTCATAGCGCATGGGGTGGACGATATAGTAGTAACGTTCCACACTGATGGCTGTGATGGTGAATATAGAGGCAGCTATGAGGATTACATTGAGGAAGATGTAAACTTGACACTCCAGTATAGTGAACACCACACCAGCAAAGTATGGAGAGTTGGACACAATACCAAGAGGCATGAGCAAGCTGGCACACAGCAGGTCCACTGCACACAGGTGGCACACAAAGGCAAATTTCCTGAGATGAGGAGCTTTTATGACAACGACCAGAACAGCAGTGTTGGATAGAAGTGCCAGAACATTCAGGGTCACCATGAAAAATATCCCTGTCAGGTCCTTGAAGTGTGTCTGCGGGTTGGGAAGGGTGCCCAGTTGTCTGCTGGGAGCTGAGGGCATTGGTGCCCAAACAGTGGTGCTGTCATTGTACTCAGGGTTCAGAAATGAACTGTTTTCCTCCATGATTCATAGTGAAGGTTTCATAGTAAAAGTACACATCTGTATTCCGGACTTCCCCATTGTTCAGTAATGAGGCGGAAGCATCCTTCAGACATCAAAGGAAATAGTCTTCACTCCTGTGTTGGAGAAAATAAAGTGCAATTAAATATTAACGTTTATGACAAATCATGTTTAATAAAGACTACATTAAATCTTTAAACCTGCAATAACTAAATATTTAACCACTTGGGTGCAGCGAAAACAAGCTACACCTTTTAAGTTGATATGGTTAACATGTTAGCAAACAGATTCCTATTAACACATCAAGCAGATACGGAGCTACATTCACATTCATTTGGAGATAACCCTGATGACAACACTATGTGTTCATCAGGCTTGACAAATCTCCTCCAGAGCTACAGAAGATACAGTTGTTGTTTTTCAGGCGGTATCACTTACCATGACAAGTAAACTAATATTTTGATATATAAGTAGAGGATCTCCCCTTTAAGCCCTGTCCAGTTTAGTGGTTCTGGGAAAGGCACAGTTAATATTCGCTAATGTATCAAAACAGAAATTTGAATTGATTACACTGATGCCTAATTAGGCCTACATGTTAAATATAAACATTCAGAGATCCTCACTGCAGCCTCGTGACCTTCGAAGGAACACACACATAAATACCTTAAAGGTACTGGAAAGTAAATCAATAACTGTTTGTGAGAATATTTAAGAAGGGATGCTCACTCTTTTAGTGAGCGAGGGACATGATCAATAGGAATAATTCATGGAGGACACCCTGTCTCTCCTCCATCCGTCCCCATCCTTTTGAAATATAAGATAATGAGTTTGCTTGTTGTAGCCCAGCTGCAGGGAACTGGCTGCATTGATTAGTATGTGTTCAGTGTCACCCTGCACAGCATCATCAAATAGGAAACCTCTTACCAGGATAAGTTTGACCCCTGACTATTGAGTAGTTTATTGTAAAAAACAACAACCAGAAAGCATTGACTGGATGTATATTCTGTGTGTTTACTGTGCATTTTAATTTAACAAAATTCAGCAAATGCACAAACTGAATTTCAAACATCTTCTCTGCATTATTGCTTTTCATCTCTTTGTAGCGCCTTTAATGTGCCACTACATACATCCACCATCTTGTGCTGATAATCATAATCAGGTTTCAGACTGTGGAGCATGCTGTGTCCTAAATACATGTGATCACTCGCTGCCTGTGATCCAGTGATGCTCTCCCCTGCTGTAATCTTCTCTGGCGAACAGCTATTGGCATGCCATATTTCAGTCAGATTTATCCCCAGGAAGGACTACATGTACATTCTCATGCATATTATGTAAGGGTGTCCGCATTTGTCATAATGTTGCTCTTGCAGCACATGCTACATCCTTTGTCTGCAGATTTTACTCCTGAAGTGGATGACCATTTTCAGCGTCTAGTTATTTACAGTTTATTTAATTATTTAAACATCGAAACATGCAGTGGATTTTGCCTCTGTTGTAGATGTTCTCTTTCACTATTTTTTCTACATTATAACGAGGATGACGGAATTATGCAGGTCTTTAAATCCCTCATAAATCCATGTTACAGAGTATTTTGCCCTGTCCAGAGAAACCCCATAATCTCACTCTATGTTATGACCTTCTAAATCATGTTAATAACCAATTGCAAAATGAAAAGAAAATATTGAGCATTAAATATCTAAAAGATTTCAATGTCTAAATGGACTATTGTAATACAAAATGTGTTTCAGTAGTTTCAGTAGATGCAATTTAAGTGAAAGATGAGGATGTGTTTTGCATTGCTCTACATAATTAGCCTCATTGAGAAAAAAAAGACACAAAAAATAGTATATGAATTGCAGTACATTTCCATTACTGTATATACTGTAGCAACATGTTGATGTACATATGCTAATATTGTAATTGTAGAGTGCCTCAGATTCCACCAAAGACGTCAAAGTAAAATCACAATTAAAGGCCCTATCCTACATATCCAGGTATGAGTAACCATTTGAGGGCCACAATGTGTGATGGGTGGACCTTTTTGTCCGGTCTGTTATTTGTAATGCTAAAAGTTCATGTTCAAAACCACCAGGAATTGTTTATATTATTTTAGATACCACTGGTTTATATCATCAGTTACCTCAGAGTGTTCTTAAATGTCTTACGGCCCTTGTCTTAACCCAATAGATTTCATTTCTACAATTAAAAATTTATTACTAATCAAAATTTCACCAGATTGCAATATGCCAGGATTTCGAATCAATATATGATTTGTAACATTGACCTTCAATTTTGTTGACTCAAACATCTTCCTCAATCTTTCACATTCTCAAACACATGCATGGTACTCAAACTATTCTGTTGGTAATTCTCAAGCCTCTTGTATATTTTAATGTCAGCCTCAGATATACATAACAGATAAATGATGAAAGAATTAATAAGGAATCTAAAGCTCTCAGGAATTTGGAGTGATAAGAGAAAAACATTATAGAGCCTACTTGTATTCTTTTTAATTATCAAATGCACTAAACATGTTGTCAGCATTTATATTGCTGTATATGAACCCCACTCATTATCTAAGCTTAGTCTTATAACGCCATAACCACTTACTTACACAAAAACATACCAAACAACGCTTACATTTTGACAAATTGGCTGTAGCTCCTCCAAAAGGTTTTCTCTGACTTTTGTAAAGTTGAGTACTTCCAAATTATGGTGATGACTCTTCTGTGAATCTTTTAAATCAAACTCAGTGCTCAGGTGTTGTTTTCTGGTGTATAAGAGTGCTGGTCCACCTTACAGAGATCTATTAGGAGCTAATGCAAAAACTGTGGGAAACAAAAATCGTAGAGTATCCCCCAAAAAAACAAAGACATATGAGACTTGGTAAAGGACCCCAGGGAGCGCTGACACTGACAGAGAGTTGATGTGCTGTGCTTCCACTGAGACAACACAGCTGGCTGAGCTAAAGTAGGGGGGGGGGGAGGAGCCAGCAATTGGTGATTGTTCAAATCACATCTTTCAAGACAAGATGACTCTATCAAACCACCACCCGCTGACATTAACTATGTCCCACACACACTCTCTTTCATCAGTCAGTATGTGGCAGTGACTGTCACACACTGTCCACTATGCCTGTCTTTACAGATGTTCCTCTATTCTCTTCTACAGCGCTTCAGAGAATACACACACACACACACACACACACACACACACACGCACTAAAGGATTGGTTGGATTTGCTCAGTCAATTCACCAATTTACAATCTTCTTAAAATGGAGTTAATTGTATTCCTAATTGATTGATTTTTTTTTTTTATAGTAACCATTTAAAAACAGTAGTTTGAGAGTTGATCATTGGTTAAATAGGAGTGTAACAAAAGGCTCGGCGCTGACACCTATTGGTTGCTGGGAAAACAAATGTATGTAAATGATGTAAGAAAGGGTCCAAGTTAAGATAACAGAAGGATATCAGTTCTAAGGGTTTATTGGCCCTCGCGTAGGTAAGCACAACAAACAGAGAACTGATGTAATAGATGTTGTGGAAGCAGGGAGATTAATTATCACGTACAGCATATTTTGCAACTGCAAACAAAACTATTCTAGAAACACAGTATCACTTGGTGTAATGCAGTTTGTCATGAACAACAGGGTACAAATGGCAACCCTATTTTTTAAAAACACAAAGTTATAACAGTATAAATGTTAAAGAACATCTTCACATACTTATTATTTAGACACAGCCACTTACTAACACAAATGAAATAAGAACACTTGTTTGTTTTTACCACTGACGAGTACACGTGACATTTTATAGTGCTGTTAAACGTCTTGGTAGAGTCACCAGATTAAGCTTCACACGTTTCGAACACACAACCGACAACAACAGCTGTAAAAAACGAAGAACTCTAAAAAGTGTTAAAAAAAATAACTAACTAGGCTACCTAACTTCAAGCACGAGATACCAATACTGAATAAACTACAGGACAGGTGGATTAAAAAACCTGCAACCTGTCACACATTTCTATCAGGCATCATGAAAAACTGGTGACCAACAGATGAAGGCACCAAACGTTATACCTGAGAATCATTTCTCATTTCTCCATTTTCAGGCAGGAGTGAAGCATCTTGGCAAAAGCTTTGAATAGCTTTGTTTTCAGCTTTACCCATACCCAGTCTCTTCTTTAATAGTTTGTCCTCATTATTCAACTTTGTGCGGATTGCAGTTTTTATTTGGCTGCTATCAACGCCGAATTTGAGTGTCACATGATCTGCAAGAAGAAGCAAAACAAACTATTTTAATCACCATTTTGCATTATCACATTCATAAATAATGAGCATCTACCAAGAAGGTCTGTGTGCTTGAAATTAACAAATGTTCTCTATCTTACCAATTATACTTCTCAAGATCTCAGGGGGGAGTTGAGGCTTGTGGCAATCTTCCCCGGTAAAGGTGTTCCTCCGGCCCTGCAGAGAGTGTGTGGCCAACGTTTCTCTGTCAAAAAGTATCATCAGCAGTGCCGACGTGTACTTTTTGTAGTCTGCGATTTCTGCAATACGCTCATAAAGATTTCTTGGTACACGGAGATTCTCTGAGAGATACAACAAGTTCTGATCGTCCTGTGGGCAGAGAAGAAAAATGTTAACTATAAATGTTTTAAGATGCTTTAATGGCTAAATCTGACACCATCACTTTTGTAAAATTGTCTGATACCTATTACCTGGAAAATCTTGAAACAGGAGCACTGGTAATTAGCTCTCCAACGATAACAGAATTTAAAGTGCTCATATTATGCTCATTTTCAGTTTCATAATTGAATTTAGAGTTTGTACCAGACTAGGTTTATGTGGTTTAATTTTCAAAAAACACTATATTTTTGTTGTATTTGTTTGTTGTCATTGCTGCAGCTCCTTTTTTCACCCTGTGTGTTGAGCTCTCTGTTTTAGCTACAGTGAGGCATCTCACTTCTGTTCCATCTTTGTTGGGAGTCGCACATGCACAGTAGCTAGGTCAGCACAGCTAGCTAGTCAGTTGCAGAGTATACGTAGACGTGTGTTACAAAGTGACGCAAGTTCGTCACGGAAGTAAATGCTGGACTACAATAGAGCTGTTAGAAGCAGTTTGTGAACAGTGTTTTCTGTTGGAGATGGTAAATCCCTTTGGGGTGGACTTTGTGCTTTTTCACTTTGTAAACCTATAACGTGCACAAAAAGATATATAACACAATAAAGGGAAGGGGTAAAACCAAAAAGCATAATATGAGCACTTTAAGTGAACTGAGCATTCTTCCCAAAATTGTGCCGTTATTAGAAGACATGGAGTATATGAGCACTGACCTCTGAGATATTATGATCCTCCCTCATCTCATCCTCAGGATCAGCCAGGAAAGAGATAGTTTTATCTTGAGAGTTCTGCGGTGTTGCTGCTGCCTCGCCTCCTTGGAGAACATGATCCAGAGTGACTCGCAGTTCATGTGCTGTGTGCCTCATCTGCATCATGAGAGTGTTCATCTCTGTAAAAAGTGTCAAACCACTTTAGAAATGCTGAAACAGAGTTAAGTTTATTCATACAATAGTTAACATTAGATGGCATGTAGCTCAGGGCCTTAGCTAGGATTTTAGTAGAACCCCTCCCAATGACAAAACTTTTGACATGCCAACAGCCAAAAAAAAGTATCTAGAAAATCACAACAATTTCACATTTTCATCTTTCATTTAACTGCTCATTATATGTTTATCTCTCTACATGGTGGTCTTATCCCTACACGTATTTACAGGTATGTAAAACATAATAAATCCTTTTTATTTAATTTGGTAATACTTTTTAACAGGTCTGTAATTTTCTTAGAATTTGCTAAATAATTTCCTGAAATTAAATATGCAGTTTGATACCAATTGTAAGGCCAATAGGAATATCCTTGGAAGAGGACAATTTATTCACAGATAAAGTCATTCATTTTTTCAGTAATTACTGAGTTAATTCTCAAAATACATTCAATGGTATGCTCGCCTGTAGACGGGTATAAGATCTTTACATGATCTGCTGTGCACTGACTAAAAAACTCTGTAGGTTACACTATTAACTGTAGTTACATTGACAATTAAAAGTGTCCTTTTATTTAGTACCAAATTGAATTTTTTTTTCTTTTTTCGTAGAAGCCTTCTTGCATTTAATTCCAAAATTACAGACACAAATAATAAAGCATCACCTGTAACAAAACAAAAACAAATATCTAAATATGTCTAATATTGTCTAAAACAATATCAGCATCAACCTTAAAAAGCCCAACACATGTTTTACGCCTTCCCTGGCTATATTAATTCATTAATTAACAGTCATCTTTTTCCACCCACCTTTCAGCTCCCTCAGCTCTCTCTCGGCCAAAATTCTACATCTGCGTTCATATTTGAGTTGTGCCTGCAGTTGCTCTATTTTCATGAGGAGACTGATGGTGTCTGTTCTGATGCCTGGGCTTGCAATATTTTCTTCATCAAATTCAATGGTTTCATGCTGCCAAATGAGAAGAAATCACATGAACAGATTCCATGTGTAGTAAGGTAAACAACAGTTGTTTTTTATGCACAATGAAATAGCATCTCTCACCTCGTTGTTTGGAAAAGGAGGTGAGTAGCTGGACTCCTGAGCCAACCTGTACTTATCCTCCATTGGATCACAGTCAAATTCCTGGGCATCAGGGCCGACTTTTATCATCTTGACTGGTGGTTGTGTTGGACCCGCTCCTGCGTCTCTCTTGGGTGGCATGGGGTTAAAAAAAAATAATCTGGCAGAGTAAAGATTGATCAGTTGACACATCAAGCATTGCTTTTCTGCACAAGATGGAGTCAAACTTTTGAGTAAAACTTTTTCATTCGCTCAACGTTGTTTGACTGTTCATTTTACAGTAAGTCATTTGAGACAAAGATGAAAAGTTAGTTCACGTCGCATCCCCCTCCCCCTGCCTCCTCAACCCCTCCTACTAGCTTCCAGATTGCCTCCAGCTAGAGCCACTGAGTGATACAAACTGTCTTTTCAATACATTATCAAATGCATGCGATATGTAATGTTAGGCGGTTCAGAGGAGGCTCACCTGGCCGTTCAGCTCTACTTCACGGATAAACTGTAACCACACTCAGTGAGGACAGAGCCAGCACAGTAAATGCAAATACTGCGTAGTAGAGGAAGTAGTAGTACTACTGCAGTAGTGCAGTACATAGATCCTGATGCAATTACGGCTAATTTTTAACAGCTGCGCAAAACGTTTTCGGTTAAATATGTGTGAAATACTGCTCCTGCATTGATCTTTTAGTGTGCATGGTATACATTTGTAAAAAAATTATTGTGTTGTGAAAATTATATTTTTTACAATTATGTGCGGAACAAAGCTGCGAAAACTTATTCCCCGAGGGAAGTATTTTACCTCAGTACAGTTTCCTGCTCATCTAAATTCTTGATTGAACCAATGGAAATTCTGAGTTTTAAGAAAAGGCGGGGCGCTTTGAAGGAACTGTGAAGATCAGCCAATCGCCGTCTGTCTTTAAACGTGACTTCAGCTTCCTAGTTTGGTTGCAGTGTACCCATGTGGGTTCTATATTGACTTGCTGCCTTTAAGAAAGTTGATGAGTTAACTATATCTACAGTTTACTTTGAAACGCCGCTTGTCACAATGTCTTCGCCTTTCTTTATGAAGAAAAAAGAAAACCCCAAATTTGCCAAAAAGGGGAAAAATACAGCAGTGCTGAAACGAAAGGTAAGTGAGCTGACTGTTAGCAAGTAAGCTAAACCCGAGTAACGTTAGCAAACCAGCAGGTTCACACATGCGATTTACCAGCTCTAGCTAGCTGTCCTAACTCGGTCATTCATTGTATGCCATTACAAACGCTCCCTTTTCTTTCTCCTGCTGCAGGCTGATGGGGACTCAGGTGGAAAGAGCAAACTACGAGCCAAGAAACCCAACTCCAAACACAACGAAGAGATTTCCAGCGACTCTGAGACAGAGAGGTTAATTTCTGATGTGCTTACTTGGGGTTATGCATTGATGACCGCTGTTTGGTCCCGATTTTAAAGCACTTAACTAACACAGCAGTTGTAAATTGGTTGTGCTTTTGTTTCTTATTGTTCAGTCCTGTAGTGCCCAGAAAAAGACATTCCAAGGAAGAGATTGATTATGAGGAAACACCACAGGAGAAGAAGCTTAGATTAGCCAAACTTTACCTCGAACAGCTAAAGGAAGAAGGTATGCTTGTCCAAACATCATAACTTAGAGGTCTAACATTACTTTATGACTATGTATTTATTGTGTGATCTGAATGCATCAGAGGAAGATAAAGCCGAAGAAGACTCATTTGAGACTGATCTGATTGCTGGAAGACTTCAAGAAGATGTGGTAAGACTGCTTTATGTATTAAAGTACATCATAGTGGCATAGACATCAGAGTGTAATTGCCACTAGTGACATGAGACATGACCCCCCTCACTTTTAATTATCCTGTCACTGTCCACCACCACCCCTGTACTTCTTGTGCGTTTATTTTAGTGGCCGTAATTTCAGTTTGATCATTAAATTTAATAAAACAGCTAACATAACACAGATGTGTGGATCTCTGAGCACATAAAAATGTTGATATGCTCAACTGGGTCACGTGAATGTATTAGTGTTTGCAGCAATATCATTTTTATTTCAAATTATTTCACCCCTGGTTTTGCAAGTGTTTTGGTGGGTTTGGTATCAGGTGTTTTTTGGGGGTTTGACTTCATTGTGTCTCCTCACCTGGCTTCCAAACTAAACCTGTGTCCTTGATCTTAGACACAGTATTTCTTTTGGGATTTAATGTGAGATCAATTGCCATTCACTGGTCTATGTTTTTGATTTAGCTGTGTATGTGATTTGTCCCTCAGCTTGAACAAAAAGGAAAGCTTCAGCGGCTTATTGCCAAAGATGTAAGTATGGGGATTTGTATCCCTTCAATCTCGACAACATGTCTTAATATTTCAAGGGGAAAAAAGCTGTTTATGATCAGTCTGACTCTTTATTTAATTTCTGGTCTGTCTTTTAGCTCATTCCGCCGGATGCTTCAGAAATCAGGGTGTTAAGAGGACACAAACTTCCAATTACCTGTCTGGTCATCAGCTCTGATGACAAGTTCATCTTTTCTGCTGCCAAAGACTGCTCCATCATTAAGTGTTAGTATATATTAAAATCCTGAAAATCCATGGTTTTTGATACTACAGAGAAGTATGTATGAAAATTGAGGGGGGGAAATGGAATGGATGTGGATAAATATGAAAATTGTCTGTCTGTTGCTGAGATTAATGGTCTGATTTGGCAGTTTCAATTCATGGTTTTTCTTATATCTTCAGGGGATGTTGAGACTGGGAAGAAACTGCACATAATACCTGGCGGAAGGAAAGGTACAGAGGATCGGCATGTTGGACATACAGCGCATATCCTGTGTATGGCCATATCATCAGATGGAAAATACTTGGTAAGTAGTATTCTCTCAGCATCCTGCTTTGGCCAGTAGTTTGCCAAAATGCGACATCACATTGTAACAGGACCCTCTTTCTCAACATATTTTAGGCCACTGGAGACGTGAACAAACTGATCATGATCTGGGAGGCAGAAACATGTAAACATCTATATAAATTCACAGGACACAAAGGGCCTGTTTCGGTACGTTCTCCCTCTTTCTCTCCGTTACATGGAAGAACCCTTTTTTTATCTTACCAGTTGTGTAGCTATTGTAGTGCTGAGGTCATCCTGTGAATCATATTAAATGTCTTTTCCTTCTCAGGGTCTTTCATTCAGGAAGGGAACTCATGATCTGTACAGTGCCTCTCATG
This sequence comes from Sander lucioperca, assembly GCF_008315115.2. Lineage (NCBI taxonomy): Eukaryota > Metazoa > Chordata > Actinopteri > Perciformes > Percidae > Sander > Sander lucioperca. Next base: position 4,923,776 of record NC_050178.1, read on the forward strand.
ATCGCTCAATAAAGGTGTGGAATGTGGACGAGAATGCGTATGTGGAAACTCTGTGAGTAACTAATCAGAAAATAATTGATCTCACTCCGAAGCAGCTGCATTTGTCTTGAAAGTGTGAATTTAACTGCGATTGTGACTCGCTGTAGCTTTGGGCATCAGGACGCCATCACAGGACTGGACAGTCTGAGCCGTGAGTGCTGTGTGACTGCAGGAGGAAGGGACCGCTCAGTGCGGGTGTGGAAGATAGCCGAGGAATCTCAGCTGGTGTTCCACGGCCACGAGTGAGTCCGTCTGTCCTTTCTCTGTTGTTTTTGTGTCTCGCTGTTTGCACCATTGAATTCATGCCTTGTCTTCTGTCAGTTCCATATGAAAACACTGTGCATTACAATAATTAAGAGGCACATTTTAATACTGTCAAGTTAGGAAGTATTACTTTTCAAAGTTAATCTTTTTCCCAAGTGAGCAGTGAAGGCTTTATCAATCAAAAAAAGTAGTGAGGTGATAATGTAAGACCAGTTTTTGTCACTTAAATGACATACTATAGACGTATATTTCATTTATAATTCATAATGTATGCACGTAATGATTGAGTCTTAAGAATTAACTTTTGAATATACATATTTTTTTAAATGAGCGTGACAATTGTCCAAGAATCTTACATTGTTTATGTTTATTCCTTAAACACTGACATAAATAGAAGAAATATTGATACAACAATAAGAACATAAACAGTTAAAAACCATGAGATGAGAGACACGCAGGAGCCGGCCCTTGAAGATTTTCCTGGGAGCAATGGTGAAACTGAAAACAGTTATTACAAATCTGAAAAATATACCGCAAACGAGACGAGTATTGTAAAAATGAGTTGCTACAGTATTATGAGTATGACCAGTGAAAGAATAATAAGTCTGAATTAGAAGTACAAAAGAGTAATCAACCCTGCAAACGTATATACATCCACAAAAGTAAAAGTAAGAAGAATAGATCATCAACAGTTACGTAGAAGGTTATATTAGTAACACATTAAATCCAGACAGCTAGTATAGAGATTGTGAAGTTGCATTAGGAAGTAACCTATTCTGATTTCCTTTTTCATTTAACGTAGGGCATTAATTTAGAACGGTAAACAGTCAGTTTCACCTGAGGCCTGTACTACGAATCAAGATCAACATGCCCTGGATTTATTTGTTACCCGGCTTCACCAAACCTAACAACCGCGGTACCGCATGAGCTGTGTCACGACGGTGGTTATCAACTAGTTCAATCAACCCAGGTATTCCAAATCCAGTGGCGCGCGCATTCACATAAAAGAGGCGGGTTTTGCACAGCCTGACCAATCGCAAACATCTACCAGAGCCAAGAGCAAACTACAATTCTACATACATCTGAAGAATACAGACAGGGTTTTACAGGCAAAACGTAATAACAGTCACTGCTTCCTAAAACGGGAAGGAAAGCTGGCAAAAAAAGCCAACGCTGTAAATGTGTAAATAATGCGTTCATTAAAAAAAACCCATCGGGGAATGTTAACGGGGTTGTCGCTCTCTAAATGGTCTAACTTTTCTGAGTCTCTCTCTCTCTCTCTCTCTCTCTCTCTCTCTCTCTCTCTCTCTCTCTCTCTCTCTCTCTCTCTCTCTCTCTCTCTCTCTCTCTCTCTCTCTCTCTCTCTCCTCTCTCTCTCCTCTCTCTCTCTCTCCCTCCTCTCTCTCTCTCTCTCTCTCTCTCTCTCTCTCTCTCTCTCTCTCTCTCTCTCTCTCTCTCTCTCTCTCTCTCTCTCTGTGTGTGTGTCGAGTGCCACAGCATCTTCTAAGAACGGTGACGCCGTTAACAATCGAGTATTGATTGGTCAGTAGGCGGTGCTTTTACACCAGTTGATCTCTAATCTCCAACATGTGTTCAGCATAAGTTACCACGGCGATTTAACCTGGTAACAAGTGATCCACCGTCGTGATACACAAAACCCTGGGTTGAACCTGACGTTACCTCGTTAACGCCAAATCTTGCTTTGTAGTACAAACCTAGTAGACCATGTACAGACTAAGTAGACCATGGTGAGAAAACACAGTGAAACTTAAACCGTTTTCATTTGTTTGATTTTCTGCTCATTCAAAGTTAGTATGATGAAGACGGTTCAATATTTTTTCATAATGACATTTATTTGTTTTACCTGTCGCAAAAGAAAACAACAAGAATCCGTATCGACATCGGCCAAATGAAAATTCTACACATTGGTATCGGCTGAAGAATTTGCAATCGGTGCATCTCTAACTGTAATGTGTTGTTAGGGTTGTCTTATGACTCCTCTTTTGCCTTCTTGGTTTCTAATGTCCTTTTTAGCTTTTATAAATAATCCTACATTTCTAATATTCAAAATAACATAATTTGCTTTGTCACTATTGTGTCTCCCTACAGGGGTTCAATTGATTGTATCCAGCTCATAAACGAGGAGCACATGATAACAGGAGCTGATGATGGGTGAGGCAGTAGCAGCTTTTACAGTCATATTTTTATTTTACATTTTTTTTCAGAATCTGACAGATTAATTTGTTTTTTCTTCTGTACCCTCTCTCAATTTCTGAACAACCTCAGCTCTGTGTCTCTGTGGAGTGTCAACAAGAAGAAGCCTCTCTGCACAGTTAAGCAGGCTCACGGTCGCCATGGTGATGCAGGGCTGGAGCAGCCTCATTGGGTCGCCTCGGTAGCAGCGCTTCAAAACTCTGATACAGTCGCCTCAGGTGCCTCTGGCTGTGAGGGTCCTCCTTACCAGCTTTTTAATATGACGCATACATTCACTTCATGTGCTGGACGCATTAAATTCTTTTCACAGTTGTCTTTTATGAATGCAAATTTAATCAATATAATTAATGAACTTTTGAATGATGAACTGATTAAGTGTCTGCAAGAACCCATATGTAGAACAGTTGATGCATTTATGTTTAGCTTAGCTATATTTAAGATGTTCTGCTGTCTGTAGTGATGTCAATTAGTTACGATGGTTTCTTCTGTGTAGGTTCACACAACTCACAGGTGCAGCTGTGGAAGTGTGGCCAGAATTACCGTGGGCTGCAGCCTCTATTCAGTGTGCCCGTGGTAAGCTTACTTCCTCCTCTTGAAAAAGGTCACATTTACATAAGATGTGTTTTTAGCCAATTATACACGTTCTTTAAAATGCATTCCTGGCCGCCATAACAGCTGTCTCAAAATATCTTATTGTGTCGCTTCCTCTGCTTTCTCTCTCAGTCCGGTTTCATCAACAGTCTGAAGTTTTCGAGCTCCGGTCAGTTCTTGGTGGCAGGAGTTGGACAGGAGCACAGGTAACTGAACTTATGATCATGTTTCCATGGAAACGGTCTGTAGAGGTCCTATCAACTTACTAAATGGCAGTGCAGGTTCATGCTCAGTAAATGAAATGCGCACTAGATGGCAGTGTTAATCCATCTCTCAGCCTTTGTCACAGGTGCAAAAACATTTCATCTGTTCCAGTATTCTTGGAAGAAGTGATAGTAGCTTGAAATGGCATCAGTTGATGGAAATGAACTCAAGAACAAGTCCTTTACATTATGTAGGTGAATTCCATAAATTGTACACATAATGATGGATGTTTATTATTTATGGTGAACAGTGGATAATTAAACAGCCACACACCTGGAATTAATAATTAATTATTCATTTAAATTGCAGAGGTTGTTGTTGCCTTTGACAGTACATCTTAACCCTTGTGTTGTTTTCCATTCGACCATGCATCGTCCTCTCATCCTCCCAGCTCAAAACCTGAAAAGCGACACTTTCTGACGTTTTTGTCTCTTTTTCGACACTCTTGGCGCTTCTTTCAATGTTTTTGTCGCTTTTTTTTTTTAACGTTTAGCGCTTTTTTTCACTATCGTGTATACACATTACTAACATCAACATATTACCACTAGTTTTGCAGTTATTTTGGGAAATTATGGTCAATAAACCTCATTTATAGGAAATTATACCTAATTCTTGAATTAAAAAAGCCAAAATTTTGAATTATTTAGACTAATATTAAGTGAAGGATAATCACAGAAGGGTCAACATTCAGTCAGGACACTCTTTTGAAAAATCTTAATTTTTTTTTTTGTTTTTTTTCAAATGCTAAAAAATGGAATAAAACACCCAAAATTCAGTGAAAGTAGAGATCGCATCTTTCGTTGTACTTGTGAAGCGCGAGGGTTAAACAGTTTTGGATGCCTCATTTGAAATGGTCATTGTGTGGGGAAATATACCAACCAATAACTCCATAGATGTGGTTTAAATCTGATTCGCAGATTTTGGTTATGAGGGTTTTTCTGCTGCATAAAGTTAATAAAGCACTCTCTTTACAATCAGAGCTGACTGTCTGTCTGAACATAACTTGAAGGCTAAAGTAACTCCAGTCACTTCTGTAATAGGAAGTCTAGCAACCAGCATCATCAGCCAGACTGGGGGGCGAGGGGGGGGTCTCAATACAAATTCTGTGATCAGTTTGAAATTATCCCACACAGATATTTTAAATATTGGGTGGTATTTGCTCTGATTTCAATGTCTGATTAACATTGATTTACTTTTTCCACAAAGGTTTGAGGCACTGCTAGAAGAGGTTAACCACCACTGTTGGTTGATCCGTTTTAAAACATAGAAAACAATCTGAAACGACAAAGGAGAGTGGATCATAAAACAAGCTTTTATTTCTTTTTCTTTTTTAGGTTTTGTTTGAAATGCTATCTGTATGATGTAGTCTGTTTGTATCTGTTACCTCTGATTCTACGTTTGTTTGTTTTTATCTGCAGGTTGGGTCGATGGTGGAGACTAAAAGAGGCCAAGAATGGGATCTATGTTATTCCTCTTAAAAGGAAACCTCCAAATCCAGAGGAAGCCAAGATGACTGAATAGTGGACTGTTAAGTGTCTTTTATTTTGTAAATTAAACGTTTAAAAACTGCCTATGTATCTTATTTTTGTATATTCTCTATTTGAGAATAAAAATCTAAATGTTAAAAACTATATTCAGATATACAGGTTTTTGTTGCTAATTTCTCCTGCGGCTTTAGTGAAGGAGTCAGCAGCGTGAGCAAGGTGGGCTGTGTTTGGATTGGGCCATAAGTGAGAAAAGGCTGTATAGTAGGCGTAGGTACATCCCATCCGAACTAACCAAGACTCATTTCTTACAATCTTATGATCCAATTTTCTTGGATGTGAAAAAGATGTAATGTAATAAATTACAATTCTGTACTCTACAGGCAAGCATTATTTTACTGTAGCTATCAATGAATGCAATTTACAGTTGCACAAGTGTGCTGAAATCCTTTTAATTACATTAGTGATTCATCAGCATAACCCCAATGTTACATTAGTGATTCATCAGCATAACCCCAATGTTATATCAGAAATAACATTACAGTGATAACCCTGGCTAGTTTAGTATTTGCACTTTTCTTATTTTTTTCTGCAGGTGTCCTTTTCACTGGTTCATAATTAGTTCTGTTACTCATACATATATTCATTATTCAATAGTTTGTACATAACTGTTTGGAGGGAATACCATTTCTACCATATTTTCCACTTTTACAGTTAAACATTGACTTCTGGATGGGCTGCAGGTTTACTTAATGTACAATCTGTAAAAACAGACCAGGCATACAGTGGTTGGGTTGTTTGTAGATGCATATTAGAATTTAATATCAGGAAACTCCAATGAGTATAATAGATGGAAAAAGTCCAAGTTGGGTGAATACATTTTATAGGCACTGTACATGTATAATTGCACATACTAGACTAGTAGTTACAGCAATAGTCACAGCTTAGAGATCTATGCATCAAATACGAGTCTTGGTAATCGAGCAGATGAAAAAAACATGCTGCGCCTGTTGGAAAAAAAATAACATCTTCAGCTGTTGCTTCTTTACTCTGGTAAAATAAGAAGCCATCCAATAAGTTGATTCAACTAAAGACATTTTAAAGTATGTTAATTTGGTTTTGAAGCGGGGAAAAAACTCAAACCCTTTGTGCGAAAGCTGTTATTGTCTCTGAATTGCTGCAGCTAGTTTGAATAGTGTCAAGAATTGCAAGGGTGAACTCAAACATAGCGGTATTTCATCTTTTAATATTTAAAAAAAAAAAAAAAACGTTTTATTTACATAAATTACAGGAAAGCACAAACTGTTATACCAGTCTACATTAACACGTCCTTTATATTGTCTAGTTGCCTACTTTTCATCATGTTCACTAAGGTTAGTCACATATTTTGTAGAACAGAATGGCTACATTTATTTCATAGTATTTTTTTTGTCTACAACATTTGGATATATTCACAGAACTGTTAAGTACAAGATAAGAACAGCCTTTTGTTTTGTATAACACTATTATTTCACAACCACCCATTTGACAACACGACTCTTTAGGACAAGGCACGATGCATTTAATCACATCTATCTGTAAACCAAGGAGATCACAGCATATTAAATCTATACAAAAATGCTTTACAATTGATACATACTGCTCGCTGTAGGAACATCATTTAGCTTTCACAGTTAAAGAGTTATCCTTGCCACTGTCAGTCAGCCTACCCAGACAGAGTTATCTCTCTGCAGCATGTTGGATGGCATGGGGGCTCATTCATACACAGCCCTGTTTGATGGCACGGTCTCATGGTGTGCTTAGAGAGGAACCTTTTTTCACAAAGAGGACGTTGTAGAGTCTACCACCTCGCGGCCATTACAAACTGCTGGCACGTAGTTAGAGGCTGATCCTGGGAGAGGAAAATCAGCAGTTAGCCAGGCAAACTTTTTCACTGTTAGGAAACAGAACTGATCAGAGACCAGACTGTGAGCTAAAGTGAGAAGCAAAAAGTGTGTGCTGGTTAGAGCTAGTTTCTTTCACAGTTCCATTATTTTTTACAAGCTTAGCAGTGGAGGAAAGTAACAAGTAACTACATTTACAGTATGATACACTAGTAGTAGGTAAGTATACTTAAGCACATTTTTTAAAATACTTAACGTTACTTGAGTGCTTCCGTTTTAGTTACTTGATACTTCTACTCCACTTATTACTTATTACATTTACTGTGTACAGCTACTTTGCTGACTAGGGCTCTGCATTCAAAACATACGACCAGCTGATAAAATATGACATTGCATTGTTACAGATTAAACTACTCACCAGTGTATAATGCAGTTACAATGAGCTCCAGCCCGACTAGATACAACACTAAAATGCTACTTAACACATGAATGCATCAGTAACAATACTCTAGTATATATTGTTACATTAAACGTTAATTTTGTATGACTAAGATGTCTTTAGTCCAGGTGAAGCAGTGACAGTTGAACTAGCCATTAAGCCTTTAAATGCACAGTTGTGGTTGAGACTAAAAGCAGTCTGAGCTCTCCCAAACTCAGTGCACTATGTAAACTTTGTGTCTGTGTTTATTTATGAAATTTGTGCTGTGAATTAGTTGTGTTTATTAATGAGCTTTAGATAAGACTTACTCTTATCCAACATGAAAAGAAACTTAATAACTGGATTTTAATTGCTTAGCCACACTGATGCAAAACCAGAGAAAAAAAATCTGAAAAAACGTACAATATTGTCTGGGTTTTAACGTATGGCGGTGCTTTACTAAGTACAACATATTGCAAGTGCTCAATGTATGAAATGTTGCAATTCTCTTGTTGATCGCATTGTTATTAATTCAAAAGATTTTAAAGATTGGCAACTGCATTAAATCGCCATGGCCCATGAGCCTTCCTTGTTCAAGTAATTCAATCTGTTAACCATTTCTAACATTAATATCTATCAAACATGTATCTTTATGTAGAACTGGACGTTTCATAAGTACAGCTTACTTAATACATTTCACAAATACAGCTAGTATTAGGATAAATTGTAAATGTTAGAGGGGAGATTTTACTATATGCCCTCTCGGGTCTCTTACCTCTCCTGCACAATCTATGCTATGTTTGTTGTTATATACTTTTGTTTTCATCACTTCTTTTTTGATACTAAATTAAATTATGTATGTCCTATTTTGGAAACGTTAACTGTTGCTAGCTATTAGGTTGCAGCTAAAATTGCAAAAAGAAAAAAAACATTGCTATGATATAGTCAAAATTTGTGATAAAATGTCCAGTCAGAAACATTCATTAACATGGATGCCTTTGTGCTGGTGTTTACAATTTCTTTAAAGTACTAGATAGAGCAATGAGTACCAGATATAGTGGATACCTTTAGAGTAGTTGGAGCCGGGAGCGGAGGCAGAGGCAGAGCCAGTGGCAGAGGCAGACACTGTGGCACTGAAGCGGTTGGCTGTGACTCTCAGTGAGACCACATTTTTCTGGGGCTGAAACAGGATGATGTGAACTTTGGGGGCAAAGAGGCAGCCGAGAACCACCGAACCACTCAGACTGACGGAGATGCACATGGTGGTGGTCTGCACCTGTGAGGAGACAGAAAGTGCGTGATGATTAACATATCAGTTGGCACTTGGCACTTTTGTCTTTAAAAAAACTAATGAAGTTTGTTCAAAGGTTTCCTGGCCACGGCACTCCAGACACACCTGTTAGTTCACTACAGCCTCTGATCCAGTCAGTTCTCACAGTTTTATTTGTTTCCTATTCTGGGGACTCACAAATATTTAATCCAATCAGTGGAATTCCCTCTTGCCCCTTTTGTAGTTATCCCCAAATCATTAAACAGTCTCTCCCAAAGCAATCGTGATCTCCCTGTCCAATTTATATACATATATAACAACAACCATAAAAAACCCTTGACTAACTAAAAGGCTCCTTGAATAGCAGAGTCTTCAATTGCTTTTTAAAAAAATTGACAGAATTCACACAATGTAGAGAGGGAGGCAAGACATTCCACAGCCTAGGAGCCACTGCTTGGAATGATCGATCCCCTCTAGTTTTAAATTGAGTGCGGGGAACCACTAATAGCCTCTGACCTAATGACCTCAGACTACGGGCGGGAGTATGAAGCTGTATCAAGTCAGAGATGTAGGAAGGAACTTGACCGTGCAGGGCTCTAAAAGTAAGGACCACGATTTTAAATTTAATTCTATACTGGACTGGTAACCAGTGAAGTGATGCTAAAACAGGTGTGATGTGTGCTCTTTTGTTAATGTGAGTTAAAAGCCTTGCAGCAGAGTTCTGCTCAGCTTGGAGACGGTAAAGCTCCTTCTTACTCAAACAGGTAAAAAGACTGTTGCAGTAATCTAAACGAGAGGAAATGAAAGCGTGAATGATCATCTCCAACAAAACACCTCTCCTCCTACTCTCACCTCACCTGGCTTAACACGTGAGTCACAAATTATCTTTATGTCCTTCATCTTTCCTACCACATCCTAACCACTCAGTTATAACCAGAATTGTCTTGTATTGCAAATAAATAAATAAAAAAATTATTAGCATTATCTTGTTGGTCTCTTTAGAAATAAATGGTGTAGGGGTATGTCTTAACTGCAACTTTGATTGGTTTCTTGTTTTCTTCAAACAAATGTTTTTTCAATAATGAACACATATGATTATATCTCATCATGTGCTTAACTGTTTTTAGTAGCTTTGAAATTTTCCAAATATTGAGGATTTGTCTGAAATTTGCCCAAAGCTGCCATATTTTGCAATCATACAAAAACAGAAATTGCTCATGTCTGTTTCATACAGTTATTATTCTAATTATTTGCAAATATTTCCATGTTTAATTATGTATGTGTGTGTGTGTGTGTGTGTGTGTGTGTGTGTGTGTGTGTGTGTGTGTGTGTGTGCGCGTGCGTGCGTGCGTGTGTGTGTGAAGTTTTCAATTATGAATATTAGCTATTCTAACTGTATCTGTATGTGCATGAATATGTGGTCAAGAAGAAGAATTAGCACAGCTTGCTGTCCTGGAAAGTCAGGGCCTTGTTAGTCATATTTGAGCTGCTAATGTGAGCTGACTGCTGGGGTCATCTTCCAGAGCAGCATCTCTTCCCACCCCACTGGTTACCCCTGCAGTCCAGGAACTTCTATTTGCAGAACCACAGCATGAAGTGAAATCCCTCCTAAACATTCCGCACAACACCAGCACTGCAGAAATATGCGAAGTCCTCTAGACAAAATGAACTGGTAAAAACACCATCAAGACTGCAGGTAATATTGCTTCACTCTTTTGTCTGCAGCTCCTTATCTCTTTATACCATGAAACTATTTCCATTTAACAGTTCTTTATACAAATAATAGAAAATACTGTAGCACTGTGTGAACCCTTCTGTTCTTACTTTAAAACTGACAGCAAAGAGAATGAGGTTACACGTTTTACTTAACTCAGTGCCTTTTTAAATATTGTATTATATTTATTAATTCATTTTATGTTTTTGTTATATAGTTTTCAACAGATATTTGCATTTTAATTTGGATATAACTGCATATTATCAATTATTTTCTATTAAATTATTTTTATTTTCTTTCCATACTGCAGTTTCTTATTTGATATTTTATTTATAATAAAACAAAATGTATGAAGGTATAGTTAACCAATATATAGTGCTCATATGTCAGGTCTTGACTGTTTGTATAGTGATTATGTTTCAAATAAGAATAAAATGTACAGGTGAAAGAGATTTGAAATAATATCCACGTTTATGAATGTAAGAGAATATCTGTTTCCATCTATGAAACCTTGAGTTCATCATGATTCACTAGGCAACAAGGCTAATCTCTCATTAGAATATGTCTGTGCTATCCAACCCTAATTTGAAATGTGGCAACTCAACCCACATCCATTATTATTGGTGTCACACATAACCAAACATCAAGGTCTCTGTTACAGTGTCAAATCTCTCATTCTTTCAATAACTCTATTTTATTCTACAATGTTCAGCCGGTCTCATAAATCCCACTGGGGATCAGGAAAGATAAAGGTTTTCGGTTCATGGTTTGGGTGCCAGGAAGGCTGATCACTACAGACATGAAAAGCCTGAGGTACCTCATGATGATACAAAGCTTGTGTGATCTAGACCTCCCCCAATCTGTTTGCACAACCAAGGCCTTGTTGCATACCCTGACCAAATGGTGTGGCAGTAGCTTTGAGTCTGCCATCGGTGCGTCAGCTTTATGCCCGTTGTCTTATATAATTTGTCTTATTTTACACTACATGGGTAAATACATTAAATTGTCCTTGCGGGTATACATTTTCTACTTGGAAAAATGACATGCATATTCTTATTTTTGGCTTGCTGCAGCATTTCAAACAAGTCCAGCAATAGTTTAGCCCATTCAATTAATGTCATTTATGAGATTCGGGTTAAAATGAGCCTTTAGCATTTGTGTAAATGCTAAAGTCTGCAAAACGTTATCCCCCTGTAACAACTCTGTAGCTGATATGTCATCTTCCCAACTAACTATTGGGGAGACAGTGTCACTAAATGAGCCAGCGCTCCATGTCCCTGCTTACAATCATATTTATTACAGGTCATAGTGGTACTTGGTGAGTCACTACATAGGGCCAGTTATGATTTAGTTTTGGCATCTAATAACAAAAACTGTGATACATCTCCAAAAATCATCATTTGCACTTGAAATGTGTCATGAAACATTTAGTAATGCCACGATTCAATGAATCAGTTTGACTGTCATTAATTATTTCTATCTTTATATTCTAGTCTGATCTGTCTCCAGAATCTTTGTTCTTGTCTTGAAAGATCCTTCAGCCCACATGAAATGAAAGCTTGCTCTTTCATGAGTCTGGGTGATGGTGATCAAATGGAATGTGAAAGTGACACCTTCTTCTATAGGAATAATACACACACTAGGGATTCATTTATATACTTTGTTTACATTATTCCACAACAGTGGGCTTGAGACATTTCTAGAAATATATATTATAAACACTAAGTTGACTTTATAAAACATTTTCATAGTTACCCTGTAGTCGCTGGCAGTTACATAGAAGATGGGTTGGAAAGCAAGCCAGATGATGCAGGTGGTGTACATGGTGAACCCAATGAACTTGGCCTCATTGAAGTTTTCAGGGCACTTTCGCGTCTTGAAGGCATAGACGGTGCAGAGGAGGATAAGGATGCAGTTGTAGGTGAGTGACAAGAGCATGCTGGAGTCCCTGCTTCTGCACTTTAGGGTGACCACGTCTCTCCTCTCCGGGCTCACCTCCTTCTGAACCCCTGGCACTTCCACCAGCAGCCAGATAACAGCCACCAGCAGCTGGCAGGAGATAAGAGCGCCGCAGATCGCTACCTGGGAGGCGGGGCTGATGAAGCGCGGTCTCTGGGCTCCATCCTTCACCCCGCTGAAGATACGAGCGATACGGTTGGTCTTGGTTAGAAGAGCTGAATAACATACTGCGAATGAGGTGCCCAGGCCTAGTCGGCGTAGGGTGCAAACAGTAGTGGAAGGTTTGGTGATGTAGATGAAGGTCATGAGGTAGCACATCAGCACTCCCAACAAGAGGATGTAAGAGAGTTCACGTCCACTTGCTTTAACCACAGGCGTCTCATTGTGCTTGAGGAACAGGCCCACTACCGACAGAGTACACAGTATACCAAGGCAGGAGATGGTGACGGGCCCAATGGCCCACACATCCTCCCACCGGATGTATTCTTCAGGCAGATCATAGCATCCAGTCAAGTTAGACAGGGGCCACTGACCGAAGCTGCAGTCAGCACAGGTGAACTCATCCTGTAGGTACTGGTAGGGCTGACAGGGGATACAGATCCAGCAGCACACATCTCCAGGCTGCATGCTCTTCACCTCGTTCTTCCTGCAGGGGTCACTGCACTGGGAGGTGGGTGGTACAAGGTCAGGCCAGGGTACCAGGGTGGTGTTCAGGGTCAGGTTCTGGTCCCAGTAGCCCACCTTCCTGTAGACAAACTTCCCCTCTTCTTTGTGGTAATGAAAGATGTTGTAGCGGCTGATGCTGTCGCCAAAAGAGTCAAAGCGCACCATGTTCTGTGTGTCCACAGGTCTGAAAGGAGCTGGTGGGAAGCAAAAATACAGTAACGTTGACTTAAAGGATCCATAAGTCTTGAGACAATAAGACAAGAATAATACAAAATAAAAACACTTGAAAAAATCATAGTCTGATCAGTATCTAAATGAGTTATGTGATGTGTGTATATACAGTACTACTATACAATCCTTCACCCTGCTGAAGGATGGTATATAGTAGTAATATTAACAATAATACCAGTGGTATTGTACTTTTTACTAGTATTGTCATTGGTTTTCAAAAATATTAAAATGAAACATAAAAAGTCACTGTCCTTGGATGTAATGTGCTAAATGGCTGTAAATACTCACCATACTTGTTTCCTGCCATTTAATCTAAATGTGAGTATTCATTCATTCAATCAATATCCAATATTCTCAATATATAGTATGATATTATCGTGGTCCATTGTGGACATAACGACATGTCCACTCGGATTCAGGAGTGTGAGCGCACAAGGCGAGACTTTACCACTCTCATTGAGGCTTTAAAAAGCACTGGGAAGTCGGTTTTTATTTCGGGCCCACTTCCATCTCTAGGTCGCGGATCATGCCTCTTTAGTAGACTACTCTCCCTTAACACCTGGCTCCAGCTCACATGCAGCATTCACAAGATAGGTTTTATTGACAACTTCAATCTGTTTTGGGAACGTGGCTCCCTGTTCAGCAGGGATGGGATTCATCCCAATACACGCGGAAGCCAGATGCTACGTGGAAATTTGCACCACGCCCTGCATACCCAGACCTCTGATTGACTGTTTACATCCCGTAAACACTCTCACAAGCACACTGACCAGACACACTCTCCCAAAGTCAATAATCAGAGATACAGCGCTACACGCCCCTCTGTGCTCCCTTCAGAGCAATCACCCATTCATAATCCCATAACCACCGTGTCTGTCCCCCGACTGAGACCGTTTAAACCAAACGCTAACAAAAGAGGTGCTATACTAAACAACCTAATTGGAATTAAAACAACCACTGCAACGATAGAACAGAATAGGAAAATCAAATGTGGACTATTAAATATTAGATCTCTGTCATCGAAAGCATTATTGGTAAACAAATTGATATCAGATAACCACATTGATTTATTCTGCCTCACCGAAACCTGGCTGGGCCATGACGAATATGTTAGTTTAAACGAAGCCACTCCTCCCAGTCATAATAATACCCAAATTCCACGAGGCTCAGGCCGAGGAGGGGGAGTTGCAGCCATATTTGTCTCGAGCCTGTTAATTAATCCTAAACCTAAACTAAATTATAACTCGTTTGAAAGCCTTGTTCTTAATCTTCAACACCCAACATGGAAAACAGTACAGCCTATTATATTTGTTGTTGTTTACCGAGCACCAGGTCCATATTCTGAGTTTTTATCTGAATTCTCAGAGTTTTTATCATGCGTAGTCCTTCAATCAGACAAAGTACTTATTGTAGGTGATTTTAATATCCATGTGGACATTGACAGCAATAGCCTTAGTACTGCTTTCAATTCACTGCTAGATTCTATTGGTTTCAGTCAGGCCACGCACTGTTTTAACCACACCCTCGACCTTGTGCTAGAATATGGCATCAAAATTGACGATTTAATAGTATTTCCGCAGAATCCTTTATTATCAGACCATTTTTTAATAACTTTCGAATTCCTACTACCAGACTATACAAAATTAAATAAAAGTTTCTACACTAGATGCTTATCTGACAGTGCTATAGCTAAATTTAAGGAAGATATTCCAACAGCACTTAACTCAATGTCATGCCTTAATATAACAGAGGACTGTTATGTTAACTTTAGTCCCTCCCAACTTGATAACTTTGTAGACGCTGCTACGGCCTGCCTACGGACTACTTTAGACTCGGTTGCTCCTATCAAAAAGAAGATGATGAAGGAAAGGAAACTAGCACCTTGGTATAACTCCCAAACTCGCAAATTAAAACAAATCTCACGAAAACTTGAAAGTAAATGGCGTTCCACCAAACTGGAAGAATCTCGTGTGGATTGGCAAGATAGTCTAAAAAATTATAGGAGGGCCCTCAGAAATGCCAGATCAGACTACTACTCAATACTAATAGAAGAAAATAAGAACAACCCAAGGTTTCTTTTCAGCACTGTAGCCAGGCTGACAAAGAGTCATAGCTCTGTTGAGCCATCTATTCCTATAGCTCTGAGCAGTGATGACTTCATGACCTTTTTTAATGATAAAATTATAACAATTAGAGAAAAAATTCATCACCTTCTGCCCACAGCTTCTAACGGCTCACCATTGGGCGCAGGAGGGCTAGAGAGAACGATAAGACCTGATACTTATTTAGACGGCTTTTATCCTTTAGACCTCCAACAATTAATGTTAAGGGTCTCTTCAGCTAAGCCAACTACCTGTCTCTTAGACCCCATTCCAACGAGGCTACTTAAAGAAGCACTACCCGTGGTCAATACCACATTACTAGATACGATCAATATGTCCTTATTAACGGGTCACGTACCGCAGTCTTTTAAAGTAGCTGTGATATTCTGAAAAAACCCACCCTCGACCCTGAGGTCTTAGCCAACTATAGACCTATATCTAACCTCCCGTTTCTCTCCAAAATCCTTGAGAAGGTAGTCTCTAATCAATTGTGTGACTTTCTGCATAGAAATAGTCTATTTGAAGACTTTCAGTCAGGATTTAGAATGCATCATAGCACAGAGACGGCACTGGTGAAAATCACTAACGACCTTCTAACTGCTGCTGACAAAGGACTTGTCTCCATACTTGTCTTATTAGATCGTGCTGCATTCGACACTATTGACCATACCATCCTCTTACAGAGACTGGAACATTTAGTTGGCATTAAAGGAATCGCACTAAGCTGGTTTAAGTCCTATTTTTCTGAGCGATCCCAATTTGTTAATATTAACGATAAACCATCCAAATACGCTAAAGTTAGCCATGGCGTTCCTCAAGGCTCAGTGCTTGGACCAATTCTATTCTCTTTATATATGCTTCCTCTAGGCAATATTATTAGGAAACACTCAATTAACTTTCACTGTTACGCAGACGACACCCAATTATATCTGTCAATTAAGCCAGACGAAAGCGGTCAGTTAGCTAAACTTCAAGCGTGCATTAAAGATATAAAATCCTGGATGACCCACAATTTTCTGATGTTAAACTCAAACAAAACGGAAGTTATTGTGCTGGGACCCAAGCACCACCGAACTTCATTATCTAAATATATAGCTACCCTAGATGGTATTGCCCTGGCCTCCAGCACTACTGTCAGAAATCTAGGAATCATTTTTGACCAGGATCTATCCTTTAACGCCCACTTAAAACAAACCTCAAGAACAGCCTTTTTCCATCTTCGTAACATTGCCAAAATCAGGAACATCCTGTCTCAAAATGATGCTGAAAAACTAGTCCATGCATTCGTAACTTCCCGGCTGGACTACTGTAATTCTTTACTATCAGGCTGCTCAAATAAGTCCCTCAAGACCCTCCAGCTGATCCAGAATGCTGCAGCACGTGTTCTGACAAGAACTAACAAAAGAGATCACATTTCTCCTGTATTAGCTTCCCTGCATTGGCTTCCTGTAAAATCCAGGATTGAATTTAAAATCCTTCTCCTGACCTACAAAGCACTAAATGGTCAAGCACCATCATACATAGAAGAGCTCTTAGTACCTTATTGTCCCACTAGAGCACTGCGCTCCCAGAACTCAGAGCTACTTGTGGTTCCTAGAGTCTCTAAAAGTAGAATGGGAGCCAGAGCCTTCAGCTACCAGGCTCCTCTCCTGTGGAACCAGCTCCCAACTTGGGTTCGGGGGGCTGACACCGTCGCCACATTTAAGAATAAACTGAAAACCATCATCTTTGATAAAGCTTATAGTTAGGGAGTGAGGAGTTGCAGCATAGTAGAGTAGAGTAGAGGGAGGCAGGAAGTACAAGCCCGTTCCGGCAGGAGAGAGTACGAGCCCGGTCCAGGGCCCCTCTCTTTAGCCTGCCTCTCTTAGTTATGCTATTATAACTCTAGACTGCTGTGGGAAGCTCCTTCCAAGGACACAATGAGCCGCTCCCTCTTCTCTCTTTTCACTTGTCTCCTTTTGTGTGCATCTTAGTCCCAGAAATGCCTGTTACTAACCTAGCTCTGGGGAGTTTTCTCCCCGGAGTCCCTTTGCTTCTTCTTCACCCAGAACATCGCCTTGGAATTGGGTGGCACCTACACCGGGGTCCTGGGTGCAGCTGACGCTATGGACTTACTACACCCTGCTACGCTCTACGTTTCCCCGCAGTGTCCGACTGCGTCCTGCCGCGTCCAACCGCGTCCACCCAGGCTGCTGTGCCACACTACACCCCGTAACGCCCTGCTGTGCCCTACTATGACATGAACTACTATGACTACCATTGTGATCACTGTTTCACTATCTTTATTATGACTATTATTGCCACCATTCACCACTTCCCCAACTGGTGCCGTCAGACACCGCCTACCAAGAGTCTGGGTCTGTCCGAGGTTTCTTCCTAACAAAAAAGGGAGTTTTTCCTTGCCACTGTCGCAATAGCTACTGCTAATGCTTGCTCTTGAGGCAACCACTGTAATAGTTGGGGCTTCGTAAAGTACAGAGTTTGGTCTAGACCTACTCTATCTGTAAAGTGTCTCGAGATAACTCTTGTTATGATTTGATACTATAAATAAAATTGAATTGAATTGAATTGATATTGAGAATTGATTGATTGGTTTCCCTCCCACTGATTCCTCCATGCTAATTCATGTATTATATTTTCGAACTGAATAATTACAAAGCCCTTTTCAGTGCTGCAGAGGAAACCATTTGATGTTTTAATCCAGTGCCATGCATATTTGCGACCCCCGTTGGCTTTACATTAAAACGTTCACAATGAACTTAATCCCATTCTCAGCTATTTAAAAACTATTTCACATGAAAAACTCACATATAACACAAGCATTCTTTTTTTCAGGGAAACCTGTTGTCTGTGTTCGCTTTCATTGCTGCTATGCTTACCTTCAAACTTGGTCTTCAAGATGAACTCCTTATAGAACCTTTTGCCATTACCTGGTTTCATGGCATCACAGACTTTGGATGTGTTAGAGCATACAGCTTGCCTCATGTTGTGTAGAGCATAGGCCATGGCATAGACTGCATTTACCACAAACATGATCTTGGACTCCTGCTCAAAGGTTCCATCTCGTAGGCTGTGTTCACTGCAGCCAGGTTCCTGGAGGCTACAGCCAAAGCGGTGCTCCCAGAACTCTTTAAACCACGGGTTCCTTGTGTTGGTGTATGGGTTGAGCTTGGTGAAGTAGTCTTCAAACTCTCTAATTGGATAGGAGGCCAGCTCGATCGTGAAAGCCCTGTCTGCTGCCGTCTCGCTTCCCCTCACCACACTCTCCTGTGCTCCCCATCCATCGCTGGCCACCCAGGTGAAGGTGGCGTTCATGCGAGCAGCAGCCACCAGCAGCTCACGGGCATCTTCACTGCGGGCGAACACGATGACCACCTTGGCGTTGGACTTCTGTTGCAGAGCGCGGATCACATTATCGTAGCCCTGGCGGTTCATGGAGCGGCTCACCTTGGCTGAAGTGGCGATGCAGATTTGGCGAGTGCGGGCCTCCTGCTGGAAGGCATCAATGCCGGTCTCACCATAGTCGCCCTCTGACGCTACTGTTGACACGTAGGTCCAGTTGAAGAAACGCAGGATTTCGGCAATGGCCTTGGCTTGGTAGAAGTCAGGGGGGACAGTGCGGGCGAAGTAGTCATAGCGGGTTTTATCGCTGAGCTTTGAACTGGTGGAGGCATAGCTGATCTGAGGGATCTGGAACAATCGCAGGAGGTTGGCCACCTGCACAAAGAGGAGGGAAATATTTCATTAGGTCACTTTTATTGGATATACGTAGTGTCATAGTATAGAATGACACAATACTTATCTGTGGGTTCATCAATACGTATACAATACTGTCACATTACACAGGTCATTTTATCCATTGTTCTAAAAATATCGATTATAGCCAATTTAATAGATCTAGAGTGATACAGTTGCAATTGCTTGTGCAGATGGCAAGCATAAAAATTGTTCAATGTTACAACATTCTTGTGGTAAAGTCATATTATCTCTCTTGATGAAATTCATAATCTCAGAATTTACTGTTTGTACTGTCTTTCAAATTGACTTCTTCAACAAAATGCTGCTACATTTCAAATCTTGTTAAGCTTTTTGCTTTTCAGTTTATAGATATCCATCTGGTTTGTAGGTGAAATGGAGCCATGAAAAGGTAGAGCTGCTGTCTGATGTGCTTCAGCTCTGAGGCAGAGACTGGCAGCGGAAACAGCGACAATTCAATGTCCCTCTATCTCAAACTGTTTACTCTGTCAGGGATCCACATCACCAGCAGCCAGTGCCACAAATCCCTTCACAGAGAGTGCTAGATAACAACAACAATGGCGCAGAGATAAGTATTTTTGTGTTTTTTAAAGCCATTCTGACAGTTTCTGCCAGATATGATGCCCACCTCACCCAGACAAGTATAATGATTTTTCTTGCGGAGATGCTAGTTGGTGGTGCTGAGTTGAACAAGGCAGGATGATAATCTATAAACCGAAAACTCAGCGAGGCATCCATGTTGGACACAAACCTGCTGAAATGATTGTCAGAGTAACATGAAATCAGGGCAATTATTTTCCCACAAAGCATTACGGAGCCAACTATAATAGAGAGCTGGTGAAAACCTGGCATTTTGTAGGATTCCTCATGAGACGCAGTGGTGATTAGTGAATACCCATGAGCTTTAATATGACTACACCCTCCCTTAGGCATCATTGTTTGCCTGGACACTTCCCAAACATGGCATCCCAATGGATGTAATTGAAACCTTCCACACTTACACTAAGTGTTATTAAAAGTATCGTGCTCTGTTACAGCATTCTCATATCTTTTCTGTGATATTATATATCACAAGTGTTTTATGCTGTATGTGCACTTGGATCAAAAGTTTTTGCATTTGGTGCATGCCCTGAACATGTTACTCAACAATCTTTTTTTAGTCATGCTTGCACCATGACTCTAGGGATGCCAAAGCCGCTATGTCGGTCAGTTAGTCAATCAATCACTTTGGTCCAGACTGAAATATCTAAAAAAACGATTGGTTAGATGTGGTACACACATTTATGTCCCACCTAAAGGTGAATTTTAATAACTTTGGTGATCTGCTGACTTTTAATCTAGCGCCACCAGCAGGTAAATGTTTTTATTTGTCTTATTATTATAATTTGTCTTCTTATTTATCTTGTTTTATGAACAAACTAATGATTTGTATCAGCTTCACCTGTATTTGCTAAATTGCAAGTGTTAGCAAGTTAACGCTAAACTTTTTAAACATTGATTAGCAAAGTTCAACATTCAGTTTACAAATGCTATTTCTTTAAATTACAAACAATACGGAGTATAATCTAACAAGAAAAATATAACACAATATTTTAAAAATATTAACTAGAAAAATCACATTCAAAAACAGATAATAAAATAATTTTGTAATAAAGGAAAACAAAATTTCCTTTATTACTATACCTTATTCAACTGTTAAACTAAGATTTAGCATGCTAACGTTAGCATTTAGCTCAAAGAACCATAAAGAACCGCTGTGCCTAAAGTATAAGTTACAACCTCACAAAGCAGCTTCCTTCAAGAGTTTTCTTGCATTGCTTTCTCATCGTACAATTCTCTCCTGACACATTCACTTTTTCATTGCTATGGCTAGCATTAATATAAAGAGAAGCATTTCTAGGCATACATTACTGGACTGAGACAAACAGAGGAGACTACTTGGCATTGAATAAACAATGCAAACACACTCTGTTTTGCCTCAGAAATTACTGACATTAACCCTGATCTGCAAGCAGCCATGCGCCTTATGCTAAAATACCCCAAAGACAAGAGCCAGGGGAAAACACAGGCACACTACAAGTTCTTGAGGGCATGAATGGAGTAAATATGATGTATTTAGACAAGCACACCACACCCTGCAGTAGTCCACTCCACTGTTAATAGCAGAATAGAGGGCAGAGGTCTCATCAAATTACCCACTGAGAGACTTGATTTCTGTTGTTCATGTATAGGAAACCTGCATTTACTGATTCATTATGTTGCCTGGGATATATAGGCTACAGTATATTATATTACTATAATATACGAGCAGCCACACTGAGTCAGTCAGTCACACTTGCATAGTCATAATTCCTCTTGCAGGATTTTCAGACAGGCAGTTGGCCTTCATCAATAGATTCTTGGAGAAGCTTGACAGCGCACCTTTCAGGACGTTACTGGAGTGTGTGACAGTAACCGTCTGTTCGTCCTCGTGTGGTGTTTCTCTCTCGCTCTCTCCATCAACAAGTCAGATAAGAACACAATCACAGTAGCCTAGTGGCTCAGGGGTATTATACTGTAAATGTGCTCTCATTGCTTGAGACTCCACAAACTCCAAACTTGCATTTCATTTCTTAATTAAGTCCTGCCACTGTAGATGGTAAAGTGTGCAAGGAACGTTGACTTTGACTGACACTAACTTATTCAAGACTTACACTAACCTTTATCATAACACATACCTAGAACTCTAGACTCTAGAGCCCAGTTTAGCTTGTTTGGATCACCACTGCAGTATGGGGAGGCACCAATTAGGTGCTCTTCACGGTCCACTGGTTTAAAATCCAAAAGAGGTCCCCAAATGTGGCATACCGTATCTTGGACCACAGTATCTAAAAAATAATACGACAGATTCACACCACAGCTTCCCTGTATACGAAGGTCCGATTAGATTTGAAGGCACACTCTTGCATATATTTTTATATAATAAAGTAATCCTTTTTTAAATTATTACTATTTTAAGATGTATAAATCATCTGAATAGTGCCCTTTTGTTCTGTGAGGACAAGTATCCACAAATATGGACAAAGAATTGCAGTATTTGCAAATCATTGCATTCATTAGATTAATGACTTTATTAGCATTAGACGTTATATCTAATATATCACAATGATTATGGCAGTACATTTGCAGTTAAGGTATTGTTTTGGTTCTATTATTTACTAGGTTCATTAGTGAAACATTGATTGTTTTCTATAATACTATGTATGTCTCGCTCCCTTCAGTGTTCCTTTAAACCCAAACTTTGAAGTAATTTAGATATGCCCTATTATATGCATTAATTGCATGATATTTTACACAAAAATGAATGCTACTGCACAAATACCATATGACATCATGTGTCAAGGCTTGCTTGGCAGGCAGGGACTAAACGTCTAGTCCTGGACTAAACATATTCAATATTCAATTAGGTTTTAATTCATTCATTCACATTAAGTGTGAATTCATGTATAGGTATTACTGTATTGCAGCTTATGTCATATTCTTCATACTGCCAACATTAATGTTGACGAGAGACTCTGTGTGTAGAGCCAGTTTGTTCAGATTTCACAGTAGACAGAAATTAAATTGCTGGTTTTCTGAATGTGATTTAACTGCCTTTTATTAAATTACATTTAGGACTATTTATTCATATCTCGCACTGCACTGTAACTGTAACTGTAATTATGTTCTGTAAATTATTTTCTTTCATTTAATCTGTTGTAGTTTATTATTCTATTATTATTATGCGTCTTTTACTATTGTCTTGCGTTTCTCTTATATATTGTCTTAATGCCTTTTATGTTTTATGCAATGCACTTTGAATTGCCTTGTTGTCGAAAGGTGCTATATAAATAAACTTGCCTTGCCTAAGATCCTATACAGAATGATTTATGTGCAGTTTTACACTAGAAGGCTGTTTTCATATTCACCTGCCGAAGGGGGAAAGTTTCTCTGTACTCACCTTAAATCTGATGTGTAATGTCAGAGCAGTATTTGTGACATCACAACTAACTTGTAAACCAATCGAGGTCCAGTTTGCAGCTGGTGAACATACAATGAGACTAGAATTTTAAGGGAAGTAGTCTTGTGTCCAGCAGATCAACTTTCTAAATGAAGAAAATGTGCATATTCTTAGATTCAGGATTTTTCAATGAGGGAGAAGTAGTAGATGTAGTTTTAAGAAATGTCACGTATTTTGTGGAGAAAACATACTTGACACAAATTATTATTCAAAGCAGAGTTTTTTCAATGTTCTAAAACCTGCCTGAAGGGGATATTTAAACAAAGAATTGCATTTATTCATGCCAACAAGAAAACACTTGAGAATCATATTTGGTCCCCTCTCCCTCACTTTTAGTATCACTTTTATACTTCTTTATGTTCCCTTTGTGAACACAAGCTTCCAACAAATGTATTAAATGACAGCCCGTGAACAATATTGTGTGCTTAATGTTTACAGCGTGCTGTGTTTAGGTCTACAGTCATCTCACACTATGTGGTAGCACTTTCCTGTGAATCTACTGCAATAACTGAGTAAGTAATACTTTAAAGTAATTAAACATGTCAAAGAAGGTGGACTGCAGTGAGCGCTGATATTTCAAGGACAAAGGATACAGGTAAGCTGGGAACGTGAGAGTATATTAGTACTGGTGTCTAGCTTTGGAACAAACTAATAAATATGGTATGTTTCTGGTATCTGTTTAGTCGATATCATAACAAAATTGATTAAAAAAACACTGCATGCAAATAACATTTTAAAGCTCCTCCTCCCCTTTAGACGTATGAATCCATAAGCTATCTGAGTTTAAAGTTAGTGCTTGGTATGATGTGTATAAGATGCATCGTGAGGAGCAGTATTATGGGATTCCAGGCATTGATGAGACAGCTGCATGGGCAGTCTCTTACTCATGTGTCTGTCATGATGTTTTTCAACATGAAAAGTCCATGTGTATGTCCCTAAGGTCCATGTCAAGCTAAGCCCTGCAGTGGATACAGTAGATGGCATGCAGAGTGAAACTTCAGGATGTAGAGTGCTAGCCCTGCCATTTACTGAAGTTCCAGAAATACATGCTATGCATAATGGATTTGATGCACATCCTTACTAAGTTTGGTATAATGTATTTTAATTGAATGTGACTGTTGGAATTAACAACAAAACATTGGTTACTAAATAAATGTCCTGTGTGAATCATAGGAGTGCACGTTTAATCACATGTAAGCAAGTAACATTGACCAACACCGTTAGGTAATGTGTTTATTGATGATATGATTTAATATGGTAGATGAAGACATATTTATTTAGGTACACAGTGGTTAATATGGAGTTGAACTAATTTAAAGGTCCAATGTGTAGGAATTTCTCCCATCTAGCGTTGAGATCATATATCGCAATGAACTCTCTCGCACCACGCAGTTCAAAGTACGTATTACAGCTACGTTAGCCTTCACGCTTCAAAAAACCGGTCTCTTGCTCTTTTCAATATCCTTTTTCTTTTTCTGGGGGAAGAAGAAGGCTCCTGTTCCTGAAATTTGGATTTTGAATATGTGTGGTCCTCCATGTTTCCTTCTTCAAACTTGCCGGGGCCGGGAAGCTACGATACCCATTAGCAGCATTAGCAGCACCTGTGAGTTTATCATGTGACAGCGAAAATGTGAAAGGTGGAGCAGTATGTCCTGTATGTCCCTTACCGGCTAACGTATTTCAAGATGGCGCATGAATATGGAGCGTCTACCCCAGTTCATGCGAATGCAAATGTAAAATTTCAAGCCAAAAGGAATACTTGGAATTGATGGTGGTGGTAAATATTCATGAAAAAGGACAAGTTTGTGAACGGGCAACACAGATTTTGATAATGAACAACTAAACACGTCACACACTGGACCTTTAACAATCTTTTTAAACAATGTTTCTTCTCAGTGCAGTCAAAATGCAATCAAATTCCAAAAAGAAAAACAGATGTTGTACAAACAGCAGCCCCAATTGTCTGTGCCAAACTTGGGTTAGGTCTAATTTGAGAATAATCTAGTACAATTTCTGAAGATGAGAAATTATTCCTGTAGAACGGAAATCACACAAAAATGCAGCAAGGAGGAGCTGTTTGGAGCAGTTTGTGAACAGTGTTTTCTGTTAGAGATGGTAAGTCCCTTTGGGGTGGACTTTGGGCTTTTTCACTTATTAAACCTATTACATGCACAAAAAAGATATATAACACGATAAAGGAAAGGGAAAAAGCCCAAAAGCATAATATGAGCACTTTAAAATCTATGCCTGTCTATCTGAAGTGGTATCAGTCCCAATGAAGATATAAGAATCCATACCTGATAATTCCAAGATAGCATGTTGAGAAAATCATTTAAACATGATTACTAGCATAAGTGGCATGCAATATAAGAAACACCAGTACACCATGGAACACCAGTGTGACTTAATTAAACATGCAACACAAACGTCTTAAACTAAAGATGCCTTTTCTGTGCCCATAGTGTGTTCTCTCTTAGACAATTTGAGGCAAACCCAATCACCAAGTATGAATCTCTTCACTATGATTGTGGTGCCTATCTCCATCCGAGGCTAATTCTTTTAAATTAGAAACAGGATCAACACCTTCACAATGCTGCACACCTCTAATACAATCACTTGTTTGCATTTGTTTTTGCCAACTGATATCTCTGCTCCAAGTATATCTTCTGTTCATCTCACTGCCAGTAGAGGAAAAAACCATAGCAATAGACTGAGACAACAGTCTCTGCCATTTTATCATATCTGCTGGATCAGCTGCCCATCTGTCCTACAGCTGATGACGATTATTTTTGTATTTGAAGCAGCTTTGGTGTATCCTGCCAGCCTAAGTTTTAAACAGGATGTAAATAGGTGTAATCTTTTTTTATATACATTATTTGTCCTCAACTAACTCCATCAATTGTCCTTCTAGGCCATATGAGAGAGAGAGAGAATGACAACTGCTTCTTGATTCTACATCGTGTTCATGCCTTTGAACATATCCCAACAGCTATCAATTTAATCATGTACATACATACATACTCCTGGACCCTGCACCCGGCTAATCCAGCTCTTGAAAAGAAATCAAATAACCGTGTATTTCCCAAAATGTCTAACAATTAGTTCAAATGCTGATGTTTACTACTACTGCTACTGCTACTACTACTGCTACTGCTACTGCTAGTGCTACTACTACTACTGCTACTGCTACTGCTACTGCTACTACTACTGCTATTACTATTGCTATACTATTTGTTTTTTTTTGTTGTTTTCATGGAAATACACAATTAACCCTGTCTCATAGAAATTACATTCATATAAGACTAATTTGCAACAGCAAATAATTTATGGCAGTGTCTTGGTGCTATGACAAACTTTTCATGTCATAACAATGCTTTTTTGTAGACTACAATCTCTCATCTTTTCGTATTAAAGGACTATAACGCCATATGGAAGTTTTTTGTTATAACAAACAACTTATGTTATGACAAGATAAGTTTGTTTTAATAAGATACGTTTAAGTACACATAAAGTGAATAGTGAAAACATGGAAAACTTGATCTTGTAAATGAGAAAAGAAAACCTAATTTATATAAGACAGGGTTAACACAATGGACATTATGTTTTGATTTGAAAAAATGGGCAATGATAAAACTCTCATGTGAGGTACTGTTTGCTGAAGGCAAGGCATAGCACATTTATTTGCAAGTAAACTCAATGTGTGCTGCATTTGCAGACACCCACACACACAAACATAGATGCACACATACAACAAAAGCCCAAACAAATGAGATTGTGTGTGTCTGCTGCATTGAGATATTCAAAGCAGCACACGCACATAAACAGATTTGTTTCATACATAGGATCATACTTCATATGTTCATGTCTGTGGGTCAGAGCTGCGACCTGATATTAGAGCTCATAGGTGGGAACGCAGCAACAGAAGGAAATGTCTTGATCTGCTTGCATGCGCTATTTCAGGCGAAGACAATTCTTCACATTAAACTTACATCTATTATTTCCTCCCACCAGCAAAAACAATGCTCACCACAAGAGCGACCTTTCGAACCACTCTCAAGTACAAGGATACATCTGAGAAAAATGTTCCTCTTTATCATCTGCTTAGCTTGAAGCTTTGAAATATCACTTCTAGCCTCTAGCACTTGTGAAATAAATTTGAAAAGTCCAGTAATTTTTCACCGTTATTGAGACTGGTGTGCAGTGATCCTGTCACACACTGTTCTAAATAACAGCCACAGGTTCTGAGCAAAAAGACTGATAATTTATTCGTGTGATACCGTGTGAAAAAGACAACAGCTCTATAGACAGACAAGATGAAGGGATGTGCATCTGGAAATCAATAGGCTAGCAATATCATTGACCGTGTGGGGTCCTGACTCTAACCGACCTTTCAGAGTCATTACAGTGTTTTCCTTCACTTTGAATGACATTCTGATGTGCTAATTAGGGAGCTGAGCTGTGTTTTCCGAATGTGCAAAACATTTCCAGTTCAAAAACAACAGTCTCTAGGAGAGGAGGGGAGCGAGGAATTCAGATATAATATCACATGATAAACAAGACCCTTTTGAAGTTAACACCAAAGCAGGGTTTTTTTTCCACCAGAAACACAATAAAGATAGAGCCCTCTCCAGTTCCTCTGCACGACACATAAACAGACTTAATAAACCACTGCAAACCAAAAATATTAAACATCAATATATGGCAGGAAAGATATGAACTCTTATGACCTGAAATTGTTGACTTGTAGACCTTCCCTGCAGCTTCAGCAGTGGTTTTACAGAGTTTGTTAATGGTCTTAAAGGATTTAGTTGTTGTTTTTGGACATCTTAGGATATTACATTTTGTGGATACTCAAGTCTCAATAACTATCATCTGAGGAAAGAATGGCTCATACAGTAGTGCAATATTACATGGAGATAGGCTGTCCTGCAACAATTCCATAGTTCTTTAGTAATTATTACTACAAATATACTTAATAAACATTTATTCTTTGTGTGCATGTTTGTTAAATTATTTAAGGATGTGTGCAAGAGTTTCAGTGTGGATTGTACTAAAAGTCATTTGCATATCGTCCATGTTAAAGACAAAATTGTGATTATGCCTCTTAGCAGATTTCAGCTTTTTGACTGTGTAAGTGTGAACGTGTTGTGGCTTGTGAATTTGAAGATACACATCTTTGTTAATGTTATTTTTGCAGGAAAATGTGTGGGAATAGTTCATAATGGTTTCATTGTTCTTTTTTTTCTCATCATGGCTCTATTTGGCTTGATGAAATTTATAACTGTCAAACGTGTAGGCTGTTAGAACTGAGTCATTATGGTCGATTCTATACAGCTGACATCCCATATGACATAAAAGACCGTTTTCACAAAATGAGAAGACTACAGGGACGACAACATACACCAGGATAAGCAAGAAGATGATGAAAGTCTCTTGAATATTGCTCGGCTAATTAAGAAGGCTGAGGAGAAACTGGCTCGTCTCCCACCATCTTTCCCACATCTCATCCTTGGCCCCTGTCACAGGCAGTGTCAGCCTCCTCTCCACACGCAGGTGGACACGTCCCTGCCAGCCAATGGAGACGCACCCCACAGATGGGAAAAGCAGCTTTTTTTTTAAAGTTCCCTGCGACCATCCCTGGCACTTGTCCTGCTCAGTTTTATAACACTCTTCATCCCCACAAAGTGCTTTTCTGGGATAAATAGGGACTGTGTAAATCAGTGACCTCTCAAAAAACTCCCACCATGGGCTTCTCTGCGCTCTCACAGCTCGATTCATTATAGCGCCCAATGGAAGTTAAGGGTGCTAACAAAGAGGCTGTTGAGTGTAGTGACAGTAGAGGTATGTATTCAAATTCAATCTCAAAAGCAGTGAGATCCTTTTTGTGACTGTGTGGTCGCTGAAGACTTATTCACAGGGAGACACACACACAGTCCTTTTCATGCTTCTTAAAAACATGCTGTTCTTTTGTCAAAGCATCATCAACGTTACAGGAGGAGAAGATCTATATTATCCACTTCATTCTAAGTGGAAAAGCCCAGAGTTTATAGGTGGCTTTGAATGATGGTAAGGTGGACATCTCCTGTCCAGTCTGTCTGACTGTTCTGTCTACTAATGTACTCTCCATTCAGCTTCAACATGCTGACATGAAACATTCATCACTACAGATTCATCACTACAGACTCATCACTACAGACTCATGGCAAGTCTCTAAGGTTGGATCATATTCAACATTGTTTTAGCAGATATTAACAAGGGAATCACAGTAGAAGAGGCGTCAATGTTCAACCTATTCTAACAATTAGTGATTTCCATATATTACTTACTGTGAAGAGATATGTGGTATTTTAAATCAAATACAACTCCAATTTGCATACTCCAGAATTATAAAAGGTTTGGTCTTTACAAGTCTTTACAGAAGCTATGTTTTAAAATGTTCAAAGGAGTAGTTTCACATTTTGGGGAAAAAAACATATTTGCTTTCTTTCCAAGAGTAAGTTGAGAAGAAGATCAATACTACTCTTATATATGATTATGATTAAACAAACAAGATAAAAATGTGTGAATTAGTAATAAACATATTTTTAACTTTTGGACTGAGCCAGGGTAGCTGTTTCCCAGTTATTCCAGTATTCATGCTAAACTCAGCTGTCTCCTGCAGCCTGATCTCACAGAAATCTGCTATGTGAAATTATTACAACCTATTAACACGGCATTGCGTGGCAAACACGTAGTGTGTTAAAATTACGTGCTTGTGGTTTAACACGGCCCTGTCCACATGGGAGAAGGACAGGGTGGATGGACAGGTCAAACAAACAAGGTACTTTCACCCAGGAGACTGCTGTTTGTGTCCTGTGTGAAACCAAAAGTAAACATTGACTAAGTTAAAATACGTAACATACTTAATTTACGTCATGTAGCCTACGTAACATACTTAACTTCTATATGTAACATACTTATTTTACCCCAAACCATGATCTTTCATGAACCTAACCAAGTTTTTTTGCCTAGACCAAATTGTTTCTAAACCTAAACCGCCACGTAATGCAGTGTTAAGAAGTCGTGGTCATTTCATGTATTTCTGTGAGGCTGTAGCTCATATTTAACAGAGAAGCACATGTGTGGTATCCATCTTCTTATTTAACTCTCTTTGGCAAATAAGGATTTCACAGAACTAGTCCTTTAAAATTAGAGCTAGCGATAAGATTTAAAAGAAATGTGAATGTTTAAGGAAAACAAAAAACAAACAAGAAAGTGTATTTGAGCTACAGTACATGGGTGAATTGTTGTAGTGAGAACTAAAAAGTCATAGCACACTGCAAACTGATTACCAAGTATAAAGTGTCTAAATAACTATGTTTCAGCATTAGTGTGAAACAAGGACTTAATAGGACCTAATGCCTGAGAGCATTGTAAGAAGTGCATAGAAATAATAAGCTGTGGCTTCAGCCTATCCATCTGTGGTTTTTGAACTTGTGTCATATTGTTTTCTATTTGGGTTAATTGGGACCAACTTCTCTTTTATGCTTTGTTATTGTTTCACATGTTATTAATGGATTAAAATACATTTCACCACCCTAAACTCCATCCCGCTGTGTGGGCTTAGCTGGTCAATACATTCTCAATCTCTCTGGACACTATAATCCATTCATCAGCATCATTATATGTTTTTGCATTAGTGATTTGAAATGCATTCCTTAACTGAACATTTTCAACAGCTATACTTATAATGCCATCTTCATACAGTAGCGTTTACACTTAGGCTGCATAAACACTGCTTATTCATAAGCAGTGTTTATGCAGCCTAAGTGTAAACACTACTACTTCAGTCATCAGGAGTTCCAGGGGTAATATAAAATATTCAATTTTATTTTTTTGACTCAAAACAGTCAATTTCCAACATTACTCATACTGTATGTGGTGTGATGAAATTGTAGGATTTAAACAAGCCACTCTGTTTCCTTAGAGCTGGGTGTGTAGCACTGCAGAAACCAAATACATTTTTGTGAAATTGACAAACCTTTGGTGGAAAAACACCATTGTACTGTATAGACACAACAATTTATACCAAATCCTACCATTTTGTCAAATAGAAGACGATTCTAAAATATCAAAGAATGTAGAAAATATAATACTTTGCTTTACCTATTCAGATATATTAGGCAGAATAACAATGGTGTTTTTGCCAGATCAGGTAAATCAGCATCATTGTAACATCTTTTGAGTTAAAATGTAATATGGTTTGAATAAATGAATTTTTATTAGCTATAGTCAACCAATCGCCACAGGTACAAGCATAAAAAACATGGTTCACTGTAATGTGAACTGAACTCATTATCTGAAAGGAAATTAAGTTTATGTGACTAAAGAATTAGGTACGGCTATGTGCTACACTGCTAATACATTCTTTATTTATATGCATATAGTTTACTGTTCCAAAGCGTTGCTACAAATTAAAAGATAGAGCTTAATCTGTGTGTGTGTGTGTGTGTGTGTGTGTGTGTGTGTGTGTGTGTGTGTGTGTGTGTGTGTAATATAATACATGTGTTGTGAACTTAATGGAGAGTTAATGGAAAGTGTAACCAAATTATACCTACACAATTTGTTTCGCCAACACTCAGTGCATCATGGTAATTATGGCGTGTGGGGGCAATCAGAATGAATTAATTATGCTCAGATGCATCGCCTCTAGCAAACTTTCATACGTGTGTGTGTGTGTGTGTGTGTGTGTGTGTGTGTGTGTGTGTGTGTGTGTGTGTGTGTGTGTGTGTGTGAAAGGTCAGTTTTCTTTGCTAGGCGTAAATGAAGTCGCTGACAAAATGATGTATGTCTCTGTGAATGTTGATGCTTCAAACAGATCCCAGGTGGATTCTTATTTAAGCCGTAGTTCAGTCCTTAATGAAACCGTAATGAAACACTGGATGAAGGAATAATTTAATGAATTAAGTGTGGACTTTCTGTGAGGTATTAAAGTTCTTCAAGTTGCAAAATATTTATGAAATACTTTAAATTACAAAATCATTGAAATAGTTGCAGGAATTCTGTAATTACAAAAAAATAAAAATAAAGAAAATGCAAATTAATGTTAGGAGTAAATATGCAGATGAAACATTAGGACTTTGGTTTGGTGAGTACGTTATAAATGGCCCCGCTCTGACCTAGTTTTAAAATTAGATCTCAGTGATCGGCTCACAAGTGGACAGCTCAAGGTATGTGTGTTCCCCCAGAATGTGTCTCCAAATGCGTCCTTAGTGACCACTTCTGATCGGATCTCACTTCTCCGCCCCATATGCAAATAAATGCGTATATCATTTCCGTTTACATATCCTGGTTGTGTGTGTTTATAAATGTCATGTTGTTACTCTCACATAAATTTTACATTGGAAACATGCGATGAATTGAAAAAGCGCTGCCTACAGTCTGTCTGTGTGCCAACATAAGGATGTCTACTGATGGGCAGCGGGACTTGTGCAAGAGAAAGATGTTTTTAAAAGCCTTAGCATGTTCAGCTACCAGTAAGCATTCCTGTTCTCCTTGCTATAAGAATGTGGACACATGCAGCTCAGACTACCTCCACCACCATGCAGTTTTAGTGATTGGATCTCAATGCATCCTTAAAGTGTTTGGTCGGATTTTACTACAAGGTGGAAACAGTGTATGTGTATGAAACAGGAATATTAAGCTAAACCAAATTCTGCTGCTAGACAAGAAAGTGACTATTGGATTCTGCAAAACCCTGGATTTACAATCATTGTTAAAAAAAAAAATCTTGATGTCTAATGCCAAGGTTTTTTAAAGTCTTGCTTTCTGCCGAATCTGTGCATCGAAACTACTTCAGGTGAGGGAAATGTTGTGGTTATGGCTTGTAAGATAAATTTATTTGCTCATTTACCTGAATTGAAACGTCACTATAGGATCCTCCGATGACCCCAGAGATGGCGAGTGGAACCTCGTTTTGGACGGGTCTGGAGCCATCTGGGCAGATAAAGCCTGGATCATGCACCTTGGTGAGGGAGGCCCTGACAAAATCTAGAGACTGCTCCAGAGCATAAGTGTCCTTCGAGCAGCTGTCCAGGATGTGGGCCCCCAGCTGGAGTCCAGGAAGGATGTGCTCGCTGGAGTTAATCTCATCAAGTGCCAGCAGCATGGCTTCCAGTCTCTGGATCCCCCTCGCCTCGTTGATCTTACCACAGTCCTCCATCCCATCACCTTTTTGGTGCACTGGGAACAGGCCCCCAATCACCAAGTCCCCTTCCATGATGATCTCATGTTTGGCCGGAGGTGGTAATCTGGAGATGTTGGGCAGGACCCCTGATATCAGCAGCTCCAGCAGGAGCATGTGGAGAGGCCAATAATGGGCCAAATTGGCCAACGACCTGGGGCATAGCACTACACTCAGCATGGCAGGATCAGGTAGCAGGGTTCAGCTGGCTGAAGTACAAAGGAGCAGGGGTTTACAGCGTCTGGAGGCAGCTCACTTTTAAGTCTTCTTTCAGTGGGTGCAGCATGTTTGATATTTCCTGAGTGAATGAAAGAAAAGCTAATTACCAAGTTAATCAAGCATGAAGTGAATATGACTTTCTATCTATCTATCTATCTATCTATCTATCTATCTATCCATCTATCTATCCATCTATCTAGCTATCTATTTTCTTTCTTTCTTTTCAGTTTTAACAGCATCCATGGGAAGAAAATACAATTTAATTACTGCAATGAGGAATGAAACAGAACTATTAACAGAGTAACAACATGACCATATATCTCAAAATGTGCATTGCTGACACCCACTGACAGCTTTCATTAGTTTCTTTCAGCTTTTCATCCACCAGGTTATTCAAACATATGAAACAGTCACACTTAAGGTATACAGCAGTATACAAGCTTCAAAACTTTCCTTGCAAGTGGTTCTTTACTGTTTTCTTAGATTTATAGAAATGTTACAGGAAAATAATGATATTGGACAGTCTAAACCCAGGACTGTTTTGTCAGGAGGCTGAAATTGGGCTTTGAATATTATGAGTTACTTTTTGAAGTGAAAAAGAAGTAGAGATTATTTCAGCCAGGCGCTCTGTGATTTCACTGTGAAATATAATCACTTAGTTATCTGAAAGACAAACTCTGCAGAGTGACCACATTAAACATTTATTGATATTTAAGGCACCTTTCAAGTGAAGCGTTATTTCCAAGCTTACAACCGAGATATCACATAGATGGCGGTTCTCCTCAATGGCTGGGGTTGCCATGGAAACGGTGGGTAAAAAATAAGGGTTGGATTGCAGGAAAGTGGGCAGTGAGACATGTATGCTAATATAGATTCCTATAATGTGGAGGTTTCAGGTTTAGGCCTCACCAGGAGTTGTTATGTCTGATTAGGGAGGTGGGCTGCCTCAATCACAGTGCTCTCAGAGAGAGGAAACCAATCGTGTTTCTTTCAAACAGTCATTCATCAAACACACACAAATTCAGTAAACAAGTTGATTTAAGCAACCTTTACAAAGAGACGATGGACTTTGAATGACTCATAACTTAGTATTTTCGGGACTATTATTAACTCATCTTTATCATAGAATATGTGTGTGTGTGTGTGTGTGTGTGTGTGTGTGTGTGTGTGTGTGTGTGTGTGTGTGTGTGTGTGTGTGTGTGTGCGTGTGCGCATGTGTGTGCGTGTGTCCTGTTGTGTGTCTTGGACAGTGTAGGTGCAGGTGTTTGATATTGCTACGCCACATTTTGCCCTATTATTAGAACCAAGGTTAGAATGTAACTTGAAGGGTTCAACATTAAGAGTCTAATTGCTCCTCTGTGCTGTCTGCTGGAGCAGATGGGGGTTATATGGTTGTAAAGACTAGGTCACAGAAGGAATTAATGGTGCAATAAGGAACAGCCAATTAGGCAGGGCTATGCAAACTAGGCCGAAGTGAGGCTTGAGGTCCAGGAGATCCGCTCAAAACCTTTAAGAAGTGCAAATAAATGCTGGAGAGGTTAAAGCAGACATGAAATACAGCTATCATATTTCACTTATTAAACGGGAGGAGTGGTATCAGCTCACAACAGACTCTGCTTAGTTGTAAAGTAGCTCCTATCAGGCCTCGATCACATCATTAAAAAACTATCTTGATGTAGAAACGGCTGTCACACTCAGCAGCTGAGAGAGTCACTCGCTCCCCAGATGTCTGAGCACAATATTCCCTCTGAAAGGCAAGTTAAAAAAGAAACGGCAGTGTGATTTACTCAGCTTTCAACCATCAGCTAATACATTACTGCTCCCGCCTAGGACAGAGAAGATTTTGCCAACAAGATGCTTTGAGAATACATTCCTTATTATTTTATCCAAATATAGCTAATGTGTAATGTATGACTCACTGCAGAGTGGCTTTCTGCGAAGATGGTGATTGGCACGTACAATTGTACTATGTACATATATGATCTATGGAGAAATACGATGCTACTCATGTTTGGAAAATGAGCTGATTTATTCAGATTTATTTTTTTTTTTTTGATAAAGAGCTAAAGACTAACCACCTGTTTGTTGTTGTGGACAAATCCACTATGATCATGCAAAAATCATAAAATCTATTTGATGTGTTATTTAATACTATGATGTATAACAATGTTATAAATGATCATTTCAGCAACATCACCTCAGGCGTTTAAGCTTTGCCCTCAGGTTTGTTTGCTCTTTTGTTGAAAACGTAGGCCTACATGACATTTAATTTAGTGTCTAATCCACTACACATGAATAATAAAGCCTGTTGAGTAATAACAGCCTAAAACACAGCACTTGTCCCATGAGATTTATCTAAAAAATATTGCTGTCCAATGATTACGTGACAAACACTGATAGGATGATAATTTATGGCAGTAGTAATTCTGTGCTCAATATTATGACAAACGCCACAAGCTGGATAATGGACAAAGTGTCATCCTTTTTCCCATGATTTTCTTTGCATGTAATATGACACTACAGATTTGTTACATTTGACACAAGAAAATGTCCTGTAGCCTACCATTTAACAGTATAACATTTAATGATCCTCTAAACAGCTGTTCAAAGCAACAAAAAAAACTATATTTACAGGTAATGAAATACAAAAAGAAAGTAAAAAACTGCAGCCATCATAACTCCACTAGTGATTTCCATTATTATGTCATCTCCAGTAGGGACACAGATTATCCCTCCACCTGGACTTGACAGCTGAAGGAATTAGGATGCCTGTGGTGGTGGCCAGCAGCCGGCTAGATTGTAAAACTAAGTATATATCAAATGCATCAAAATAGCACAGGAAATTCAGTCAGCCTGCTCTCAGAAACTAAAGATTTCTAAAATGTATTCAGAAAACCTAAAGTTTCTAAATCAAGGAGGCTACTGAGACAAAATGCCGATATGAGAATGAGAGACTACAACAGGTTGTCTCTGTTTATAAACTGTTGGTGGCACCATCTAATGATGATCACATTCATGCAGACATGGTGATGGTATTAACCAAGCTATCACTCTTTTAGAGATAAATTCCTTTGCTGCTACATCACATCTTGTCTGATCTATTGACAACTATTTGATGCATGCGATCATGGATTTGTCCATTGCCTAATCACTTTTTACTGTACTTTCATGAATTGTGCAAACTGAAAACAACCCAATAACTCTCACAGTAGGATGCTAATACATTGTTTAGGGCGCTGTCTGAAAAGAAAAGCTCTGAAAACCAAGTGCGATATTAGATCATGCGATTTTTAGTTGAGACAATTGTGACTGTGCAGAATATTCTCTCACGCTCAGGTGTTGAATGCTTTATTGATAAAGTAGTAGCCTACACACTATAGGCTAGATCAAATTCGGATGCTAAGAGAGCTGATTCACTTGTGTGCCCTGTGAAATTAAGTGCAATAAAGAGACATATGTTGATAACATTTCCATGGCAGTTAAACTGAGTTTGCGGGGTAGGCGACATGATCAAAGCCAATTATAAGGCAAAAACATTTAAAATGAAAAGGGCACGTCGGACAGGAAAATACAGAGGCAAAGTAGGCAGACTACGCGGGAAAAACATAGGCCTACCACTATGTTAAAAACAAAGTTTGTAAATGACAATTTCTTACCTGGTTGTAGCACTAGATGTCTTGCCGGATATATCTGTAGGTCTCTTTTCCACTAGCAGTGCGTCAATACACAGACAACGCGCAGAGCTTCACGTGACGAGCGGAGTCCAGATGTTGTTCACTTTGAGCATGTTTGCCAGGCAGCGGTTTGGATCTGTCCTTGGTTCTGAAGTGTTCACATTGGCAAATCTGACAAACTCCCCTCAGTGCTCTCCAACTTGTGCTCGCCAGCCACCGTACAACACGCCTTCAGACCGGAGCAATACAGCCCACCGCCCAAGTGCTCATGTGTCCACTCGCATCGACCGTAATGATGCGCGACGGATTCGTCTACATATGACTGCCAGATGGACTGAGATACAAGTGAATCTAAATTAATCTGTGATTGCACTTTTGTTTTGCATTACATTTCCTATTCATAGTCGTTTCTCTTTCGGGAAGTGAGTCAAATCAACTTCAAAATAAGAGCTGTTGAGGAATCCTAGTGCTCATGATGCAGCCACTCTTTGCAGCTCCTAATGAGTGCACCGAGTCGACGCTGCGCTCGCGCCTTTCACAAACCACATTGTGCTTCACACAACGTTTGTTTGCAAGGCAGCGAGTTACAGCACCGACAATGGAAGAACTTAAAATGTCCTATGTAAATGTGTGCGGTTTAGTATGCAGGAGTAAAGAATAAAAACAGTGACGATAGTGCATTAATCAAAATCTCAAATCCTGTTTCCAACTTCTCACATGGTCTTTTTTTTAAGTGACTCATCCATTGCATTCCCTGTGAGACAGAGTTTGTACTGGCAATCTAGCTTTTAGGCTAATGATAAAACCCCTTCCCTAAAATAATGGGAAAATTGAAAATCTTTCCAAATAGACAAAACAAGGCGCTGCAGCTCTCCAGCTAAATTTAGAAAGATGAGAAAAGAGAAATGAGCATCAACTATTTTCCCCCTCTATGAAGGCTGGCCAGCTCCTCATTCACCTCTATCTCATTAAAACTGAATCACACTCTAGATGAGTGGCACAGCACTTTACAAACTCAAGAGGCACCTTGCACCGTTTGTTTTTCACTGAAAATGCTTCAACATCCAATACACACATACAACTCTCTAAATATCATTTATTCTACAGTTTAGTTGGATGAATACTGGCATACTTAAGCTCAATGTTGAATCAAATACAGAATTTGTCCAAACATGTTGTTACAAATAACCCTTATATTAATACAAACACAATACATATAAAAATGTTTTTCACTGGCCAAAATAAATGACCCTCACAGTATTGATTCAGCCTATTAACTATTTAAAAGCTGTGCAGCCAGCAGTGGAAAACTTCAAAGTCTCACTGGTAATTACGGTTAACTATACAGCATGCTGTTCTGTAGCATGCATTCTGTAGAGGTACTATTTCATGCAATAAACACTGCACTTTTTTTCTCACCCACAACACGATTACATCAGCAACATTCCTATTTCATAATTAGTGAGGAGTGCAGAAAAGGTCTGCTGCACCAGTTTGGGTTTCTGTGTCCACCCTAGTACACCGCTGCACAACCAGTTACAATTAAATTTGGAAATATTCAGCAAGCAACATAAGTTATTTCAGTATGTATTCAGCTTCATCGCTTACCCATTTCTGTCACCTTCACATACTTTAGCACCACCACCTTTCCCCACTTCCTCACCTCGCCACTACCACCACCTTCCTCTCACCCACACATACAAAAAACATCTCACTATTTTTCTAATGTTTTCTTTTCTGCACTAACAACAGCTACGTTGCAGTTAGGGGTTTGGAAAAGAAGAACTTTTTTCTGTGTACAGTGGCAATTAAAATGACGAGCGGGTCCTGCTTGTTGCATAATTCCCCCAGCTAACACAAAGGGACCAATTTTCTCCTGAAATAGAAAGGTAGTTTACATTACAATAGTTGAGGGCATGTGGGTGGAATGCAGACTTTTAGATAGAAACATACCAATTAATGTTGAGTGAAATTATAGAGGACAGACACAAAGTGTTCCTAGCCAGTGGTCAGTGCGCATCAGTCTGACTGCTGCAGCTCTCTTAATGAACATGACAAAAAACAATCAGTCCAAAATCAACAATTTAGTTTCTCTCTGTGGTGCCTGCTTTTGTTGTTCACAATTATAGAAAACACAACATCTTGTATAGAACTACATACCCCTTTTTTACTAAAGAAATAGTCAATTTTTTCTTTCTTTTTTTACTCAAAACTGTCCATACCAAGGTCTGCAGATTGGATGGTTTTTCCAATTAATTTTCTTTCTAGTTTAAGCAGCGCAAGCTAAATTTAATTGACCTGGTTTTTGTTTGTTTGTTTCTGGGTGAACTGCCCCTTTAAGCAGCATGATTGCCTAATGACCAGATACCACCATGTAACTGGAAGGTTACAGCTTCAACAAAGGGTAATTCTGTTTTATTACAACTCGGTTCTTATTTTCATACTTTTGGCCATTATTTCTATTGGTTATGATAACATTGTACTCATTAAAGTAATTGCTGGGGACACAGCAACATGGCTACATAAAGTCCAAAGTGGCAAGAAACCCAAGCAGTCAGACAACCAAATACAAGCCAAGTCTTGTAAACAAGCCAAGAGTTTAGTCAGATCATTGAAACTACTTTATTTGGAGGTAAAACATTGTAAAGCACTTGTAATAGCGGCAATACCTCATTGCACAGGACAAAATATGTAGAGTAGGTCAAAGTTAAACCTTTTTCAGTTATGTCACCGCATTACCAGATCTCAGCTATTACCGTATAGTTATTATTGTCGACAGGAGCAGTGATCCTAAACAAGTTATAAACCAGAATGACCCTTTAAATACAGATAGACATAAAACAGTATCCCAGCTCCAAAGGCACGACCAGCCCTGAGTATTTACCCACTGAGATCATAACTGTGTCAGACCAATGATACAATATTTAAGTCTAGTTAGTTAGATTCCCTATTGCCAACAAATACTTCACAGAACAGCATGGACTCAGCAAGTTACTACCCCATTTGTATATGTCTGAAGAAGAGGAGTACACCCACAGCTCCCAGAGAGCTTTTATAATTATACACACAGAAAGCATCTCAGGGCATCACTTTTACTCCTAAATCTCATTCATCTCGTTTAACTTTATCCTCTGGGAATTTAACCCCATCGTTAGAGCAATCAGCATTTAGATTAAAAATGTAAACACTCACTATAGATCTTCCTTTTTGTCAACTATTTGTCAGGTAAAAGCTCAGCATTGTGCCAATTAAGCCTCTGAGGCAACTCCAACTCAGAGTAAATTAATGAATGAGCGATGCTGTAACAGGCTCGTTTTGTTGTTGTTTTAAAGTTTCCATGTGGAGTAAGAACATAACGGGAAATTGTCAAGAAAAATCACTCTGATGAACAGCTAGGCATCAAAAGATTTTCATAAATGCAATGTCATTTCATTCAGAGACCACACTGTCCAAAATGCAATTCAGACTAAAAACACTATGCTACTGAGGCCCAAGAAGTAGATTTACTGGGTTATATGGATAACGTTGTGTCCAAGATTTGTTCTAGGTTTCACTTGGTTATCCAGATATCTCAGGAAACAGGTCTCTGATTAGATAAGCACCTCAGTCAGTCAGAAGCTGATTGAATGTACCATCTTGAAGGTCTTTTGTATCATCTATTCAAGAACTAGGATTATGTGTTTATATTTGCTGTAAAGGTTAGGTGCACAGTTTTCAACCTAGGAGTATGTGTTGTTAATTATTATTTTAGACTGAATAGCACAACTTTTCAATAGCTTTAGTTTAAAATACCCTCTCTTCTGCAGGTTTTTCAGTCCGATTGTAATGCCAGTTATAATTAAGAAAAGCCATATTGGTGTGGTGTTTAGTCATATCAAACACACAATATTAAAGTGAAGGACAGACAAAAGCCTTTGTCTACTCATTTCTGTCCAAGTGAAAATCTGGAGAATCTTA
Organism: Sander lucioperca; assembly: GCF_008315115.2. Lineage (NCBI taxonomy): Eukaryota > Metazoa > Chordata > Actinopteri > Perciformes > Percidae > Sander > Sander lucioperca. The sequence continues at coordinate 4,964,742 of NC_050178.1, forward strand.
AATTAACACGTTTTAGCTCAGAATATGCAATGGCTATTTACTTGAAATGCCATATGTGGCTTTTCTCTCACATGCACATCCCTTTAAACTGCCCACACCCTCCAAGTGAGCAAGGCTCGCTGCGACAAGCTTGGGGTGATCTCTTGTTTGTTGGAAGATAAAGGATATGGGTATGACTGGACACACATTATAGGCTGTGTGGGTCATCAGGTGGTCTTTCAGGCTGCAGCTGCCATATGTATTTCAGAGGGAAGGACAGAAAAAGAACAAAAGGAGAAAAAACAAACAGAAATTAGCCTGTGCAAAGAGATAGCAGATGGGAGAAAGTTGAGAAGGTAAAATAACACACTATAACGGCTGAATAGAAAATGAAGGCGCTGGGTTTGAATGTGTGGGGATAATGTTGATGCTAGAGGCCAGATGCAAATAAAATGTAGTCACAGAGCTTTGCTGTCAGTATAGTGAAATGAATATTAATGGTCAGCCCACTGCTTGTCATCTTTCTCCTTGACTGATCATGGCAGCAGGCTGCACACTCCCCATAATCATGTCCACAATCTCAGAGGTGCTCCGGAGGATGACACAAAGAAGGTAATTATGCATTCATTCACACCTTCCTCTTTGGAAATGAAGTACATTTTATATCAAAACTCGCATCACCAACAGAGCTATGCCAACACACAGCCTTGTAAAAGTACACAAAACGCTTCTAACAAGATGCACAAATATTCAGTCAAACACAATATCTTTAAAAAAAGTCACTCACTTTGTGAGGTCTATGTGCTCATATAATTTCAATCCTTTGTCAGTTATTAATGAATGAAACTACTGCCCTTTGTAAACATGTCAAAAAGTATCTTTGAAATGAACAGAATTCCCTGTATGTTTGTGAAACAATCCTCCAACAAACAAAAACTTATTAGAAATGCAAATAATGGTTATAGCTTCAGTACAGCAAATGAAATACCTTTCAAGTAAAATTATTTTTTTTAACAAATACTCAGTTCAGTCATCTTGTATCATTTTGACAAACATCACTACTGTTTCAAGAAACTCAGGCTACCTGAATAAGTTCTGCAGATTTCAAGTGGTTTTCTGTCAGCAAAATCTAGCAGATTTGAATGCATTAACTCTAAAACTATAATTAAAAGACTAAAAAATATGTCTGGTTATATTCTATATTTTTATTATCAACAAATCCAATAAAAGGCCAAAATAGCAATGACTTGACCCCACTCACAAGTATTGCCTGTGTAGCCAAAGCTTGATGCATATCCCTTTGCACCATAAAGGGGAAGAATGAAAGTATTAAGAAACAGACCAACACATTGCTTGTTTTGGTCTTTTCATGGGATTTGTTCACAATAACCAAAATATAGAATGTCACCTGCCTTGTCCTTTAATATTTACACATTTGGACATGGACCCATAGTGAGACACTCTTGAATTTCAATCATTTACTCTTTCATCCTCAACTAATGTGTCTCACTGAACTTTTACTCCTCTCCTCCAACGGCACCCCACCACTCCTGAGTGGGAGCCTCCAGGCTCTTCTGGTTGGAGTCTCCATGAAGCGGCTCTTCTCTCTCTGCCTGCTGTCCACCGGTCTGCTCCCAGTCCAGGTCTTTAAACGAGGTTCCCCTGGAGCTTCTCCCTCTGTTGTTTCTATCTCCTTGATCCTGGATAGGCACAGAGTGGACAGAGGACGCTGCTAGGGACGTCCCTCTGCTGTCTGACAGGAGAACCCCACTCCCTGAGCTGTATTCACTGTTTGAGTCTGCACCCAGAGCAGTGATAAAACAAAAGGGAGGGGGTGGACAGATGGTGAGAGGACTTTTATAAACAAACGCCACATGAGAAAAGCTAGGCTGCCCAAAAATCCAGTGCTGGGATCCAACCAATATCTGCATGATTGTATTTTAGCTGCAATGTGACTTCAGTTCAGAATAATTATTATCTCTTCCACTTTTACTCCAGACTCAGCAATTATTTGGAAATCATATGCATGGAGGAAATGTATTCATGAATGTATCTATAAAATAAACAACTGTTGTATCAAATCTTTCCAAATATGCTTTAGAAAGATTGTTAAAATAGTTCATGGCCATAAAACAAGACTCTACAGCCACACGAGTAGCAAACATGCTTACATGATTACAAAGACAATGCTAACATGCTTATGTTTACAATGCTTATGTTTAGTGAAGCATGTGAGCTAACAAACATTTGCTCATTACCTCTAAACATACATGAGTATGTTTATGTATAAGTACAGCTGAGGCTCATTAGTTTTGCAGGTATTAAATAAGTTGAAATTTTGACCTGATGATGGCACTAGATGAAAAGTCAGGGGACCAACAAAGTTATTACAATTCATCCTGAGGTACACATTAATGTCTTTACCCAATTTAATTTAATTTCATCCATCCAACAGTTGTTGACACATTTCACTAAAAAATAAAAATGTCAACCTCATATATTTGTGGCACAAGAGGATCACCAAAGTCCGTCGGATTTATCCTCTGTACACACATTCATGGTTCCCAAAAATGTCATATAGTCTCTTCAGTCAAAGTGGTAGACTGACCGTCCATCAGAACAATATGAGTTGCCAAATGAGTTGCTACAAAGCTAATTAAGACGGGTGACTTTCCCACGCAGAAACACCAGTGAAGAATCTATCATGTTTTTTTTTATCCTCCGTGTCCTTCTTGGCTACTAGCAACTGCATGGAGGAGGGGTGGGGGTGCGTGCACGATCACGTAAGGCTTGTATCATGTTGTCGTTACTTAGAATTCCTCATGGGGGCGGCAGAAACTACGCACTATAGCTTTAAGAGATACTGAACCTTTGCAGTGACTCAGGTTTTCACTTCTCTGTTAGCTATGATGCATAACTTATACGTTTACTGTACTATAGTTTTTGATGGTAAATCGAACCAAAATACTACCAAACTGGAGGACACAAGCAAGATCATGGAGATCACCTTTCTTTAAACTTGCAAGCCTGTAGTTTAACTGTCCTTACAATTAGAAGAAATCCTTACTCACGTGTCCCTTACACATCCAGCTTGTTTTTTGCTCATGCTGTATTCCATTGTTATATTTTCATAAATGTATATGAAAATCTACAATTTGTTTAGAAATGACAAGAACTGTTGCATCTTGCACATTCAATTCAATTTAGGATGACTATTAACAAGGAACCAGGAAATCTATACAAAGTTCAACTCCAAAAATGTAGAAGCTGGGAAATACTTAATGCTTTTTCCCCTTTTATCCATGGAATGGTGGGTGTTGTACAGTATATCGTGCCTGTCACACATTTTTCTGGTTGATAACAAGTTCATTAACTCATGGGATGAGCAGCAACACCTTGTGCAGCGACTTAAAGTCATAACTCAAAATAGTGCACTGAAATGTTGTTAATTAGAAACTCCTGTATAAGATAAAGGTTTTCTGCTCTTTAATTGGAGTGGTACTGTAAATACAAGCACTTGACTCCTCAGTGTTTTTAGTTTGTTCCTTGCAGGTTAATAAAATCAATTTCCTCCCTGTGTGCAATTCTGTCGATCTTTGTGTGGCTGTGAGTGTTTCCACATAACACTCTTCAATACTTTTTAAATCAATATCTCCTTACACTAAGCCAGCCTGTTATTTACTGGAGACCAGATGATGATACACACAAGAACTAACCTTTCACATGAAAACAGTTGACAGAAGCCAGAAGGGGGCTAATCATCATGTTAGAGGTGATAAATACATTATGACATGGGACAAATTATCAGATGTAGCTGAGATTTGTAACAGAATGACAGGATGGCAAACTAAATCTTCTCACCACTGTGCATTTCAATTGAGGAATAATGTAAAAAGTATGACGTTTTTTAAATCGTCATTAAACTACAAAAGGTAGAAAACAGAACTATATGCTTCAGAGACATGTTTAATGTCATGCTTCTAAGCTAAATTTAAGAGACTTCCAACAAGCAACATACAAAAAGAGGAAATTGTGTTACATAGCAACATGCAAATAGTAAAGAACAATAAATAATTACTCTGAAAATGTAATCAGGAGCAACTTTGCTATGTTTATAAAGAAATGCAGTTTATGTGTGCTAAGCCTGCTGCTGTGTGTGCAATAATGCACTTAGTCAAAGACGTAAAGGCTCATGCTGTTGTGTCACACGTCCCTTAGAAAAGATGAGAGATATTGCAGTGGAAATCAGTTCATTGTTGACAGTGAATATGAGATGGGGGCCAGGATGGAGCACACACATGGGAGCTTGAACAAGAGAGAACTGAATTGCATGTAAACTGCATAGCTGAATGGATGATATATTATTTATTCCAGACAATAACATTGTGTACAGCGGACTATGACTATTTTCACCTTTTGGAAGAGAAGCTGTATACATGGGGAAAACACAATGTACATATAGAATGAACTCCTATTTATCTTCATAAAAATGCATTCAAAATTAAAATAAAAAACATCCATATTTGAATCTAGCCCCAAGCTCTCGCTGATTAATTTACACCTACCTCATGTGCATGTGATAGATGGAGCCAAGGAAAAAAAAAAACAATTTATGAAATAAAACATTAATAATATGCATACTGAGCTGTGATAGAGCAACAACTTTGGTTTCGTGTTGGTTTTCCTCTGCTGGTTGAACATCTACAGCAAGTGGCAAAATTTAATCACTCAATGGGGGGAAAAAAATTCCCATTTGGATTGAAAGATACACATTAGGGATAATATCTTAATCTTAATTTATTTTTTAAAAGGGAAAACCTTCGTATTTGATTGGAGGGGTTTAGTGGTGCCTTCAGGCATCGCTCTTTACATGTGTCTGAGTGACAGTTTATTCTACTAGTATTGGAATGAGACAGAGAAAGATGCTGCAGAATTTGAGTAGGTTCAGATTTAATGTGCAAACTCCAACATAAGATAATGATCATAATAAGGCTTATATCCACTATTACAGCTGCAGTTGGTAACTTTTACTGAAACCGTCCCTATATCCTGACAGTATCACATGAGACAGATAATCTGTGAAAAAAAATCATGTTCCTGTGCCTCCGCCTATTGTACCTAATGGCATTCGCAAGATTCACTGTGCCCGAAGGAAAACAACCAATCAGAATTGAGGACTCCCTAACACAATGTCAATCACTGCTAAAAATGCCCGCCTGCCAGAGCAAACTTTTTCAAAGAGGAGGCAGAGGAACGTGATATTTTTTTTTTAAATAATCTGTCTCATGTACTACTGTCAGGATATAGTGACAGTTTCAGCAAATATGCCAAAACATTTTTTTTTTTTTTATAAAAGTTACCAACTGAACCTTTAAGTAACAAAGCTTTTAAATAATAGTTTAAAATTTTGGTAAATATGGCTGAGAATACCACTCTCATGTATGTCCAGTAAGAAGCTTAAACCATAAAGGAATCAGGGAGTTAGCCTGACTCTGTCCAACGTATAAGAAATCTGCCTACTAGCACTTTCAAACAAACTAATTACCTTGGTATTATTATTGGTCTCTGCTTGTTGCCTGGCAACCTCATGGTGAGGACAACACTCTAGGAAACCACAGCTCCAGGCCGAGAAATATTTACAGCATGTTACCCTTCATACAATCACAACTAGTTATTTTTACATTCCCGTTTGTACACAAATAAACACATATAACATAATGTTTTAATATAACTAATTAGTGAGCTGTAGAGGTACTTGTAGGCAGATTTTTGAGAATGTTTTTAACAGTCAGTTAAAAATCACAGCCAGGCAGCGATCGGACAGCAGATAGCAGGTTGCAAAATGCGAGGCGCACTGCACTAACTTCTTTTTGGCGTCTTTTTGTTATGTAAGGCAACCATCAAATCACCCATCGTCAGCCAACCGTTATTTTGCAGACAGACAGATATGAGATTGGTAATGAGTCAACATTTTCATCTAACTAAAAAAAAAGCGAACACGTGTATTTCTCAAAATGTCTAAAACTATTCCTTTGGAGGAAAATGTTTAAATGCTGTGTCATTTACAGTATATGGTCAACATTCACCTTAAGGCCTTAAAGACTAGCAATTTGATGAAGATGTGTGACATGACTTGGACTTCAGATTTTACTCAACTACTTTGCTTTGATAAAGCTTGAGATATGACGTTTATTTGCCCCACAAGATTTTAAAATAGCTCCGGTGACAACTAACAAAGAGTTAACAATGTTAATGGCCAACTAAAACTAAATGTGGCACAACATCCACTCACTTGTGAATTGTGTGGTTCCAAAGAGTGAACTATGTTAGAAAATGTTTCTAGCCTGCTGTTGTATGACAGAGAGAGGAGCCATGTGAGGAGGCTGGGTTTTGATCCGGTCACTGAGACCAAAGATGCCCCCAGTGTCCCGAATGCTCCAATGATCTGGTTTATTTGATCCCATTGTGACAGGAGCATGGCTGCCTGTCACACTATCATTCACAGTCATGGACCCAACCCATGTGTCCCACCACACCTGTGACACATAAAAACAGTGAATTTGTCATTTCAGTCAATTTCATTCTGTTTTGTAGCAAAAAGTGGAGATCCAGATAGATGTTTGAGGTATGGATTCCTTTGGAAATATGACACTTAGGGCCCTATTTTAACGATCTGAAATGCAAGTATCAAACGCCAAACGCAAGTAGCTTTGTGAGCGGATCTCGGGCGCTGTTGCTATTATACCGGCGGGATAAATGACTCTTGCGCCTGAACCAAATCTGAAATGGGTTGGTCTGAAGTAGCTACATTACTCATAGGTGTGGTTTGGGCGTAACGTGCAATAAATCAATCAGAGTGTTATCTCACATTCCCGTTCCATGGCGGATTGCTATTATAATGACGGATTTTCTAGGTGCACGCTCTTAATACATCCATGGGCGCACGCCAGGAGCGGTTTACAGCTAAGGAGACCGACGTTGATTATTGATTTTTCTTTCTGACAAAATGTAAATAAATAAATGTCACAAAAACATACTTTCCGATGTTTTGGGCTCACTCTCACTGAATCACAAGGTTATGAATGCATGGTGATATTTTTGCAATGTAGTCTAACATTAGACCGAGATTACCTCACTATAGACGATGCAGCTCTTCTGTCTTTCCTCTCTCCCGTGCTGCTGCTGGGGCATTTGGGTTAAGTGGCATCGGCACATGCAGTTCAACATCACATCTCCTTAAGTCCTCTAATATTTCCTTTTTTATATTTATGTCATCAACACATCCATGATTCATGAAAATGTTGTGTAAAACAAGGTCATATTTTTCCTTGTATTTATGTATGGTTTGCAAAAATGGGAACTGCTGGGTCGGTGAGATGAGAGAAGCAAAGTGTATGCACGGTGTGCACACTCTACATTACGGCCAAGCATGCGCCCTTAAAATAGCATCTGAATTAGGCACCACTGACTTTAGACTAGGAAAAACCTAGTCTGTGGCGGAATTGTTTTCTGAAACTGCAAAATAGCACTAGGGAACATTTGCCCCGGAACACGCCTCCTCTTTTTGCTGAACCGCCCCCGGGAGTGCAAGTTCATTCCCTAATTTACCGACGTGAGTCTGTGGAGGGAAAAGTCCGCTGTACGTCGGGTGCAAAATAGGAATGATACATGCGTCGGTGTACAAAGTCAATTACACTGGGTGCAAGATAGGGCCCTGAGTGTGAGGGGTCAAATATACAAATATATTATAAATAACCTATTCTTACAACACCTGTTGAGGTAACTGAGTGGCTTTTAAAAAAAAATGCATTTTCAGTGTAAAATCACTCATTTTACTTTCAATTTAAAGTTAAAGTGCCCATATTATGAAAAAAAATCACTTTTCTGGGATTTGGGGTGTTATTTTGTGTCTCTGGTGACGCACGCATACAAACTTGGAAAATGTTGAATGTATTCTGCCTTCAGTCTCCGGGTGAGCTGGTCAAAATCGGCAGGGCCGTCTACGTCATCGGCCGAAACATTTGGTAAGCTAATACCACATCAGCTAGCTGTTTCTCCAACTTCGGTCAGTACAAGGCAGGATTAACCGGGAGATTTCTTCTAAACGAGGGCGCACTTCCAACTTTGCGTGGAATACCTGCAGACGAGGGACATATAAGTAGTTCTATACAATTTATTTTGTAGATTAGGGTGAACTCGTGTGTGTTGTAGCAGTGTTTTGCCATTGAGAATGAGGTGGCTAACCGCCAGCAGCGGTAGCTTCTAGCTAGTAGATCTTACCTAGCTACTGCGCATGTGCGAATCACAACAAAGATGGGATAGAAGTGAGATGCCTCACTATGTAGCTAAAACAGAGAGCTCAACACGCAGGGTCAAAAGAGGAGCTGCAGCAATGTGCAGTACAACAAAAAATATGGTGTTTTTTGAAAATTAAACCCTGTAAACCTATTCTGGTACAACCTCAAAATACAATTATGAACCTGAAAATGAGCATAATATGGGCACTTTAATTATTGACGAAGAATTGCACGCAACTACTTTTGGAGAGGCAACAATTACAGAGAAATTATAGTTAATGGAATATTCTTTTAAAGTTTGCGTTTTGGCGCATAACATAATATCAAAACAATCTTTCCTACTAAGAAAGGATGACCATTACGTTTGTAGAGCATCACTAAATTTCTGGCACCATCTCTCACATCATCCTTGAGCAGATATATGGAACTTCTGGCAGTTTGAGAATAATACAAAAGCAATTTGTTGGAAATTCAAAAAGTACTGTAGATTTTCCAAAAACTGGATGTGGACACGAATGCACCCTGAATAAATCAATCATTGTGCACTGTGCTCCTCAGTGGAGATACCACTGCACCAAACGGTGGAGGTTCATACTGATATCAATGTGTGGAAATCAACCGTATCTCATCTCACTTTTAAAACAAAGGAAAGTAGCAAATCCTCACTTTTGAGAGGCTGGAGTATTTTGGCTTGATGAATGAGTTAAACAAATAATCCATTATTAAAATTGTTGCTTATTAATTATCTGTTTTTCATAATCCAATCCTTACCTGTATTGTATTTGTAAACAACATTCTGACTGACATTCAAAATGAAATTGAAACTGTAACATGTGACCCCATGATTGTTTTTTTGCGGTTATTTTACCGTGCATTTGTGTCCTTTGAGTGTCTGCTGGGCTATATTTGGATTCATTGTATAGTTTGTTTGTATTGAATTGAATTGAACAATATGGCCTCTGCCACAAAGCTGTAGCAATTAGGTGCTATAAGGCTGTTATCAAAAGGCTTATTTTCACACTTCATGTCAACTCATGATTAGACTCGCTTCATCTCGCTTAAACCAGGATTGACTTTTGAAAACACTCCTTCACAAGCTTTTATGTCTCATGAGGATAAATTAGTGTCAAGTGGAATTGTGCTAAAGTACTTGTGCGTCTTTAACATTGAAAGCAAGTTTTCCATATGGTGTTTGTATTGCTGTGGACAGCCCCTTGGTGAGTGGTAGCACACTTTCACCAGAAGCTGCTGTGTCTGGGCTTTTCATTAACACCTAGAAAGGTGTCAATCACAGTTTGCTTCTGCGGGGCTGCTCATAAACAAAACAGCAGTAGAAACAAGGTCCAATTCTCCTGGGTCCCACCCAAGCGGCAACTGCCATGGCTGAATGCTGAAGCCAAAACACAGGTGCCTTAACATGCTGCTTTAATGGCCATCAGAAAGTAGCTGACTGTATAGAACTGACGAAGAAAACATATTCTTATATTTCACTCAGGAGTTGGCAGACCAAAAAAACAAAGCCAAAAAGAGAGCAAATATTAGACTTCAAGTTGCCAGGTGGCCAAAAACATGCATGGCAACTGTTTGCTAACACATTCACCATATCAATGATAATATGTCACTGTTGTTTAAAGGTTGTTAAGGAGCAAGCCTGTGGTCCTGCGTAGATTAACTTAACAGGGCTTTGAATCCTCCTAGGTTTACCTGTAAGTACAAAAAAATGTAAATTTTGGTACAGCATGAAATATAGTTACCTGAGACTTCTGAGTCACTGTGCAATTCCTCTTGTTCTGACAGCCTCCTTTCTACCGGTCGGATTTCAGGCACGTAGAAATCTCCCTGACGGGCCAAGGGGGCCATGAACTGGATCTGACCCTCTCTGTAGATCTGAAGGAATGGGTGTGCACACAGCCTCCTTTCCTGAGAGAGATCATTTAAATTGGCGAGTATAAAAAGCAAATTCATGATTTACAACAAATATAATACATAACATTAACACACGTGTTTCCTTTAAAGTTTGGGTGTTTAGTAGTAATTTAACGGCACAATTCAGTCATATACATGCAAATTTAAATCTGAAGGTGCAAAGTCATCAATGTTATAGGGCTGCAACTAACAATTATTTTCATAGTCAATTAATCTGTTGATTTTTTTCTCGATTAATCGATTAGTTGTTTGGTCTATAAATTGTCAGAAAATGGTGAAAATTGTGGATCAGTGTTTCCCAAAAGCCAAAGATGACGTCCTCAAATGTCTTCAAATGGTTTTGTCCACAACTCAAAGATATTCAGTTTACTGTCACAGAGGAGAGAAGAAACTAGAAAATATTCACATTTAAGAGGCTGGGATCAGAGAATTTTGACTTTTGTCTTAAAAAATTACAAAATAGTTTGCGAATTAATTTTGGAGTTGACAACTAATGGAATAAACGATTAATCTTTGCAGCTCTACAATGTTAGATCAGTATCAGAATCAACTTTATTGGCCAGGTGTACTTATGCATACAATACATTTGACAGTTTAGAGTAGAGATAAAAAAAGTCCCATCAACACTTATTAACATTGTCCATAACATGTAATGGACAGAGAAAACACCATAGTAGGATACAAGCGCAGACATGTCAATAATCCCACAAGTCCAGTCAATGATGAGTGAAAATGACTTGATTTCATTGTGAGCCTCACCACTCCACCCCCTGAACTAACATTAATCTCTTTGTTTCGTCTATACACCCCACATGCAACACATCTTAGATCTGTCTTCATGAATGTTCAGCCTCCAAACGCCACCTCTGTTTAAAATGCTGTTCTTCTTCTATTACTTGCCTCCCTCCTCCAGAAGTGAGAAGTCTCACTTGACAGAGACCACTCCACTTCTCCGGGCTCATTAACCTTTCATACACCATGTTTTATTATTCCGCGCATGCACATCCAATGTCTGTATCTTTCACCCTTTTGGCATATGCTAAATGTCGAGCAAAACAAGAATCACATTGCAGCTACAGTGCAATATCTCAATGGGATACATCCTTTAAAGTTAATTTGTTTTAATTTGCTAAAATTGATGTCAGTTTTCATTAGGCCTACTAATTTACTGATGCCAAAGTGTAACAGATTTGTAGGTTTGATGCAAGTTAACAAATAAATGACCTGAATGTTGATTATTATCTGATGTGATATTTTTCCTTTAGACTAAACCATAAGCAATATTATTTTCTTATGGTGAAAAAGGATAAGGATTCAGAGAAAGTCATGACACAGAGAATTTAAAATAATGCTACTTATTGAAAGAGGGTGTGGCTGGGCTGCTGGATAGCTCACCTGGTAGAGCGAGCGCCCATATATAGAGGTTTACTCCTCAACGCAGTGGCTGCGGGTTCGACTCCGACCTGCAGCCCTTTGCTGTATGTCATTCCCCCTCTCTCTCCCCTTTCATGTCTTCAGCTGTCCTATAAAAAAAATAAAGGCCTAAAATGTCTATCTGATCTTGTCTATCTGAAAAATAAATAAAGAGGGTGTGGCTTGTGTACATTAATTTGAGAATAGAAGCATGGTATTATGGTGATGAAGACCTCTGTAGTACACCTTGTCGTATTCCTGCATCTCCGAACCCCAGGTTTCATCACTGGTTTGAACTATTTAGCCAAAGTAATTAAGACCATAAATCATTTCTTACACTATGGGAAATTAATGTCATTTCTCCAAGAGTTGACACTGATCAGATTATGATTATTTCTTGTCATATCCTAAGAGTAGTCCCTGTCCCTTACTGACTTTCCAGTTTCAAGGAAAGTGGAAGTGGTGACAGGTTACTGTTTAATGGAACAGCAACGTCGCACACGAAGGATCTGATAAGCAGGCTTGCAGACTGAACAGACACACATAAGATAGATTCTTTATAGGAGACAGCTGACTTATTTTAAACCTCTAGCCTATCATCTTGTTCACCATCTGTCTCTCAGCCCAATTATGACAGCAGTGTCGTTCCTCTCACTGCTGTCTGCAGGAACAACGTTGTCAGTTTCAGTGATTTCAGCAGCATCAACTATTGGTGCATATTTCCTACAGGAACGTCTGTGTATCCTCATTGGCTTGGCTAATCAGATACTGCTACATATTGCATATTTATGTGCACGCATACAAGCAGACACACGCACAAAGTTAACTTTTGCATTTCAGATTCTATCAATAAATGATCAAATGTGAAATTGAGGTATAGTGCAGACACACTGTTGGTACAACAGCTACATAGAGGGGTACAGCCTTAATATTTCACTGGCAAATTCTGATTTGTCACAATGTTTTTTTGCTTTTTGAGTACAATGGATGCACAAGACATTTGATTTGGGTGGTGCTGACTGTTACACAACCAAGGACTGAACAGAAACTAACAATTACAGTGCTGTAGAATAAGATTGACCAAATAAGAGCCAACTCAACAGTCTAATGACACACTTAAAAGATCAAAGCACAAAAAGCATTGTATGCTAAGGATGGGCTTTAAAAGCACTGCATTTACCCCTAAAGGACAATACTAGAAATGCCTAACTAAAAATTCATTCATTGAGCACCTAACAGAGAGAGGGGCTCTTTTATACAAATCCTGTACAGCCTACATCCTGCTAAGAATTAGCAAGGTTTTCCTGATAATTCAGGAGGCTACATAAGATGTCCAAATTTATAATGGCATTCATAACAACAATTTTGGATTTGCCTCGCCGTGTTTATAGGGTCCTGGCCCCAGGTCTCATGTCATTGGGACATTATTTACATTATGGGAAATGAAAACATTGTAAGGAAATTGAGTTTACAATGGAAATGAGGGAACATCACGCAATAATGGGACCTAATGAGACCTTCAAGACACTTCAGGTCAAAAACTGATTCTGGCTTTCTCATAATGTAAAAGAAAACTACAATAGGACAAAACAACTCATCAGGGCCTACTGCTCAGCCACCCATGTTTTGTGCTACTTGAATATAAGTCACTTGGCTTCCCCATCATTTCTCTGCGATGCTTTATTTTGTTTAAATTAAGGTATTGGTTAAATTCTTACAATGTATACTCGTCTCCAGTCCATGATCGTTGGTCATGATTTTTGAAACAAACTGCTTTCCTTGCCACATTAAATTGTTTTGATTTTGTGACCGATGCCCCCATCATTTTAGGTTTCTTGACACCTTATTTTACTTTTAACTTATGTATTCAGATAGAAAACTATTAAAACTACTGTGTTTCTGCTCAAAGCTGAATAAAGATGTGCATCTGCCTTTGTAACAGATTATTTCAAGGTTTTTCATGTATTCTTTCCATTATTTTGTTTGCCTAACCACTGTACAACCACTAAAAATGAACCCAAAGTCAAATAAATTCCTGGTAGAAACAGAAAGCAGAAGCTGCATAAGCACATTCAAGTTAATTAATTAATGAAAAAGTAAAACTGCTCCTTGGCAGGGGGTGGAGGGGTGAGTACTTCTGAGTTTTTCAGACCAACAATGACGGCCAGACAAGTGAGTGAAGAATAAAAAAATGCTAAATGCTAATTCACTCTGAATAGAATAATATTCAGCAAGAGGGTTCCCCCAGTGTGTGCTCTTAACAGAACTTGCTGTTTTTATTGCTTAATGGAAGTTCTCCAGGAAGTTAGTAACAAGGGTACTGTTTTAAAATAAAATACTTTAATTTAGCTTAAACTATGAATCAAGACATAACCAAGACATATTTTTTGCATTTAACAACCATAACTTAACTGATGCATCTGTTTAATGCCTAAAATCATTGTTATATATTTAGTTTATTTTATTAGCATGTACAGTAAATAATACACATTTAGCTAAGAATATGACCAGACTATGACCCAAGTGTCAAAGCTGTACAGAAAGGCAGATGAAATAATGTGTATGCAAAAATGAGGGAGCCTAGCCCAGCAGCAGGGCAGCAAGCATCACAATTGGGGCCTGGATTTGGGTCTCACTCTCCACCCAAGCACCAGATGTGCACTTGTACATAATGTGCATTTTTGTTTAACTTAAGAAATGTTTAGAGCTGAAATGATCAGTTGAATACTCAATTGAGATTGAGAGAAAGTTAATTGGCAATGGCAACTATCTTGATAATCAATCATTAAAGGGATTTTTCATGCAGAAATGCCAAACATTCTTTTGATCCAGCTTCTTAATCATAAGGAGTTGCTGCTTTTCTTCATCTTATGTGATAGCAAACTGAATATCTTTTGGGGTTGAACGGTTGGTCACTGAAAACAGGCATTTTGGAGATGTGATGTTAGGCTGTAGGAAGATGTGAATGTGATTTTTGCCTATATTCTGATATTTTATTCACCAAACTAATTCATTAATTGATTAATTGAGAAAATCATCAGCATTAAATTAAAGAAAATAATCATTAGCCGCAGCCCTACAGTGTTTTTTTAACTTTATAATGAGAGCTGAGAAGATCTTTATATTTTGTGCACTCACACATGGAGCATATCACTTACAGTCACTGCTAGGGGAGTAAACCAAACAGTCTATCCCAGAGAGCCTAGCTATACAGTGAGGTTAGATTATCTGTGTCTTATAGAAAACCTGGGACAGAGGGCAGGCAAATAATTGGACACGCAGTGGAATCGCTAAGACAAACTGTGAACAGTAGGCTTTTCAATTGGGTAGGGGATTGAAGATAGTGTAGTTATTGATTTTTGTCTGATTTTCTCCATACTCTTCTCCTGTAGTATCAGGGCCTCGAAAGCCCAGTAGAACACTTCAGGCAGTCCAGAGTAACAGGGTCATAGTAAGGTGATTTTTTTCTTCACATTCTCCACGGCACATAAATGGCAATATTTTTGGACAGAAAGATATTATTTAGTTGCTCAGGCATGAAAGCATTATTACATTGTAGCATTATTAAGGGAAAAGACATGGGAAATTAAAGGGCCAACAGAACATGACCTCACCTTACTTTGATTGTTTCAAAATTTGAAGAAAAGAAAGAAACTGAAGCAGAATTGGATATATCCATCTATGCTTCATGTTGCTGAACACTTGTTTTAAGTCTGTACAGACATATTGTGTCACTAAAGTCCACCCTCGCCACGAAATGCAGAACACTTGATGAATCACAAATGGGTAAATAAGATGATTCTGACCATCACCATCAATGTGTTTCAAAATTAAGACCAAATATGGAGAACAGCAGTAACCCATCCTCGCTTGTTTAGACGCATCTTCAGGAGTAGCTGCTTCACTTCACAAACTTTTTTTAAAGCACACATCAGCCCGTGCCAAAGCTGTCATGGGGAACCATTCAAAAGTACCAAGTAAGCTCAGTTAATGGGTTATAAAAAGCTTAGTCTGGCTTACCGGATGTACAGTTTTAGGATAAAGCCTGACATCTGGCGTGTGGTCCCTCCACTTCCGCTATCTCCGCTTACTTTTTTTTGAAAGGGCACCGTCACTGCATCGGGGGCTTAGCGCCGCCCAGGACAGCTGTGATGGGTTTTAAGAAATACAAACAAGCCAGAGCGTTTTGATGGGCGGTTATAGCCAGACAATACTTCAGCACTGACACAGCGACATGAAGATAGGTCTGGCAATGCGAGACCACATAAAGCTTAAATACTGAGCTAAGTCCTGAGGGAACTGGTGAAGAATGTTCGACATGAAGAAAAGGATGTGCTAGTGTCCTCTCTGTCCAGGTTCCTAGCCTAGGGAACAACATGGGCACATGTGATGTATCTGCACAGGGTTCCTGTGCAGATACATCACATGTGCCCTTGGATAAATAAGTAAAACTGTACAGGGTATTTTTAGAGCATAATACAAGATTTCTGGTCCCCCCCCCCCCTCCCAGCACATCAAAGCTATACACTTACATTTGATATGTTGCTTTTTCCTGGAAAGTCATTAAGGCTCTGTACGCCGCACATACATGTATAATTCCACAAAGCACACATTTATTGTATTCAAATGTTTACTGTTGTAGTTGGGTAATGCACTGATCACATTATGGGCCACATATTTACATGCACACTAAAACCTGATTCCTGATAATAATAAAAGAAACAGACTAAGGCAGTATTAAGGTTGAGTAAAGATTTTTACACGATTTGGAGTTTAGTTTAATAAAAGAAATGGAACTGGAGTCTTGGATGGAGCTGTCAGAGAGAAGGATACTGAGGAGTGTTATGGACAATGCTTCTCATTCCCTGCATGTCACACACTACAATCATATCAGAGCTCTTTCAGCCGTAGACAACAAGGTGCACACGCCACATCAAACTGTTTAACTCCCCCCCCCCTTCTGCAGCAAGGACAGCTGAGAACAATAACATCAACGTCAACATCAATGTGCAATATTACATTTTTATCACTTTTCAATATTATTGGCAATACTATTTTTCTATTTAAGATGACTTATTTTACTAAATGTATCTTACTTTTACTGTTAATAGACAATGGTGTCAGAATTGCTTCTTATACTCTTTACATTCATTACTCTATTGTTTTTATTCTTATGTTGTTTCTTTTTGAGCAATCTCTGGCACAAGAAAGTACTTTCATATCTTAAACCTACATTGTGTAATTTTTTTAGTTGATTCTTAGCAAAAACCCCTTTGCTCTTTCACAAATATGTGCTCATTCATGTGTAATTACTTCCACCAACTAATCAAAGTATTCTCGTAAGCGTAGAATCTGCCATTTAGAATCATTCAGAATACATATGAGCGAGTCGCTCGAATGACGGCCAGCATGTTGCACCTCCATCTTTAAAATACATTAGCCAAAGAGGGACATACCTCCGCCTTTCGCCCTTTTACACTCAGTGGCACCCCGCACCGTGACGAATGCCAGGGGGAGATTACTTGCCAGGGAAGCGAAAAAGATAATTAAAACGACAACGCGACAGGCAAAGCAACAAGACCAAAGTTAATATTAGAGTGGCTAGAACAGCTGCGTGTAAACGATGAAGATACTAAGAGCTAATTTCGGGTTCGGCCACCTTAGGACATAAAACGCGATCAGAATGGGAGGGGCTATAAAGTAATATTCAGTTGGTTGTCATATACAATTTCACTGCTAGATGGGAGAAATTCTTACACAATGTAGCTTTAAAAAAACTTAATTTTTCTTGAGTGCTATTTGTGTTTATTAATTAATCAAAACAAATTAAGCAATCAAACTAAATTGTGTGAAGGCCAAGAGCGATATGAAAGATTGACTAGCAATATAGGTATGTTCAATGGGGTCTGCTTACTGTAATTTTGATTGTAATCAGAGTAAAATAACAGTTTATGTGTTAACAGGTTATGATTATATTATTAGAGTGCATTTAAACATCTCAAAGAGAAATGCAGATTGCCAAAGAACAATATCTTTAGATATTTCCAGTTAAGACAATTACACTAACTCAATAAACCAGAGGCAGCTGAAAACATAGGTGTGCACAGGGTCAGTACATATCATTTCCTATAATTATGATTAATATAAGCTATAATCAATTTGAATAGGGCTTGTGTTTTCAAGTTGAAGAGTATATTTAAACATTGTTTACATCAATGACAAAAATAAATATGTTTTTCCCATTATTTTCATTTATTTTTTTACAGCTTTTTGTCTCAAGAATTACATGTTTAAGGTTAAATTGTTTTCCTAATCTGTTTTACTGCAATTTCCCTTAGGAGCAGCAATTCAGTGTTGGACAATAAGAAGAGTAAATTTCTCTCCAGTGAGGAGCTGGAGGGGAAGACAGCACCAAAGCGCACTCTGAGATATTTTATAAGTGCATAAAGAGGGACTCTGGGATGGTGTGACAAATATACATTTGGTCACCAGAAGAGTGTTCAACAAGGGAAAAAGAAGTCGCGTTGTCGTTTTAATTATCTTTTTCGCTTCCCTGGCAAGTAATCTCCCCCTGGCATTCGTCACGGTGCGGGGTGCCACTGAGTGTAAAAGGGCGAAAGGCGGAGGTATGTCCCTCTTTGGCTAATGTATTACTGTAGAAGCACAATAACCAAAGTCAAACCTGACATACAAATAAAGCCTACTGTATCTTATGCACAAGCTACGAGTGGTGCTTCTGTAGAGGAGCATTAACTCGCTCCCAACACACAAAGAATTATAATTAAGAGTTCCCAGGTGACTTTGGATGAATCACATCTACTTTGAATTTTCATGAATCTCCCTTTATCCGGTGGCTCGGTTTAGGAACGGCCACAAATGCATACTATATCCTTAGTCCAAATAACGGGAACCTGTTCTCCTAGGCACAACTCCCCCAAAATGACACCTTAGATGATTAGAAGATAAAGAATCATAATCAGTGGGAATAATCAACTGAATGTCAGACCCTGTGTGTAATAAAGGTGTTGTTATGTTCCAATTAGTTCCTGCAATTTACGGTTATCTTCATCAATTTATCAGTCAATTATTTATATTATTAAAGCAGCCATATTATGCTCATTTTCAGGTTCAAAATTGTATTTTAAGGTTGTACCAGAATAGGTTTACATGGTTTAATTTTCAAAAAACACCATATTTTTGTTGTACTGCAGTGCTCTCTCTCACTGCTGCAGATCCTCTTTTTACCTGGTCTCTGTTTTAGCTACAGAGTGAGACCTCTTTTCTTCTTCTTCTTCTGTACTATCTTTGATTGCACTTGCACATGCCCAGCAAGCCCCCAGGAAGAGCGCCGAGTCTAAAAGCCACCATGGGCTTAGCGGATAACGGTGGTACTGCACCCCATGGCCCAGAAAGACTTTTCACATAGACTTTGCATGGCGGAAGAAACGTCTATATTTCAGCGGATAATTTGTTTCTGGGTATATCAACTTACCAGCCCGAACACTGAAAGGGTCCTTGTTTAAAACGTTACGTTTTTAACATTTTTAACATTCACTAGAAGCGAATCCAGAATTATTAAATTTGGCATGATGAACGCGCATAGTGGATGCGAGCAGAGCCGCGGGACTGCGCCCACCCGCTCACATGACTGTTCTCCCGAGCTCATGTAGCTAGCTGTAATAATGGAGCTATATGGTTGTAATTCACCATGTGTTCTATGAATACGTTCATGGTATTATCTTATGAAGTCATGATACATCCCAGGGATGTATGTATGTAGCTGCTGTAAAGCCTGTTAGCTACGTGGATCTAACGTCATTAGCGTTTCCCAAACTGGCGGGCTATCGGCTAGCTAGCTAGTTGCTAACATCAGGGGTAGCTAGCATGGCTGTATTAAGATCTATACATAACTAGCTATATGCCTACATAACGTTACTACAGACATAGTGATTACATCGCCCGGTTCTCTCTTATGATACATCCGAGGGCTGTATGCTGTAAAGCTTGTAACGTGGATGAGAGCTGAAGCCATGGATGAGCTCTGTTCACGAAACTGCAGGCTAACAGCTAGCTAGCGCTAGTTAGTAGGTAGCTAGCTAGTAGCACAACATAATTATTAAATCTCCTTGGTTGTCTAGCTAAATACATCTACCGTTTATTTAGCTAAGCATGTAAACGATCGGGAACAACGAAAACAATGTTTAACGTTAGTGAATATTTTAGACAATGAAAACGGCGAGTTCATGAGTTCGCCACTTGTAAGAGACACGACAGAGAAGCTCATGAACGCGCATGTTGCTACCGGTTGCTACGACAACACAAACAAATTGTTGCTAGTGCGCATGCCCATCGTGAGCCAACCAGCGTTATGGGCCAACAATGCGGAAGAGCCGAGCTCCATGTTTGCTTTATGCGCTTTTGAGCACTCTCATTGGAACGTACGGGGCTTCCCGCCGAACACTGTATCCAGTTCTCTTAATACATCCATGATGCCCAGTAGCTCAGATGTAGATCATGTCAGCTAGCTAGCTCCATAGACAGTAAAAGAAAGGCTGTTTCTACAACTTCGGTCAGTTACAAGGCAGGATTAACTGGGAGACTTCTAAATGAGGGCGCACATGTAAGTAGTTCTTTTGTAGATTATGGTGAACTTGTGTGTGTTGTAGTAGGGCTTTGCTATTGAGAACGAGGTAGCATGCTAGCGTTAGCATGCTAGCGTTAGCATTAGCGTTAGCATGCTAACGCTACGAGCTAATGGTTGCGGTTAGCCTGCTCGTTTCGGCTTGTGACGTAGAAAGCTGTGCTGATTTTGAACAGCTCACCCAGAGACTGAAGGCAGGACACATTCAGAAACTGTATCTCACTCTAAACAGCATGGGTGGATTTCTTTCAAAGTTTGTATTGTGTGTGGAAGCACCAGAGACACAACATAACACCCCAAATCCCAGAAAAAGTGATTTTTTTCATAATATGGGCACTTTAATCAAATAAATTATGTATATATAAACAGAAAACAATAAAATAAATGACCAGCACTTTCTCTCACAGACCAAACTTGTTTTGTTTTGTCTGAACAATAGTCTACCACCCAGAGATATGCAACTTACAAAAACAAAGAATAGCAAAACTGTAAGTATCCAGATAAGAATCACTTCTCCACAGAAGCAAACAGGCAGTCTGTCAAACCGAAAACATGTTGACAGAGAAGCTTGCCCCTTACAGATAATGGTGATAACACCTCAACTGCCATGCCTATCAGGTTAGACGTGTGTGCAGCAGTAACATAGGGAGGAAGTGATGAAATGCTGCTCATGTAAAATCACAAAGTAACGTAAATGTAATGAAGGAAGTAGTAAAGTCACCTCATTGGAATTTTAGTTGAGATAATATTTCAATATTTTTTAAATATGTTTTAGGTTTATGTGCAAATATGTGCTCCACCCATAATTTAATTTTATCTGCTATAGAGTTCTTGCATGTGGTGGTGAGAATAATATGTTACAGAGATAACTAAGGTTTGAAATCAAAACCCTTCCCAGCATCTGACTGTGTCTAAAAGAAGCAAAGTTTGAAATGACACCAAATCCCAGGTGGCATTGCACCTCCTGTATCAGAGAGAAAGAGTCTGCCTAGATGAGATAAAGACAGTGAAACATTGATGTAGAGAAGTGAAGATCTGCTGCCCACGGGGAGATAGATGGGAGCAAAACAGCCAACAAATGATCATTCTGAGTATAGAGACGGATACCAACAACAACCTCTGCCTCAACAATGGCCCCTTGTCTCCTGAGGAGAAAGGCAAAAGCAACTGAACACTGTGCTGTCAGCAGTGAAGAAGACAGTTTATGAGACAAAGTGGTAGATAAGTGCTCACAACCATTGTAGTTTACTGGATTTAGATAATCTGCAAACATGGCTAGGGGAATCTTCAGACTGTACAAAACACTGCGTCTCTTGGGTGTTGCGACGCAACAGGTCCCACTCCGTGCAACACAGATACTCCTGTTCGGTGGCCATAGCTTCACAATGTCTGCAGGTACACCACCAGTTTCCCGAAGTACGAGACTCTGTTGCGGCATAGCTCTCTCTCTCGTAGCCCTTTCACGGAGCTCCTGCAGCTCTTCGTTCAATAAACTGTCGGTTCTCAATGCTTCGGTTAACATGTAGGGACCCTCACTATGCTACCGTTGAAGTTTGGTGATATTTTGAGCCTTTTTAGTGGTATAAATAGCGATTTGTTTTTACTTTCCCTGTGCCCCGAATACTAGCTTTGTAAGCTAACCAGCGGTCCGCGCTAGCTTCGTCCAAGCTACAAACACAATCAATTAGCATGAAAACATGTCCTTTAAGACACATAAATCCAGGGTGTACTCATGCATGTGCATACAATACTAGAGAGTCTGACATCTGAACTAGCAAGATAATGTCAGTTACAAAATATTGTTGTTGTTACAAGTGTTTGATTGGCCTTTGCCTTGTCAGGGCCACATTTCTGACTGGGAGAAAACACAGTCTAGTAGTGGAATGGAGCTGATTTTCTATGAGTGGGTCCCTGTTTTTTGTTAATCTTATGTATGTGTACGAGAACGCACAAACACGCGATACACATTCCTGCCAATGGTTTCCCACTATTCCAATGACCAACAGGTGGCGGTAACATGCCAAGAAACACAGCAATGCACCAATACAGACAGGGAAGAAGAAGACTGCTTTGCAAATGTTTTATGAAAACAGTAATGCATTCAACCCATTTGTTAGATGTGTTTTGGTGAGTAAAACTGACTGTAATTTTGTTTGTTTACAAAAAAAAAAAAACACAGGCCACCTTTAAGTATCATGTATTTTCCAAATTTAAAATCATTTTGAAAAATCTTTCACAAAATGGACACTAAATGAATCCTAGCCTGTTTTTTTCTAAAGGCAAGTTTGTATGTTTTCCTCTAATAATTACAATGCAAATTATATTATCATATGACTTTTGGATCTGGAAAGTGGTAGAATTCTTTGAGTTTTCTTGTCTTTACGAATGGATATAAGACGACCGTAGCAGGCTACCAGTGTTAAATGCATAAGAGTTATTCCTTTAGGATCCTTTCCTTTAACTGCACTGTGTCAACTTTCACATGTTAAATTTAAAGCGTTTTCCTCCAGTGTTAGTTAGTGAGGTTTGTGGCTGATGGTTATGGTTTCACAGATGAACAACATCTATTTGCAAATATACATCTTCAAAATACAACTAGTG
Organism: Sander lucioperca; assembly: GCF_008315115.2. Taxonomy (NCBI): domain Eukaryota; kingdom Metazoa; phylum Chordata; class Actinopteri; order Perciformes; family Percidae; genus Sander; species Sander lucioperca. The sequence continues at coordinate 4,987,599 of NC_050178.1, forward strand.
TCAAAAGGCTTGAGGCCTATCATCCATCAAAGCTTGAGTATCCACTCAAACTTTTTGAAATTGAAAACCAAGATATAATTTGGTGCCAAATGCTGCAGGGGACACTACCAACTGCAGTAAGTCAACCTGATGGTTGATAATGACGGCAGGCTTTCCATGGCTGCAGGGAACAGAGTCTCTCTTACAGATAACATGACCACAACACCATGCCTTCTATCTTATCCCACAGGACATTGCCGTTATTCTTAACACAGAGAAAAACAGAAACTGGGAAATGGAATTGAACCGTCGCCAAAATTTGAACCCCGACTGGTACTAAAAAAAGAGCACTTAAATTGCACTCAGCACTCCGCTGACATAAATTGCAATCTTATAACATTTGACTAAAGATGGACACTTTTAGACAGATTTATCGAGATATCGTCTTTTTAATTTCACACATTCTTCTTCCTTGTCTAAACCTGCCGCCTACATTACCCACAATACAACTTGACCACCTTCAGTTTGGTGGGAGATTCTGGAGTGTTATGCTAGTAGTGGCTAATGAAGCCTCGAGCCACTAGCCTCAAGCAGAGAAGAGGAGCGGGCTACAGAGGTCTCGTAAACTCACTTCTTTCTAACTCCACACCCTCTGATATTTTTCTTTTATTCTCAAACTTAGTCTTCAGAACCAACTGCCGCTGACTCACTCGAGGCAATTTATCTTTAATTTATGCGCAGCTCCTCTTTTTTCACATATGCAGAAGTACTCCCCAAGACATGTTAACAGACTTTGATGTGTGAAATTGATGGAGTTTCAGAATTTTAGTCAGACAAAGTGCAACGGTGACCTTTGGATCGAAATGACCATCTGCTGACACTGTGTTAACTACTAAATGTGGAAATCAAGGAGCACTGCAAAGCCAACACTAGCACTCAGTGGCAACAAAGAATGTGTAATTCAGGGTGACATTTGAGCGCTTCCTGTGTGTTAATGACAGTAATCTGTAAGATTATGGAGGATACCACTCCATCAGTGGCATGGACCCTCCTTTCCCTAGCAATTTTCTTTCCCTTTATTTATTTGCCTTCACTTCTCGAACCATATCCAATAATGATTTGCTTTGTCACATGGTTATTCTGAATGTTAACACAGTAGAACTACAATAGAATTTCCTCAATAGTACGATAGTCTTTTCAGACATTTTCTAAAAGTCCCATTGCTTCACATAGAGGGGGGGGATGATGGAACATAGTATCTCTGCAGCCCCTTTATTGTCTACATTTCATTTCAAATCCCTGAACGGAAAAAGCGGTTCAAAGGGGCTGACGGCATAATGAGTGACAGTAGTCGCTACAAGTACGAACAATCCAGGTGTCACTCAAGCAACAACACTCTTTACACAGACTTATTCAGCCCTGACAAATGAACAAGGACTGTTTAAAAGTCACTGAGCTGAATAAAGCAGTTAAGTCTTAAGCCTCTTTTTTTTATCTTTCCCATTTTCATTAGCTCAGAGAGGTCCCAAACCTCTGCACCTTGGTTAGGTGCCCCCACTCTATTGTTCGACTCATACTTGAATGGTTCAAAATTGCCTCTTGGATTGCTTTTCAGAAAATCCCTCAAGAGGACACTGGAGCAAATTCATTTAATTCCCATGTCTATCTCAACAAAAGACACCACCAAATTGTTGGAATATTTTAGCCGATATAAAAGAATGATGTGTGTGTGTGCGTGCGTGCGTGTGTGTGTGTGTGTGTGTGTTCTTTTCTTCTATATAGCAGAGCCACATCACAGATATACAATCTGATTAGATGTGGGAAAGAGCTTTATGGATGCAATATGTAGTCCTAATAGAGCTAAAACTACAATTTGTAAAAGACTTTTGGATTTTGCTTTGATAATATCCAATCACAAATATGTCTGCAGCAGGTTTAACACTACAGGGTGATTTCAAAGTATGTCCAGTTTGCTTTTTGAATGCAGGAAATACATTTCTATTTTTATCCCACCCAATTATTTTTTCTAAAAAAAAAAAAACAGAATTTTTTTACTAGTGTGATTCCTGAGAGATTTGGGTTATTGAATCCTACTACAGCAAGCAGCTTATAAGACAGTGCCATATATGCTTACAGTATATCTGTATATTTTGAGGGAGTTAAGTCAAAAGACTACAGCCACAATAGTTGTTATTTACAGGGCTACTCCAGTCATTTTCTTAGCATAGCAAACTACAGGACAAACCAGGGAGCAGGTTTATCAGCAAAATCACTGACTGATGACATCAAAGTAGACAGCGTACATCTTTTAAGCATTTGCTCGATCTTCACATCCGAAGTGATTGATAAGATGGCCGATGGCACAAAATAATTTGTCCCATATCTAAAAATACCAACCCTTCTTAAATTGTCACACCATCCTGCCTGATCTTGATTCAGAGCGACAGTGCAACAGAGGATAAACTTTGAATCAGATCAATCATATGTAGATGTGACATTTAACACCAACAGTAGATTCCCAGCTGCTAGAGGATGAAAGCCATGTTTGAACACTTGACGGGCAAACTCCACAGAGCGTCCTGTGGGAAGAGTAAGCTTGCAGGGTCGTGATGCAACATACTTGATGAAAGAGGCCTAATGATTTTTTACTTTAATATAATTAATTGGTTAAAAATAAAGCAACATACCAGAGATAATGATTTTATTAAAACTATTTTGTTCTCAGCATCATAAGAAATAACACCTGCTAATAGAATGTCTGAGGTCTTAAACTTGTTAAACAAGCCATCAGGAAGGAATTTGAAAAAAATATAAGGAAGGATAACTGGGATATTAAAAGGTGTGGTACACAAAAACGTTCATAAAAATTATAGATAGACTGAGGGGATCAAAAAAAGAAAAAAGAACAAATGTGATTGGAGATGGAGCGTTCAGTAACAACGGAGACAACAACAAAGAAACAGGCATGGTACCCAACTAGTTAATATCTTACTAATAACAGTACTTACTCTTGGGAGATGAATCTTAATGATGTTTATGAAATTTTGGATAAGTCAAACTCAACTGACCTAGCCTGGATGCCAGCTGAACTTAGCCCCGCCCACGACATTTGAGGTCGGGAAGTTCGGTCTGGACTTGATCCGTTGTGGAGCAACTATGCTCAAACCAGAGCTGTTCGGACCAATTAAATTGTCAGGGCGGGCTTTATAAGATGATGGACAGATGATCAACAGTAACATAATCAACCACGTCACCAAAGAGCGTTTGGGTTGAATTTGTTTACAACAAAGATGGCTGCCGCTGGAGAATTGAAATGTGTAGATTCCGCCATCGCGTCTGTTATAGAAGATATCGACAGCGCATTAATTTTAAAAGAGGAACAGAGAACCGCGATCAAGGCATTTGGCGATCAGAAAGATGTTTTTGCCTTCCTTCCTACGGGATTCGGCAATGTCACATACTCCGTTGCTCTGATTGGTTGTAGGTCTATCCAATTGAGTGCAGAGGCATTTTCTTTCCTGGTTCGGTTGAAACACGCCCCATAATCACAGCCCAATGGAGCAGTATCAGACTCATATTCTGACTAGAATGAGTATGACGACATCAGGCTACAACTGACTATGAACCAAATAGTAAATTTGGTTAATTCTACAGCCAAGCATGGTGTTTTAAAATGTAACAGAAATTCAATTCAACATTCAATACCACATTTCAATATTAGAAGTATTTAATTTTTTTTTTCTTTGTATTTTTATTCTTTGTGACGTTATCAACAGAGATGTAGGCTATAATGTTTATCATTATAATGTGAATCACATTATTATAATAACTGTGTTTATTATTAATATGTATTGTTTATTTCAATGTTGGAATGGAATGTTTCAATGTTGGAATGGAATGGAATGAAAATTGATTTATTTGAATCAGGGACAATGCACAAATAAACATTAAACTTGTAATACAAGAGAATATGTCTTGGGCCAGGTTATAGCAACAATTGCTAATTTCCACCTGTAGTCCCTGGGAATTTAACAGGAATGTTAAGACACACATTCCTTGAAGCATGTTGAAATGTATCTTTTAGTTGCATTTTAATTAATGTGAAAGTGCATGTGCAATGTATTAGAAAGGTTTGGCTTCAGTTGGATCAAATGGAAAACTATTGGGTCAGTGAAAGAAAGAGGCCACAGCAGGTGGCAACACAAATGTTAATGAATGTAAATAAAATGTAGACATAAAAGGTTGAACATTTTCAAAAGCTCTTGTCTGACAGAAGCTTATGGAAGATAATAATTTTGTGGTTTTGTGGAAATGTAAGACTTAATACAAGTTGACAGTTTACTAATAAATCACCCATGGCTTGATTTAGTTACAACTGAAATAAGCAATATAAGTTCTATACCCCCAGAATTCCAATTCCAATGTAACCAGAGTCTAAATATTTGCCATTTTCCCATATGACACTTACCCCCATTACTTTGTCCAGCATATATAAACCCAACGGCCTTTTCTGACCTTTTTGAATATACGTCACCTTTTCTGCATGTTTAACAGGCCCTGCGGACTAGCATCTGTGCACTGCTTTGCATCACTCTTTCCCAAGCAGAAGACACTAAGAAGAATTGAGGCCTCATTCTCTATCATGCTGAGGAAGACTTTATGATCAGTGTCACACCATGTGTGTCAGTTGCTAAAAAAGGCCATTTCTAAGGAACAAAGGAAAACTTGCTTTACATTCAGCCCAGAACCTCTGTGTTGGCAAGAAACTTCAGTGCCCTGAAGCGAACAAATGTTCCATCGTCTGCCTTTCACAAACCTTTAGATCTCTGTGAATGTCAGCAATATTATTTTCCCACTCCAGTCCCCAAACAAGTCTGAAGGCCTGGCCACCGTGCTCGGTTTAAATCTCAAGATGCCAAGGCATCTGTGATGTAGCCCACCACTAAAGAGCCAAGGCACAGAAGAAAAACACTGGGGCCGATCGATGGTCTGACTTGGCAAATACCAAACCCAAACGTGGGGCAGCGACTCAAAGTGTCTGACAGGCAGAAATCATTCGGCCAGGCATGCTAAATGCTGATGAGCTTGTTTGAAAAGGTCTCACCACTTGGGATATTCGAAGTGTCAGCCATTAACAGCATGCTTTATACACTGAGAGAAGCCCATTTAGAACTGTTTTTGCTGTTAGGCTGCTTCTGTTAAATGTGAGCCATGTTTTAGTTGAAATATTGTTGTTGAATTTTATTCAGTAATAGACTATTTACAATGAAGTTAAATGTAGTGTTTTATCATTTGTTTACAGGGCATTTGCATTCACAAATATATTTGAAATGTGGTTAAAATCATCAGGGTCTATTTCTTCAACTGATGCTTCAACTCCTCTCAGCAATTTCACTTTAACTGAAGCTTTAACTGAGGACAAATGCTTAAAGTGACTTCAGCAGTTTCGAAGACATTTCAAATTCCACTGAAACCTGAACTCTTTTCAGTCCATCATTAACCAACACTTAACTCCATTTCATGCTTACATTTCAACTTCCATTGACACTTGAACTACCTTCAACTTTCTTGCTTTCAATAAGCTGGCACTTCAACTCAACCCAAAAACTAGTCACGTTATGACATTTTAACTGGTTCAAGTGTTTCGAGAAATTTTCAACTGCAGGCACACATGGCCTTTTCCAGTTTTTATATAGTTTTGCATTTTCAGATATATAGTGTTGGTAAGTTTTAGTGAGCACTGGTTGGAAAAGATATAAGGGAGCATGATAATACATGTGGCTCTTTTAAATGCTCTGACAATTTTAAAATGGACAGTTGGTTTGTCTGTTTGATGGCTGAGAAATCCCTGGATTTGCCTGACAATATATTTTTGGTGTCACTCATTGAATGTTGATATGTGAGTGTGTTCAGTAATATTATTATGATTCAATTATCAGCCTTCACAGATCAATGCTGCCTCTCAGAGAACCGTAGGTTATCTGTGTGAAGGTGCATTCTGGGAATACTGTGATGCAAGATAATAATAATAATCTCCATGAGTAACATGGTATTCAATATTACAAGATGTAAGAACTGAATGTCACTGTGAATGTTCCCAACAAAATTGACTTAAGTGTTGCACAGTGTGGTTTGAGACCGCAGGAGGATAACACCATCCCTGTGGAAAGAATATTCAAGCTTGCGCAGCTGTATTCAAATAACTACATATGGCCCTAATTTAATAACAAAATACCACAGTGCAACGCCACTTTGCAAATGTACTATAGAGTCAGAAAAGAAAGAGCCAACATCTGCAAACTCCACCTGCACTGAACAACTGTCCAACCTGCAAGTTACACCCAAAGATGTCATTTATGTTACACACATTTTAAATGGAACAGATTTCCTGGGCCTCTAAACATGGACCAGAGGATTTGGAATCAAATCTCTCACTGGATTTCATGGCTGTGGATAAAATGTGTTGTCTAATGGCAGAAATCCAAGATCCGGAACTCTTAAAACGTTTATTCCCCTTGGTCCAAGGCCTATCTATCGCTAAATTCCATGAAAATAAATTCACATTTTAGAGGTTTCCTATAGACAGACAGATGACTTGTATTTAATCTTATATTCTGCTCTCTAAGCCTCCTTCTTCCAGAACAGATCAATATGAGAGTTGCAAATCAAAAATAGCTGGAGGGGGCATCCGGATAGCTCAGTTGGTAGAGCGGGCGCCCATATACAGAGGTTTACTCTTCGACGCAGTGGGCCCGGGTTCGCCTCCGACCTGTGGCCCTTTGCTGCATATCATTCCCCCCTTTCATGTATACCCTCAGTTAATGGAGTTTATTCTGACCATCTCAAACTAAGGAAGTCTAACACAACCGCCTGCAGCGAATTCTTCCTTCATGAAGGTTATAAAGTTCAGTTTTGCTGAAACTGTTTTAGAGAGCTCATAATTAAACTTTATGGTCATTTTGAAGGCTGCTCGTGGTGCTTTACAGCATTTTAGCACTTTGCAGCATTTTACTGAGAGGTTTTTAATATTTTGTTATTTCAAAATTATCATAAAATTAAAGCAATACCTCTCTAAAACAGATTCAACAACACATGAAGGTACAATTTCTTGCAAGGCTGTTCTGCATACTTTCTGAACATAGTAAACTGGCAGCTGAGTATATTAGAAGAAATCCTATATGCTTTAAAATGTCAATCTATGTATCAAAAGTAGAGAAAGTGCGTCAAAGACCATCAAACTGTAGCTATTATTCTTTTATCTGATTCAATAAGTATCTATTCACGTTAAAGATTTTGTGAGAGGATTCATTAATTCTAAAATGTCATAATGCTTCCAATTATATAGAGCTAAACAACTACAGCTAACTACAGCCAGTAAGTGTTGAGACAACACAGTAAATTATATGTAGCAAGTGTAGAAACAATGATCAGAAGAGGATATACTATTGCTGTAAAAGGAGACATATGTCCACTTTGATGGCTGTGAAAGCTGACCTCTCAGACAGGCTAAGTGTCACTGGAGCGGAGCCAGATTTAAACAGCGTCCAAGCAGATGGTAGAGGCAGCCAGACAGGACACACAAACACATTCCTCCAGCAGAAGCAGAGTGATTGAGACAACCTGTGGTGTTACCACCTGTTTGCAGCACACTGCATAATTAAACTACATCCACAAAACTCTCGGCTCATCGCAATGACTCACTTTCCCAGCGTCCCTCAAGCAGCACTCAGTGAGATCATCCGTTATAAAGTGCTAATAGGAGCTCAAATTGTTCTCTTTATTTCTTCTCCTTTGTCTTCAAGTTCACTCCACGCCTCCATCTTATCTCCAACCATAAATCTCTTCCTGCTGTACTACCTAACAAACACCTCCCAGCCCACCAGGGGACGTAAAGAAAAAAATTTATGACCTCAGCTTTTCACAAAACACATTTTTAACTTTTTGCTGCCTGAAAAAAAACATGCCTGATGCATAGAAAACATCTGTCCAAGCACGGGTAACAGTTATGTATACAGCGTGTTCATGTAAAAGTATACTTTACCTCCTATTTGTCATTAGTTTCATAATATCATATTTTCCTAAATGGGGCAAATTTGCCATTTCTTGTTATTTAAATAAACAAATGCTTATTAAAAAATCTGTTACTTTCAAGATTATATGTAGTGACATACAAACGTGTTTGTGAGTGTTTGGTGATTGGTAGAAAGAGTCTAAAAGGCATAATACCTTGATGTAGTGCTCTAGCCGTGGGTAAACTCTTCTTACTCCCAGGATGACAGACAAATGCGTCCTGTGGGGGAACGACGTAGCGACCACGTGTGTGACTTCAGGAAAGGAAAAGACATTAAAGCCTGATGTCTCATAGCTCTTCAAAAGTTCCACGTCTGCCTGGTTTTTTCCCTCGCTCAGAATACTGCCGACAGCATAGCGGCACTGTGGTCCTGGGACCTAGAAACAGGGATCAAAGGAACAAATAAATAAAGATCGCTAGGAGAGATCATAAATTATAAACGATATAGACTGATAGATAGTTTAGATAGATCAGATAGAAAAAATGCTCACATTCTGTAGTCTTAGCAGCATTTGACCTTACCCTTTTTTCTCATTACGGTGATTCTAAATGCCATAATTATACAGAGGCCTCCAATATGACAACAGCAGCACTGACAGATTAATGCTATCAAGCACAAAATGCTATCTAGCTATTTCAGAACAATTTCTAACGTTTGCCTTGTTTTTGTGCAGGAACCGATTGCACAAAACACTACATATTTCCTCTTGACATTCAGTCTCCCTGAAAAAAGGGGAGAAATTCTAAAATGTCGCCTACCATCAACATTATCCAAGTACCCATCTCTGAAGATGGATGAGTCGTGAACACTAGGGTGTAATGTAAGGTAATTTTATGAGTAGTTCATAGCATGCATTAAAAAAAACAATGGGTTGTGCGCAAAAAAAGTATCTTTTACTGATGTCAGCCAGGTGCCAAATTTAAGGAGAAAATATCCTCATTAATCGGAGGTCTAATAGGAGCATTTGGCAGTGCAGCAATTACTGCTCCTTCCTCCATTCAGAGCAACCCAGTGCCCATTAAAAAAGAAGAAAAGGGAGACACTCTTTACAAATGAATACTCCTGGGACATCCAAGATTTTCTCCCCACTGTGCTGAGAACCGCTGAAGGCTCATGTAATAAATAAGCTGGAATGGTCCAATTTGTCTGTAAACCTATCAATGCTACGCTTCTAGCACAGCCAGTGTGTCTGAGAATGCCTATTTTCTCCCCTATACTCCTCCACACGCAAGGCCAGTCATGGGTAGAAGTGTGGTGTTCACCCTGCACTGCAAACTAAGCTAATTTTTCACAAAACCACACATTCAAAGTTTTATATCTATCATACATATCTGACCTAAGATTTGTTTGTTATCAGCAGATGAACAACATATGATCTTTAAGTATTATTATGAATATAGTGTAGCTGACTTAAATCTTGGCTAGACTGATTTTGAATCATGATGAGTGAGAATAATTTTGTGATGAATTCTGATGATGAGAATCAGTTCTTAATCTGATTCTATAGTGCAATCACTAGCTTTACTCAGGGCAGAGCTGCAACAATTTATCAATTAATCAATTTGAATCAATTTGTTTGAGCTATTTTTAAGCAACATGACAAAACTTCAAAAACCCTATGAAAAAACGAGGTAGAGATGGAGTGACCCTGCCCGGAGGAAGCCCGGGGCCCCCATCTGGAGCCAGGCCCAGATGGAGGGCCCGTCAGCGAGCGCCTGGTGGCCGGGTTTGCCACGGAGCCCGGCCGGGCACAGCCCGAAAAAGCTACGTGGCACCTCTCTCTCCAACCCATGGGCCCACCACCTGTGGGAGGAACCGCTGGGGTCGGGTGTGCTGCCACATGGGTGGCAGTGAAGGTCAGGGGCCTCGACGGACCAGACCCGGGCAGCAGACGCTGGCTCTGGGGACGTGGAACGTCACCTCTCTGTGGGGGAAGGAGCCTGAACTTGTGCGGGAGGTGGAGCGCTACCAGTTGGATCTGGTGGGGCTTACCTCTACGCACAGTCTCGGTTCTGGAACCATACTCCTGGATAGGGGTTGGACTCTTTTCTTCTCCGGAGTTGCCCAGGGTGTGAGGCGCCGGGCGGGTGTGGGGATACTCACAAGCCCCCGGCTGTGCGCCGCTACGTTGGAGTTTACCCCGGTGGACGAGAGAGTCGCCTCCCTACACCTGCGGGTTGTGGGGGGGGAAACTCTGACTGTTGTTTGTGCGTATGCACCAAACAAGAGCTCGGAGTATTCGGCCTTCTTGGAGACCTTGAATGGAGTCCTGTATGGGGCTCCAGTGGGGGACTCCATAGTTCTGCTGGGGGACTTCAACGCGCACGTGGGAAATGATGGAGACACATGGAGAGGCGTGATTGGGAGGAACGGCCTCCCTGATCTAAACCAGAGTGGTTGTTTGTTGTTGGACTTCTGTGCTAGTCATGGATTGTCAATAACGAACACCATGTTCGAACATAGGGATGCTCATAAGTGTACTTGGTACCAGAGCACCCTAGGCCAAAGGTCAATGATCGATTTTATAATCGTTTCATCTGATCTGAGGCCGTATGTTTTGGACACTCAGGTGAAGAGAGGGGCAGAGCTGTCAACTGATCACCATCTGGTGGTGAGTTGGGTCAGAGGGTGTGGGAAGACTCTGGACAGACCTGGTAAGCCCAAACGGGTAGTGCGGGTAAATTGGGAACGTCTGGAGGAGGCCCCTGTCCGACAGACTTTCAACTCACACCTCCGGCGGAGCTTTTCGTGCATCCCTGTGGAGGCTGGGGGCATTGAACCCGAGTGGACAATGTTCAAAGTTTCCATTGCTGAAGCTGCGGCAGGGAGCTGTGGTCTTAGGGTCTTAGGTGCCTCAAGGGAGTTCGGAGAAGACATGGAGAAGGACTTTCGGTCGGCACCAAGGTGCTTCTGGAAAACCGTTCGCCACCTCAGGAGGGGGAAGCGGGGAACGATCCAAGCTGTGTACAGTAAGGATGGGACGCTGTTGACCTCAACTGAGGAGGTAATAGGGCGGTGGAAGGAGCACTTTGAGGAACTCCTAAATCCGACTAATACGCCCTCTATGGTAGAGGCAGAGCTGGAGGATGATGGGGGATTGTCGTCAATTTCCCTGGTGGAAGTTGCTGAGGTAGTTAAACAACTCCACAGTGGCAAAGCCCCAGGGATTGATGAGATCCGTCCAGAAATGCTTAAAGCTCTGGGTGTGGAGGGGTTGTCTTGGTTGACACGCCTCTTCAACATTGCGTGAAAGTCGGGGACGGTGCCTAAGGAGTGGCAGACCGGGGTGGTGGTTCCCCTTTTCAAAAAGGGGGACCAGAGGGTGTGTGCCAATTACAGGGGTATCACACTTCTCAGCCTCCCCAGTAAAGTCTACTCCAAGGTGCTGGAAAGGAGGGTTCGGTCGATAGTCGAACCTCAGGTTGAAGAGGAACAATGCGGATTCCGTCCTGGTCGTGGAACAACGGACCAGATCTTTACTCTCGCAAGGATCCTGGAGGGAGCCTGGGAGTATGCCCAACCGGTCTACATGTGCTTTGTGGATCTGGAGAAGGCGTATGACCGGGTCCCCCGGGAGATACTGTGGGAGGTGCTGCGGGAGTATGGGGTGAGTCAGTAAGTCGGACTCGTTTCAGGTGAGAGTTGGCCTCCGCCAGGGCTGCGCTTTGTCACCAATCCTGTTTGTAGTATTTATGGACAGGATATCGAGGCGTAGTCGGGGTGGAGAGGGGTTGCAGTTTGGTGAGCTGGGGATCTCATCGCTGCTTTTTGCGGATGATGTGGTCCTGATGGCATCGTCGGCCTGTGACCTTCAGCACTCACTGGATCGGTTCGCAGCCGAGTGTGAAGCGGCTGGGATGAGGATCAGCACCTCTAAATCTGAGGCCATGGTTCTCAGCAGGAAACCGATGGAGTGCCTTCTCCAGGTAGGGAATGAGTCCTTACCCCAAGTGAAGGAGTTCAAGTACCTTGGGGTATTGTTCGCGAGTGAGGGGACAATGGAGCGGGAGATTGGTCGGAGAATCGGCGCAGCAGGTGCGGTATTACACTCAATTTATCGCACCGTTGTGACGAAAAGAGAGCTGAGCCAGAAGGCAAAGCTCTCAATCTACCGGTCAGTTTTCGTTCCTACCCTCACCTATGGTCATGAAGGCTGGGTCATGACCGAAAGAACGAGATCCAGGGTACAAGCGGCCGAAATGGGTTTCCTCAGGAGGGTGGCTGGCGTCTCCCTTAGAGATAGGGTAAGAAGCTCAGTCATCCGTGAGGAGCTCGGAGTACAGCCGCTGCTCCTTCGCGTCGAAAGGAGCCAGTTGAGGTGGTTCGGGCATCTGGTAAGGATGCCCCCTGGGCGCCTCCCTAGGGAGGTGTTCCAGGCACGTCCAGCTGGGAAGAGGCCTCGGGGAAGACCCAGGACTAGGTGGAGGGATTATATCTCCAACCTGGCCTGGGAACGCCTCGGGATCCCCCAGTCGGAGCTGGTTAATGTGGCTCGGGAAAGGGAAGTTTGGGGTCCCCTGCTGGAGCTGCTACCCCCGCGACCCGTTACCGGATAAGCGGAAGAAGAAGATGGATGGATGGATGACAAAACTTCTCTGGTTGCACCTTCTTCAATGTAAGGACTGGCTGTTTCCTCTGTTTTATACTATTGTAAACTGAATATCTTTGTGTTTTTATGATGACGTCAACAGGGACTCTTGGGAAATATGATGAGCATTTGTCATTACATTCTAACATTTTATAGACCAAAAGATTTATTGATTAATTGAGAAAATGGTCTGCAGATTAAACGATAATGAAAATAATTGTTAGCTACGGCTTCAGGATTTTAGGAAAAGGATCTCACATTATCTTTGTAATAAGGGAAACAATAATCAACAGGCTAGAATTCGTGACTTTTTTTTCTCTATGTAATGTCAGTTTCCAGCTCTATTCCAAGGTAGAGAATCTTCAGTTTAAGTCAAGGTGTGGGGAAATAAACTGCATTCAGTCTGACTTGAGACCATTTTTAAGCCTATATTACGTGCATTGTTTTCTCGCCAGTGGTGTAAGTTATAGATTTTTCCTCCCATGTGTTGGCATTGTTGTCACACATGAAGCAACAAACAACTCCTGGTTGAACACAGGATGCACATTATAAATTATAGATGACAAGTAAACCACACCTTGTTTGTCCAGTAAGCCTAGTACCTAGGCATGGGCCGGTATGAGGTCTGATGGTACGATAACCCTCAGCAAAAATATCTCAGTTTCACGTTATTATGGCATTGCAATGACAGCTATAAATGTATTATTTTTTAAATGTCTGGATAAAAGACAACAACTTTTTTTCCATTGAACACAATGTATTTTATTTTGAAACACACTGCACACTGGTAGGGAGAGGGATTTCTAAACTGCACTTTCTGTCCTTGAAGACTCATAAAAAAACAGCTCATACCTCAGGAATGATATGACAGAAAATGTTAGTGGTTTTGAAACCATGACTATTGCAAACCACGGTATACCTTGAAACTGGTAATCCGCATGCCTACTTCCATAATGCTTTGGATGCTCAGTGAAGCCCTGAAGGGCAGATTCAATAAAGACTCATGGAAAAAGAGATAATCTCAATCAAATGTCCACAATTCCTAAATAAACATCTACTCACCACTCCATAATCAATAGCGACTGTCACTACAGTCAGGTTCTCAGTGGAGCACGCCAAACTAAGATATAGGCTAGTGTGTACAAAAGACATTGATTTTAAATATCTGGTTAATGGCTTGTACCAAAAGTACATTTGAGAAACTTTACACGAGGATATTTTTGACACTTTGGATGTTTTTGGGGCTCACAGTGGGGAGTCTGAGCCAATTGGATTTATTACAGTAATCGTTACAGGGCTTCATGTAAGGAGTCAAAAACAAAGAACCAGAGCCAAAAGCACAAACCTCTGTCCACAGTCTTTGTTTTGCTTCTCTGCACTCATCACGACACAAGGGTGCTGTCTTTTGATGTTTCTTCGATACACTGACAGCTCATCTGAAGCAACAAAGTTTCCGAAATTCAACTGAAGAAACGGGTTTGTGTCTATGTTGCACATGGGCTGAATTGACTTTGGTAAGGCAACAAAGTAAGAAAGGCAAACTATCTTCATCCGCATACAAAGTACTTTCCATCCATGCTCAGATTCAGTGAGGCTTAATGATTTTTTTACGACTTTCACAAAGGGCAAGTATCAGAGAGATTTTTCTACTATTTCATCATTCACCACAAAGACTGACATTCAGACTGACACACATTTCCTTCAGCTGCCATGCCCACAGCTTTCATCATTTTGTGACCCAAACATGGGTCCCTGACGATAGGCAGACACACGTGTCATTTCACCACCACTCCACATGTCACACAGCTTCTTATTTAGACAATCTATGTCTCAAGGACTGCAAACCCTGACCCTGATTGCTTACTTGGAATATCAAGTTTGACAGAAAACTACACGGTTCACCCCCGTTACCTGCTGACGTTTGTCAAAGTTGGACACAGAGGGGAGAGGAGGAGAAGAGAGCGGCAGGGTAGAGGTGAAGTAGGAGCAATGGGTCAGAAACCCCCCTGCCTTTGAAACTGTGAAGAGGCTGGAGGAGGAAAAGGGTTTATTAAGTGGGGCCCAGAATATGTGTTAGCCATTTGAAGGAACAGACAGAGCCGCTCCAGCCCTGTATCCATGGCAACCATCTGAGGAGCAACTCGAGTCCTCGTTGAGGTCTTTTGTTTCTCCAGAGGAAGTGATTAAAGGAGGTAAAAGTGAGAAAACTGAGAACAGAGGATGAGAGAGCCACGCTGACACTTATCCTCTGTCAGCTGCACTTTTGAAAATCTTTCTCACTGCAAATATCAATGAACAGTGTGTAACACTTTGGACACCAAATACCAGTCCTCCTATCTGAGAGCAGTCTCTGGGGCTCCTGACGCTGGGACTGAATGGCATCCTGAGGCTCGGACGCTAATGAGCTGAGATCATTACGCCAATTATTTTAACTTAGATCAGGACTTGGCTGTGACTGTGCAGAGGAACTAGGACCCACTGCTAGCCTAATTGCCGGCTTGGGAAAAAAGAGAATGAGCATAACAAAAGTGTTTTGAAGCAGAGCTGAAGACTCCATCACTGAACTCTGTTTGGATTCCATCAGGTTGTTGAGCACCAGGCTATGGCAGGTTTAAGTAGCACCACTTAAGTCAATACTGTTGAAAGGCAGCTCTGTAAATGGCAGATATCAGCATATTTCAGAGATAGAGAATCAATGCAAATATTAGAGGTGAATACTGACAAAGGTAATATCACAGTATAGTCGACTAAATACTTCAATATTGATAGTTTGACAATGTTTGGTTCTGACTATTGGTGCTATATCCTTTAAAAATGTTTCTTCTAAAATACAAGTATGTAACATAGAAAGAAATATTCTCTAATAATGGCCAGGCAAGATGCTGATGGATCCTTCCACTCAGCTAGAGTTGCTAATTTGTAACTTTGTTCTACAAGTACAGTTTGTGGTGCTGTTGATTTGCGTTATACTGACAAATGTTTTTTTTTTTATTTTGTACACCCCATTTACACCAATAAAGATAGGTTTAAATAACAGAAACACCACTCTGTTTGATCATCTATGAAAACAATTGTTTTATTATCGATTAAGTTATGGATTTCTTTTAATTGACTGATTATTCATTTAGTCTATAAAATGACAATACATTGTGAAAAATGTCCAACTCATCTTCCCACTGCTTGTTTTACCCAACCAACAATCCAAAATGCAAAGAGTTTACAATAAGATACAACAGAGAAAAGCATATATCTATTCTTCAGAAGTTGAAACAAGACTTTAGCTTAATAAATGGCATTGATTAATTCATTGTTTCAGCTCTTACATGTAAAGGCGTTTAATATTTTAATACTACAATATTCAAAATATCTTGATGATATCTAACCTCATATACAGTATGTCCCAGCTTTCCAATGCATTCTCCAATGGAGGTCATGTAGAATAGCAGCTATACAGTTCTAGTCAATATCAGCTTATGCTATAGCCAATTTCTAAAAATCCCCTGTTTTCCACCCTTGTTACCTGAACCTCCAGACCCCCCACATTGCAACAAACTGTACTGCTTAACCTTTTAAAAGGTGCTACTCCTTGTCTCATTCCTTCTCGTTCTGTTTGGGCAGAGCCTATTGAAAAAACAACTCACGCTGGACTCGCTTTAAAATGTGGGAACTAGCACTGCATGATTTTGGAGACCCCGGAGAGTGAGCAGGATTATGTATCAGGAAAACAGATCTAGCAGATAATATTTCCTGCTGCTTCTAGACACTGAGATTTTGGGATGGATGGAGAACAAACTAGGAACGGTTGGGAATGTAAAACATCTCACAGAGAGATCCAACTTATCAATTGTGTTTTTAGCAGCAAAGGAGACCACAAGAGTTTCTGTCACATTCACATAAGTGTTGTAAGCTTCCACATTTAGACCTTTGATCTTTATGGAACAAGACAAGCTAGTCATAAGGCATGGGCCCGTGTGAGATTCTGACGGTATGATAACCTTCAGGCAAAATATCACAGTTTCACGGTATTGCAATTACAGCTTAAAATGTATTATTTTGAAATGTCTGTGTAAAAAAAATTTTTTTCATTTTAAACAGTGCACACTGGCAGGTAGAGGGATTTCTAAACTGCACTTTCTGTCCTTGATGACTCATAAAATGACAGAAAAGTTT
Source organism: Sander lucioperca (assembly GCF_008315115.2). Taxonomy (NCBI): domain Eukaryota; kingdom Metazoa; phylum Chordata; class Actinopteri; order Perciformes; family Percidae; genus Sander; species Sander lucioperca. The sequence continues at coordinate 5,004,408 of NC_050178.1, forward strand.
AGTGGTTTTGAAACCCTGACTTTTTTTATATACCCTGAAACCTGTAACCGGCCCATGCCTAGTCATCTGACTGTCAAGGGTGAATTCAACATAGCCTGCATGGAAAGTTGTTTGATGATGGAATATGTTTGATAATTAAAAGTAAACTATAACTCTGCACAGCTGTAGCTGCAGTCCCTAGTGGCTAATTTGCATTGTGGCCCTCCAACATTCAACACATCACAAAACAATAACACAATTCTAACACACATATTACTTTAGCAGTTGAAGAGAGAAAAAAGTGAAAAAAGATCAATATCATGAAATTAAATGTTGTAGTAGTTTTTGATAATTTGTTGATTTATTGTGAGCAATATTGTTAGCAAGTGACCATAGTGTATTGCTTTGCTTCAAAATGTTTTGTATTTATTGAAATATAACTCTTTATTTTGTGATGCAGGCCTATTGTTAAATATTAAACATGTTGGGGTCCCATAGAGCTTAAGTTAAGCTCTAGTTTACGTCTCAGATGAAAAATGCACATGGATAATATTTTATGACATCTGTGACATGACATCTATGAATTCCCAAAAACACCACACCCTGCCCTGATGTGCTATGACATTGCTTTAAGGGAAAACACAAAAAAACAGTCAGTGCCAAAAGTCTGTGCTGTAAAATGCTGAGAAAGGTGGAAAGAAGACAGGATGTCAAGACTACATTAAATGCCACTAAACTGACTTATTATTTATTGTGAATACTAACATGTTTAACTGGATAAATGAAATGTTTGAAAACATCAACTGTTATCTGCTGAGAAGTAATTCATCTTCGACCACTTTAGTTTCATCCATAGACTGTATAGTCGCATCAGAGAATGGCGTTATCGCCATCTAGCGGTCGACTACATTACCTATAGTTAACATATTAAAATCTGCCTTATTTTTAAACTAAAATATTGAGTAAAGTGCGGGAAAATACAGGTAAAAGAGTCTGGTATAAAAGTGTTGTGTAATGAATGTTTAGCTACCTTTTTAGGGTCATCATAAAATACTCCGATACATGAAAGCTTTGGTCCAATACTGTGAGACTCCTTAAAAAGTTGTCCGCAGTTTTTGTACGGTCCTTCTTTGAATTTGTAGGCGAATGTAATCTTCTTTACGGGAGGAGAGCCAGTTAGTACGATAATGTCTGTGAGGAGTCCCGAGTACAAAATGTAACCAGCTACTGTAACAAGACTTATCAACAGGCTAATGACCACACATAGACTGACCCAGTCAGGCATGGTATCTTAACGGCGGAGCAGGTAACGTTACCGTTATTTAACTTCGTCTGAACCCTTGACACAGTTGTTATAATTTCCTGTAACAGTCTAACATTTTAAAGAAAGCGTGTGCTCGTTTTCAATTGCCATTTGTCCTTGGATGAATATGGATGTATAACTAATAAGAACTTAAAACCTATGCTTAAAACACTACAGATACACATTGCACACGACTTCCTGGAAAGTACCATTTTTGCCGACTAAAGGGGGGATTTGTTACAAATAAACTTGCAAATTCTTTCAAAGAAACCATGTCGATAACATTTTTATAGTTCAGATTTACTGATGTGTGTGTAGGCTTACAGTCAATATTCGCATATGTCATTTGATAAATGTTTGATAAGTGCAACTTGTGATGCCACTTTTTAATGTCTGTTGCTTATTTTGAATGGAAGTTCCAAGTCAGTTAACTCGAGACACAGTCAGTTCAGAAGCTGTTGTCGGTACACGATCCGTTCTGCCTGCACGATCCGTTCTGCACATGCGCAAGATAATACTGTTTTACGTATCCATACGACCTGCACGATCTGTTCCACGCTAGCCTATGGCTAGCCTCCACCGGGAAGCTAACGTTAGTTTAGCTAACAGCTAATTCGGCTAACCGCTAGCTGACAGCTAGATTCAGTCTAAAATAACGTTAACTCAAACGTAATGGGAAAAGCAGGCTACAGCTAAATTAAGACTTCACAGTAATAACAATAAAGACAAGTATTGAGTGATTGTATTTTAAATGAGCACAAGTAAAGTAGAACTGATGTAACAGCTGTTATATATGTTAGGTGTTTGTCATATATGTCAACGTTTATTTTCAAGTTTTATTTTGAGGGTCTTTTAAAGTTATTACATGCTGTCTCAGCTAGCAGGTAACCGAATTAGCTGTTAGCTAAACTAACGTTAGCTTGGCTGTCGACCGGAAGCGTGGAACAGATCGTGCTGTCGGTACACGATCCGTTCTGCCTGCACGATCCGTTCTGCACATGCGCAAAATGTTCGCGCATGCGCGGTTGTACGAGGATTTACGACACTGCACGATCTGTTCCACGCTTCCGGTCGACAGCCAAGCTAACGTTAGTTTAGCTAACAGCTAATTCGGCTAACTCTGCTAGCTGAGACAGCATGTAATAACTTTAAAAGACCCTCAAAATAAAACTTGAAAATAAACGTTGACATATATAACAAACACCTAACATATATAACAGCTGTTACGTCAGTTCTACTTTACTTGTGCTCATTTAAAATACAATCACTCAATACTTGTCTTTATTGTTATTACTGTGAAGTCTTAATTTAGCTGTAGCCTGCTTTTCCCATTACGTTTGAGTTAACGTTATTTTAGACTGAATCTAGCTGTCAGCTAGCGGTTAGCCGAATTAGCTGTTAGCTAAACTAACGTTAGCTTCCCGGTGGAGGCTAGCCATAGGCTAGCGTGGAACAGATCGTGCAGGTCGTATGGATACGTAAAACAGTATTATCTTGCACATGTGCAGAACGGATCGTGCAGGCAGAACGGATCGTGTACCGACACGTGCAGTGTCGTAAATCCTCGTACAACCGCGCATGCGCGAACATTTTGCGCATGTGCAGAACGGATCGTGCAGGCAGAACGGATCGTGTACCGACAGTCAATGTCAAGGATCCTTCCTTGGTAGGAATAGTCCTTCCAAGGAAGGATCCTTCAGAGGTTAGGCCAGGCTCCTCCTTAGCATTCGGAGAACATCTACAATGGAACAGGCTACCAAGTGCACGTAATTGCGTCATTATTAGTTATTAGTATTATTATTAGAGACTTTATTAGTAGTGAGTGATTAGAAACACATGTAGTAGGCCATTAATAATGCGGGGACGTCATGGTAGGCTACTTACTTGATTTGTTGTGAGTCCAAGAATCGCAAGTCATCCGACTTTTTTGTGATTGCATATGTATAGGAGCTATTGTATTGCACCAAAACAAAGTTGAAGTCATTTGAAATGACCTTGAGAGTTGTGTATATTTGTCCCACCCCACTAAAAACATGAGGGCTGGACTTGCAGGGAACTTGTTGAGATAAGCTGAACGTTTTTCTTCTTAAGTCGACTAACCTGTGTGTAACCTTATAATAGCCTACATCCGGAATTCATGAGAATGGCTGGGAAAGTGAGAAGGTTTTACGACCTGACAGCTAAACTGCTTTCTGGAGAAAGCTTCAGTTTCTCTGGTCTGACGGGAAAAGTTGTTCTCATTGAGAATGTAGCGTCTCTATGAGGAACAACAACCAGGGACTATACTCAGATGAACGAGCTCAACAGTCGTTACTCCTCCAAGGGACTCGTTATTCTGGGTGTGCCCTGTAATCAGTTTGGACATCAGGTAGGCCATGTGTGATTTCAAAAGTGGCTGACATATACGACTGTTTACCCATGGGAGGATAATACATTTTTAGAACATGATGTGTCTCTCTAATGTAGGTCTATTGATGATATGACTTGATGAATGATAAGGTAACATTGTACCTTTTGTAGATGGTATTGGAGCTAATTTTAACTACTTTATATTTTATAACTTGATCATAGGTTTTGTATGTACAAATCTGAATATGCAAAATAACCAGTAACTGCAGCTGTCAGATAAATATAGGGAGTAAAAAGTACAATGTTTCCTTTTAAAATGCAGCAGGGAGTATAGAAGTATAAAGTAGTATAAAATGGAAATACTAATGTAGGCTTAATCAACCAGATTGCATACGGTCCATATTTAATGTATTTCATGTTTCTGTCTTTTTTATAACAGGAGAACTGCAAAAATGATGAAATCCTAAGGTCTCTGAAGTATGTCCGTCCAGGGAATGCCTTTGAACCCAATTTCCAGCTCTTTGAGAAGGTGGATGTGAACGGAAAGGATGCCCACCCTTTGTTTGTATATCTGAAAGAAAAGCTTCCATTCCCCTGTGATGATGCCATGGCTCTCATGACTGATCCAAAGTTCATAATTTGGAGTCCCGTCAGTAGGAATGACGTGTCTTGGAACTTTGAGAAGTTTCTGATCAGTCCTGATGGGGAGCCTTACAAGCGCTACAGCAAAAATTTCCTTACCATTGACATTGAGGCAGATATTAAAGAGCTACTTAAGAGGGTCAAGTAAAGTGTGCTACAACACGCTGGGTGGTTGTTAAGGGATATCAGTTATAACTAGCCTGGCCAAAAAGATTAATCATCAGTTTTGATTATTTCATATAGTTTTTCCACCTTCACTGTTAAACTCAATTGCAACACTCCTAAATTTGTGATATTTCCAGTGCCGTATGGTTGTTCAGCATGTTTACTAAATGAAGAAACTCTTTGAAACCTTGTTGTAAGGGAGTTTCTGATGAACATGTAAAAGACTGACTCTGCCACATGTCATGTGTATATCACAAATATCTTCATTGGGTAGACTTAAAGAGGAGAAATAAAAATGTAATGTCATATAAAGTGCTACTGTCATTTCAAGATTCAAGATACTTTATTGTCATTGTATGAACACAACGAAATTTCGTTGGTGGCAATCAGTGCAGCAGCAGTAAATAAATAATAAAAACAAGATAAAAAAAAGACATAAAAAAAAGCAGTGCACATATACTCATGAGCATTTGCAGAGTTTTTAGTTTTGTTTTTAGTTTTTAGTTTTGTTAAAGTGATATTGTGCTTTCATGACAGTAGTCCTTAGCAGCTACAGGTTGTATTTGTGTGCTTGTGCATGGAGAGGGGGGCGGGGGTGATGGAGACCACAGCTCTGAGGAAGAAGCTGTTCCTCAGTCTGTTAGTCTGGGTTTTGATGGTTCTGTATCTTTTTTCATATTTTATATATTTTTTATTTTATTTCTGCAGATTGCATACAAACACATACGATTCTAGTATTCCTATGTGAAAAATGCATTTACTTTGAAGTTTTAAAGTAGGCTACTTGATAGTGTTTGTTTATATGAACAACATCTAGTTTTGACAGTAAGAAAGATAGCTAGTTTAATATTTAGACTAGACGTGGTGATAGTTGAATTCGCACGTAAACGTAGGTGCAAAATATTTTGGTGGCTGCAAATTAGATCACAGACCCCCATTTCATAACATTTTGTCCCAGGATCCCCCACCGGATAGGATTTTTGCTTTTAGATGTTTTAGAAAGCGTATGAAACCCATTACCAAAATAGTCATACATTGTCATTGTGTTATATATGGATGTAATTTAGCCCTATAGTGAAAATAAATGATCCCCTTTTTGCTGGGGACCCCCTGGAACCCCCTCAAAGACCCCTGGGGGTCCCCGGACCCAACTTTGAAAACCACTGTTATAGTAGGCAATATAATGGTAATACGCAAATTGTGTTATTTAAAAGTAGTCTGCGAATTGTATTAATTATTATTAGGCTACCCATTGATTTAAAACAGCAACAGCAGCACTTTAACCGTATAAGCTGTGCTTCCTGGTTGGACGCAGGGGGCTAACGTTTGATTGAACGCTACGCTAAACTGCAACTCGTCCAAAATGGCTGGTCAGGAAGATCCAGTGCAAAGAGAGATTCACCAAGATTGGGCGAATCGAGAGTATATAGAAGTTATAACGAGCAGCATAAAAAAAATCGCCGACTTTCTTAACTCTTTTGGTAAGTTTTTACCGAACAATTGTACAGATACGAGCACTAATGTGGATGCCTTGGGTAACTAGATTGGGCTAGCTAGATTGATGCTGTCAATGCCACTCCCAGTTAGCAATTAGCTTTAGCGTTAGCTGTGAGCTTGTTATTGTTTTCTCGTAGAAGTACCGTGGCAGTTTGGGTTCGAGTCACCTTAAAGTTTCATTTTGTTTCGCTTGTTAACTCATGCTAGCAAGTGGCAAACCATTAAATTAAAAGACTCACGTTAACGTAACTGGATTCAAGTGTTGAGACGGCTAATGGCTGTTAGGCCACTGCAAATGCTAGTCTTTCGGCTGACAGGAACGTTATACCAGCAGCAGCATAACCCCCTGAATTGAAATAATGATCTCTTAGAAATTGTTGCCAGTAACAGTCAGTGACGTTGTTCATTATTGTCGAGTGAACGTGATTGTAATTGACAGCATCGACACGCTACGCCTCATATTAAATGTCATGAGTTTTTGTGGTTAACGTTACATGTAAATACAATTTATCGCACTCAGATATGTCGTGTCGATCCCGCTTGGCCACCCTCAATGAGAAGCTGACAGCGTTGGAGAGGAGGATTGAATATATTGAGGCGAGAGTAAGTATACTGCATTGTAATATAGCAATCCATTGGTTATTTATATTTGAATATTTCAAAATGATATACCCACATTACATCAGAATGAGATGTATTGCCAAAGTAAGTTTTCACTTGCATGGAATTTGCCTTGGTGTGTTTGGTGAATACAATACACATACGAAAAGGGAATAAACAATAGAGCAAGTACTGCAACAGTCAAGAACATAAATATAAAATCGAAATATTACAATAAATATGTACAATATAAATGTTTTAAGGCTGTAGCCCTAGCGTTTTGTGCAGGGTGTGCAAAATATTAATTAGGGGATGTGCAAAAGTTCACAGTATATATAATATGCGCAATGGTCAGGGATAATAGTCCAGGATGTGTGTTAATATAACCTGTAACATAATTATTTGTCTCATTACAGGTCACGAAAGGAGAGACCTTGACCTAGAAATCATCATGGGAATTCATAGCATCCCAGACCTACCTGCCCACCCCCCCTCCCTGAATTCTTTGGATTGAGTGTGATGGATTCCACCCTCCTTTTTTGGGACCATATGGACCATTTTTATATTATAAGGCTGAGTTTTGTGGTGATTTATCTCATGACACATCTGTATAGAAAATATGGCTCGGTTTTGGGTGTCAGTGACTCGAGCTTCATCAATGTTACAAAACAAAAATAAGCTTTATTGGTTTCATAAAATCTTGTGAAGCTCTATTATGGATCATTACAACTTGTTGACCATCTGCAGTGTCATTACCACATCAGAGATTTCTGAGAGAATAACATCCTTGTGTGCCAAGTTGAACAATTAATTATGTAGTCATTGTTATTGACCTGCTTGTACAGTAAACTGTTTTGTGATGATTTAAATTCTGTAATAAATGATTAACAATTACCTTGTTTTATGTTGTAGCTTTCCTTAGTCAGATTAAACTTTATTGACCAGGTACTGTATGTTGACACATTCAATGAGTTTACTTTAACAGACTAGACAAGTTAGCAGGAAGATACAAATATCGACAAACCGCTAAACAAAGTAAACACAAACATGTAAGGTAACGTTAAGTATTATACATGCTATTGTACAGGCGAGAGCTGGACACCAAACAGTATAGTAGGTCAAATTGTTTTCAATTCAATATCACAGCACTGGCATGACTGCTGGAATTAATTAAATTGTAAATAAATATAGTATGAACAATAAATTGTATGGTTTTGTGATTAGGTTAAACGCTAGAAACTGCAATTGAAATTGCCCAGATAAGAGCTACACATTCAAAAGTAGAGTGGGATTTATTAGTAGTTTATTTCAATTTGCTAAATGATCCAACCTACTGAAAGTCTAATGTGAAAATGTTGCTAATCTTTAAAAAGCACTAAATGATTACATAATGAAAACACCATACAGGGCCTACTGTCTGCAAATGTGGCAAGCTAAAAAGCTACATACCCAGTAAAATGGCCGACATGTGATACAGTGGTGCCCTTAGGTTGGCCTTTCAGGCAGTACAAACGCTGGACATTGAGATGTTAAGGTAGCATGCCTACTTCTTTAGCATTGACAGGCAGATAGCTGTAACAATCTGAGACCGAGATCTTAATCTCTTATACTAAATATCATTAATTGTTGGGGCCGACTAAAGAGACAAAGAGCTCAGGACCAAGTGCTGCCTGTGAGACAAATACAGGGCGAAGGTTTTAATTTCCCAAAATGCACCGGGTGCACCAATGCATCTTGGGACAAAGAAGGTGTCGTTGCAGTGTTGTGAGAAGTCCTTGAACGTGAGATGAATTTTCTTAGCCACGATTTTTCAAATACCTTTTTGAAAAACTACTAGTGGGTAATAACATTATTAAAAAACTACACTGGTGAGTTATTGTACATTCAGACTGGAAACTAAAACAATTTTATGACTTCTATGTAAGTTATGTCTGTTTGCTAACGTCAGACTGGCGGATCCATGTAACGTTAGCTAGCTAGCTAGCTATGTTAACGTTAATGGTTTACAAGCAGTTTGTTGTGCTCATTATTCGACTGTAGTTGAACTGTTGCATGTTAATAAACTAAAAACACATCAGAGTGTTTGTTTAAATCGAAACTCTTGGCATTTTTGCTTCCTAGAGTCGTGTTTGTGCAGTTGGGACAATGGGAGCTGATAAACGGTAAGTAACGTTAAGCGTTGTTCGCCATGGTAGGTGTGGCTAACTAAAATGGCAGTGTTCTTTTTAAGTTGGTTCAAATTCCTTACACGAACGTTAAATAGCACCCAGAACGCCTATAAACAATAACGCTAACGTTAGCCTTTAGTAAATAGCGTCCAGATGTTGTCAGGCCATTTCAGTCAACTGTGAAACCTAACCTTACCATTTCATCGTAACAATTGGGTCCCTCTTAAAGCCAATATGAAAATAATTGTACTACTATTTTAGTCCATGAATCCAAATGGCGTATTGATTATTGGAAGTAAAATTCTAAACATTAAATTAACGTGACACAGGGAAATTATAAATGTTGAACTGGTATAATATAGTAATGCAATGACCCCTCCCTTTGCTTGTTTAGCAGAGCTAAGCATTGTGCTCTCCAGTCTGAGAGAAAGTTGCATGTCAGGGCTGTTGATGTATCCAACTCCTGAAACGAGACAGTGACCACTGACTCATTTAGTGGTTACGTTGTTACACAGTTGCCCAGCATCTCTCTGCCCACCTTACAAAAATCAAGAAATATTAGACAGGCAGAAAATCCTGCTGTGTGTTGAGTGTTTTCTGGAAATATTTTGGAGTACCAGAATACCAAAAACATTGTTTAAGGTTTTATAAAATTTAAACAAATGTATAATTGAACATTTTTGCTATGCAGAAGCACTGTAACACACACTGTAAATGTTGAAGCGTTTTCGTGTAAATATTTGACCACACTTGAGGCAGTGCCTCTACAACATGTGGAATAAATCATGCTTATTTTTTGTGTAATGTTAATCAAGGAATTATGTTAGTCAGTTTGCTGATAAAATTGTATTTGATTGATCTAAGGAATATTGTGCAAGTGCAGACTAGTTGTACTGATGAGTTGTTCTGCCTTTCAATGTCCTCCCGAATAGGATTAGTAGGACGGAACGTAGCGGTAGATATGGCTCTAACCAATCCCGCGATGAATCAGAATGGCGCGACAGGCGAGAGAGGGACCAAGAGCGTGATCACAACATGCGCCGCTGGGGCGAAGAGAGACGCAGTGAGCGTTTTGAAGGAGATCGTCGAGGATCAAGAGACAGTCCAGAGGTAGTTATTCTAACATCAGTGATTTTTAATGGTAGTATAATGTATTATTAAAAATACTTGTTGTTTGACATCCACACTTAACTGATGCACCGATATATTTATTTGAAAGCAAAGAGAAAGGAAACGACGCAACAGCGATAGATCAGAAGATGGTTATCACTCCGATGGCGACTATCCAGAGCAGGATTACAGAAGGGAGCCTGGGGAGGAGAAGAAGAGCAAGACCATCATGCTCTGGGGTCTGTCTCCTCATGTCACTGAAGATGATGTAAGTATTTAGTTTTGTTCAGCAGACATGCAACCTTTTTAGTGTTTAGTTTGGTTTAATGTATGTGCACCACTCATTCTAAAAGAAATGCCTTTGAAAGTGGCAGGTTTTGAATCATAATAGTAACATACCATCTGCACGTTTGTTCAGATTTGTTTTGCCATAGACCAACTGGAGGGGCCGCAGCCAGTGGATGTTAGGCTGATGAAAAAGAAAACAGGTGAGAACCAGATATATGACGGACCTCAGCCTCCCCCCAGTCTTTGACCATAGGGCAAATCTGCTTCCATTCAGACCCATTTCCCATAGCAGCTAGGAAAGAATAGTATCAAGGTACTTGAAAAAGGTTTTGAAATGTTGATTTAAGACTTATAATTTCACTTCAATGTGGATCCTTTTTAAGGTAAGTAAGTGCAGCAATTGCAGTTTTTACAAAAAACCCTATTGGCAGACACACTTTGTTTTTGAGTGTGTTTTCAAAAGTGGTATTCAGAAGGAATTCTTGCTATGGTAAAACTCCTAAGGAGTGGCCTATTGTGTACCAAACAGGGCCTGGGTCGTGAAGCAGTTTGTGGAAGAGTTTGAATAATATGCCCATGGACTCTTAACTAACACGCCTCCCGTCTATATTTGAATGCTGTCTCTAGGTATAAGCCGTGGTTTCGCCTTCGTGGACTTTTATCACTTGCAAGATGCTACCCGATGGATGGAGACCAATCAGGTTGCTTCACAATCGCCAAGTCTAGTTTTAATCTTGGGGATATGGAAAAATAACCCAAAAGGCAACCAAAGTGCATAAAATAAATAGTGTTGAAACTACAGATCTTTTTGAAGTATGCCACAGAGCAAAACTATTTGATTTGTATTCTAGTAGAGATTATTATAGACATGATTTACAACTTAATGTTAACTTAACAAATCTTCTGTTTAGTTAATTGCAATGGCAGTAGCAGCAAAGCTGCAGATTTGACTCCTATTCTCAGGTTACCTCACAAGATAAGGGATACTTTGCCAATTTGAAACTAGCTCTGTGTCATGTTTCTGTGGTCAGTGTGTTTAGATGAACAGTGTTTGGCTTTCTTCTGTGGTGCCAGTGCGCTGAGCAGCGCAGGGTCTGCCAAGATCTGCCAGATGATGCAAAACTCCGGCGGACTTCTGTGACGTGCTTCGCGCCATCCAGCGGATCTCGGCAGACCTTTGCTGCCCTGCTGCGTGTGGAGCTATGGAGCTCTGTTCGCTAGTGCCATGGAGGGATGCCGAAACACTTTTCATCTAAACACAATGCCCGCACCGACACAGAGCTGGAGTTAAATTAGCAAAATATCTCTTTAAGGAATCTGCATTTAAGATAATACTATCTAACACTATCTTTATCTTGCTGATAAAGGCATTATCAAAGATAATTCAGAGTTGAATTTAAGCTCAGCCTATTCTATTTAAGCCTACTCCTCAGTAGATGAGGTTTCTTTTAATCCTTTTTTTTCTTTAAAGCAGTCAAAGATGTCTGTTAGGGTCACATTGTACACTTTGTTCCAGCTCAGCCTGGGCACTCGGGTCCCAAACACCTAAACCCCTCTATACATCATGCTCACATATACATCATGTGCCTGTCTCGTCTTTAACACAAAGGCTATCTGTTGGGGGTCCCTCTTCCCCTTCTCTCCCTTCCAACACTGCTTGCTCTGTTGATGAGATTGATGCTCGCCAGGAATGCTTGAGTGACTTTTGTCGTCCTCTTTCAGAAACGTCTGACCATCCAAGGCAAAAGCGTGGACATGCACTACAGTCACCCCAGAAACAAGTATGAAGACTGGCTCTGCAACACTGTAAGTTAATGATCTGTCTTGGTTTCATGGCCATTTTATCTGAACAATGCTACTACAGAACACGTCATACACAGAGGCCTATTACGTATGTTAGGCCCATAAGTTAAATTGTTGCAGTCCTGTCAGCTTATTTTGTGGTACACCGACATTTGAATAAGCAGTAAAGGTTAGGTTGTGTGTCAGGTAAGTATGGTATGCTGCACCAATATAGATTGGTTCAGGGCTTTAGTAGGTGTATAATAAAAATGATGTGAACGGTTACTTGCAGTGTGGCCTGTACAATTTCCGGAGGAGGCTGAAGTGCTTCAGGTGTGGAGCAGCCAAAGCCGGTAAGTAGTTAAATCAATAAGAGGCCACTGACTGCAGACATCCGGGCAGCCTGTGGCAACATTGCTGGGATGCAAAGCAAAGTTTGTGTTTTTGGTGTTGTAAAGGCCTAGTAAACCAAAAGATATGGATTCATAAGTGTCGCCACTGTCAGATGTAGGCAAAATGCATAGATGGGAAACAGCATGCATTCTTTCCTTGCTACCTGACAATAATACAAAATGGGGACAAAACACAATACATAATGGAGTTTATGAAATAGGCTATCCAGTGTTTCCCATACATTGATTTATTTGTGGTGGCCCGCTACAAAGCAACGTTGACCGCCACATATTGATTTTCTATTTGTTTAATATTTAAAATGGCTAACATTTTATTTCATCATTGATTTGCTCAGCCGCTCCTTGACACTCTCTCTCTCTCGCTCTCTCTCTCGCTCTCGCTCTCTCACTCTCTCTGAACACATTTGGACCCGTGACAGGAATTTAATTATTTTTTTTTTGACAGAGACAAAAAATCTGAAGATTGTCATACAAAAACACATCACAATGCTAAAAAATATCATAATAAATAGTTTTGGAACTGCTTATCCCCCTCCACCCCCTGTCAGCCACCACCACAAATACACTCTAATTTTGTGGGAAACACTATCTGATATTGTAAATTCCGACTCATTTTAGCTTAGTGACACTTTTCGACAATTATCACTTTATACCCCATTTCCAGTTCTTTGATTGAACAGTTCTGAACGTTTTGTTAATGGACCTCTTACTTCTGTCATTTTTTCAACAGAAAGTGAAACCAGCAGTAATACTGGAGTCTCTGAAACTCAACCCAGCGGAGATTTCTATGGCGACAGTAAGGACTTCTCTTTTATATATGCAATGTCCTACTTAGTTTAAAATGAAAAATATCGCTGTCCATGGTAGATTGTTTTAAATATAGACTTTTGTCCTGCACAGCAATCATCCTGAGAAATATTGCTGCTATGACCAACGTGGAAGCCATCTTGACATCCCTGGCACCATATGCTAATCTTTCATCTAACAACATTCGCCTCATCAAGGACAAGCAGACAGGCCAGAACAGAGGCTTTGCGTTTGTACAACTGTCCTCTCCTCTGGTAAGGCATTCTTTTAACGTGCACAAATGAACATTGTCACAATTTACCGTTATAATAACCAACCACTTAACAGTGGCTTCCATTTGCCTTTCTACTGATCTTAAATATTTCTCCTTGATGAACTTGACACCTCATTCATGCCTTCATTTCACTTAAAATTGTATATCACTCCTTTTTATAGGAGGCCTCTCAGCTGCTAACCATCTTACAGGGACTGCAGCCGCCTCTAAAATTGGATGGTAAAACAATTGGGGTGGATTATGCTAAGAGCGCTAGAAAGTGAGTATAAAAGTGTATAATTTGCCTTGGTTTTGTGTTAGATGAAAACATTTTACCTACACCAATATTGGTAACTTTTTAATTCCCTTGGCAAATTGCCGATTTTGATCCACATAAAGAGAAGAGCGATTCATCCACGCTGAAATTAAAGGTGGGAATAAACTTGTTGGCATTTGTTTGCCCTTTGCCTGTTTTAGGGACCTTTTACTACCTGATGGGAATCGTGTCAGTGCCTTCTCTGTGGCCAGCACAGCCATTGCTGCAGCCCAGTGGTCTTCAAGTCAGGTAGGTCCATTTTCTGTCAACATCCTGGGATTTATCATCTACCAGTGTTATTGTAACAGGCTCATAACCCATGCTTGACCTTTTCAGCCACAGCAGAGCTTAGAGGGAATGTCAGAGTACAGCTACCTGCAAGAAGGCTATACTCCAATGTCACAGGTTAGTAGAACAAATGACGCAAACATTGTAACTGATCATCTGTAACTTGAGAGCAGAGGCTTTCTGATATATTTCAAATTGTTTGCTTTAAAGATGCGTTCAATAAAAAAATGTCTCTTTAGTAACACCTAGTGGCCGCTATAGGAGACTACAACACGAACAGAGAAATAATTGTCTGTATTTGATTCACCATTGTCAAGCTTACTGACCATTATATACAGCGCCTCAGAGATAAGACATGAGGCTGTACCTTTAGATCATAACAATGTTTTAAATATTCAGCCAATGTTACAAAGTTTACAATGGCAAGTATCCATATCCTCCTTTGGGTAAAAAAACTGACTTAGTTAAAGGAAGTTTCTCACTACTGATATTAAAAAATTATGTATTTCAATGAATGACGTCTTTCAACAGGAATACCAGGTGTACTACCAGCAAGCAGCAGCAGCAGCCAGCACCTCCCAGGGAAATGGGATTCTAGGAGGTATGAGATGCTTTCACATCTTAAGTAGATGTTGATACAGATACTATCAATATTGGAAAAATGTGATATTTATGCAATGACATGCAGCTTAGATTACAGCATATTCTGACATTTGTTCATACTACGGTTGTAGGAACAACAAACACAGCAAGTGGGTAAACCCTGCTTTTACAAGCAACAAGCACAGACAAGAGTTTCTGCTAGATTCTGAACAACTTAATAATTTGACTCTGTTTTCACTGTGATGTTGAGTGTTGTCACAGAGCTTTGCTTTTCCAATTTCAGCTGCCCCAGGTGTAAAGATTGTTCCAACTGTAGCTGGAGTAGTAATTGCACAGAGTGCACAAGTCTACCAACCTCATGTAATTGCGCAGCCAGCAGTTCAGGTAACATACATTTTTGTTAATTCTGTAATTGTACTATGGTACTATTGTTAAAATGCATGGTGTAACAATCTCTAAATAACCATTACATTAATTGCAGGCATTGTCACTTGCCCAGCAATTGGAGGCGAAAGCCCACACAGGACATCTTTCAGGCATTGAAGCTGCGTCTGTGCCTGGTGGCCTTGTAGCTTCTGCCACTGTTACCGCTGCCAATACATTAGCAGCCTCAGCTGACGCAAGCACTGGTATGAGCACACAAGATCCCTTAACACCTGTCCTGTTGTAGTGTGATATGCATAAAGAGAAGATCCTCTTGTGGTCACTGTCATGTCCATACTGTATGTAGTATAGAGTACAGCTTGAAACACAGACTTGTGAATTTGGTGCGGCCTGTAGTTTAAGAGCGATATGTCCTGAATTAAAAAATGTGCTCAATAGCCAACTGATTCAAAGTGTTACATTTACAAACAAGACAGCCACGACTAGTCATTCATCTGACCGACTGAAAATATGTGGGCTGTCACCATGCAGCATTACCTTTTTGTTTTTATTACTGCTAAAGCTGATCAAAAGGCCTTAAGAGTGACTTCAGTGTGGAAGGCTATGAATACTTAAGGCTGGGGCCATTTATTGATTTAGCAATAATTCAGTAATATTGGTTAGTAAAATGTTTTATAATGCATGAACACGTTTCCAGTTTTCTACAGTAGTTGTTAATGTTTTGACAGTTCCTGATACGTCCACCTATCAGTATGACGAGTCCTCTGGCTACTATTACGATCCTCAAACTGGCCTCTACTATGACCCAAGCACTCATGTAAGTAGTGCACTGCCACCATGTGTGAGTCACTTGGTTTTCTGTCATGTTGCTGAGAGTCACAGGAGTTCACATTGTTTTGATTATGTACATTGGTGTTTGTCTCTGTTCAGTATTACTACAACTCTCAGACCCAGCAGTATCTGTACTGGGACAGTGAGAAGCAAACATACGTACCTGCCTCAGCCGACGCAAATGCTGCACTAAATGATAACACAGCGGCAGGCAGCAAAGAAACTAAAGAGGGCAAGGAGAAAAAAGACAAGCCCAAAAGCAAGACTGCTCAGCAGGTATTGTGATAGGAATTCTATATCAGCACATATTGTCTGTTATGTATGGCTTCTTCTATTTCAACTTCTATGTAGCCTTTTCTGAATATTTTTAATCATCCATTTTATCATTATCATTTTTAAACTTTAACCTCTTTTTCAAATCTCTTTGCTTTTTATAGATTGCTAAAGACATGGAACGGTGGGCTAAAAGTCTCAACAAGCACAAAGACAACTTCAGGAGTAGCTTTCAGCCCATTAGTCAAGAAGAGAGGAAGGAGGCAGCAGCTGCTGATGCTGGCTACATACTGTTTGAAAAGAAGGTAATCCAGTAAAATTCAATATCTTCTGAGACCGCATGTGTAAGCTTTAGACTTTAACATCCTAAATGGACTGATTTTATTTATGTTTTATATGTTATTTATTATATTTTAGCAGGCAGGCAGTCTAGACAGACTCATTCCAGAAGTACCAAGGGGCCCTGAGGAGGAACCACCAACCAGCTCACTCAACACTTCCAAGGTGAGTGTTTTCTGCATCCCTTTTCCTTTGCTGTGTTAAAGCTGTTCTTGTCACAGCTGTTTTAATTGCATTGTAAATATATGCACTGCCATATGTGTTATTTATGGTAACATTTACGCCTGCCTTTTTCTATCCATGGTTTGGTTAGTGTGGCCTTGTGGCAGCCTACAGTGGCGACAGTGACCCTGAGGAGGGGGTAGCAGAGCCTGATGGGGGTGAAGGAGGCCAGGACAAGCTGACAGACTGGACAAAGTTGGCCTGCTTGCTGTGTAGAAGACAGTTTCCCAACAAAGAGAGTCTAATTCGACATCAGCAACTCTCTGACCTCCACAAGGTAACATCACACAAGATTGTCTTCAGGACTAAGTAGGGGGGAAAAAAGAGTGTCATTAAAGGAAAGCATAAGACCATGAGTTCATGGAGGTATTCATTTCATCTTTCTTAGAAAAACATGGAAGTTCTCCTCAGATCCAAAATGACCGAAGCAGAGCTGGAAGAGTTGGAGAGAAAAGAAACTGAGGTTTGTATTAATACAGAATTGCCCAGCTGCTAAAGAGTCCTGTGGTTGCCCTACTTACTGTATTGTGACTGCATTTTAAAAAGCTTTTTGTTTTTGTTCTTCTGGTAAATAGCTGAAATATAGAGACCGTGCGGCTGAGAGGAGAGAAAAATATGGCATCCCTGAACCCCCAGCGCCCAAAAAGAAGAAGTTTAGTCAACCAACACCAGTCATGTAAGCAACTTACTTAGTTCTGTTAAATTACTGATTTGTGTGAAATGCTATTGCCTGTCTCTGCGGGGACAGCAGGGACAGGCAATTTGTTGTTAATTTGTTGTTAATTGTGTGGGTTTTTTTTTTTTTTAGTAATGTTGTAATCATTAAAATGTCCCTTTTTCTGCTGTGCAGTAACTATGAACAGCCCACTAAAGACGGTCTTAACAGTGACAATATTGGGAACAAAATGCTGCAGGCCATGGGATGGAAGGAGGGTAAAGGTCTCGGTCGCAACCAACAAGGCATCACTACACCAATTGAGGTATTCACAACAATTTACCTGGTGGTGTCGGGTGTATCCAGTACCTATCAGCATCAATAACTGTATATATGTCAAGTACAAGGTACTAAGGTTTATGGTTTTCCTCCTCAGGCACAGTTGAGAACAAAGGGAGCTGGACTTGGCACTTCAGGCACCAACTACACTCTCTCTGCTTCAGACACGTACAAAGACGCAGTCCGCAAAGCTATGTTTGCACGTTTCACTGAATTGGAATGAGTCATTAGTCTCAAACTCAAATTATTTATCGTCATGGTCTGCAGATTATTGCTTTTTTTTCTTCTGCATCAACAATGTAGTGAATTGGCATGGAAGCAAAAGAAAGGTTCTCCCTTAAGGATGTCTCTCCATGTGTGGTGATTATGCCTTTTTGTCAAAATGTTTAAAGCAGACAATAGAAAAAATCAGTAATTGAGGCTTATTAAGATGTTGAAGAATATAATTTATAAATTGTACATAGGTTAAAAAGTAAATTTACTTCCCTCGTTTACATATTTCCTGTGTTAATGCCTTTTTTTTTGTCTCGGCATGTTATAAAGATTGTACAGTTTATACAAAGGTCTTGTCTGTTTGTACAGAAAATAAATGACATAAATGATTGTTGGTCTTTATCATATTTTATCACCCTTAGCAGAATCTTTTGACATGCTACTGTTTACTATTTGAAGACTGGTGGTCTCAATGTGCGGTGCCGTTTTTAATAATTTTTTACAACATTTTTGCTGTGTGCATGTCTTCTGTACAAGTTATTAGATGTTGTAGTGAGACTGTCCTTCCACTAGATGACACAGGTCTAAAGCCATTCACTCTACTGGGGTCTCCTTAAGGAAGACACAAAATGCTTTCCAGCTCCTGCAATTAGGGATCCAAGCCTAAGGGGGCGGAGCTGGGATCCCTATTGAAACTGCTAAGGTTTTTATTCTTCCATCTATAAAAGTCAAACTGCAGCCTACACCGTACAAGTTATGCAAGTGAAACTTTCAGGGGCGGTAGAGAGTGTGACGCATAACTGGGAAAGGAACAATTACACATATCCACCAGCAGGGGATGCTATAAAAATAAGAATGGGTTTTACCCTATAACTCACATCGTACATTCAAAAACCTTATATCCACAAGTTCCCTGAATGGAGCTGAATCTCTTATAGGCCACATTTCCGCCTAGACTTTCGTAGCAGTAAAGTTGCGATTGATTTATTTTTATTTAACTTCTCCTAGGCTGTGTCCGACCGACCTGACAAAAATTTATCAAAAGAATTTTGGTCCGTTCAGAAATGCTGAATTATGTACAAACAAATTTGTGTAGCTAGCTACAAAAACAAACATTTGCATATCTAGGCCAAACAAAATGCCATCAAAGCAAAACTTTAGATTATTGTTCGACATGCCACTCCGAGGATTTGTTGGACACATTGACTGGCCAAAGGACAAATGGCGCAACCTTCTGTGGACTGATGAGAGCAAAATTGTTCTTGTTGGGTCTAGGGGCCGCAGACCGTTTTTCCGAGGACCCCCATGCACTGAATTCAAGCCACAGTACGCTGTGAAGACAGTAAAGCATGGTGGTGCAAAAATCATGTTATGGGGATGTTTCTCATACTGTGGTGTTGGGCCTATTTATCACATACCAAGGATCATGGATCAGTTTCAATACATCAAAATACTTGAAGAGGTCATGTTGCCTTATGCTGAAGAGGAAATGCCTTTGAAATGGGTCTTTCAACAAGACAATGAGCCAAAACACACCAGTAAGCGAGCAAAGTCTTGGTTCCAGATGAACAAGATTGATGTTATGGAGTGGCCAGCCCAATCCCCAGACCTCAGTCCCATAGAAAACATGTGGTGTGACATCAAAAATGCTGTTTCTGAGGCAAAACCCATTAATGCAGAGGAATTGTGGAATGTAGTTCAATAGTCTTGGGCTGGAATACCTGTTCACAGGTGCCAGAAGTTGGTCGACTCCATGCAACACAGATGTGAAGCAGTTCTCAGAAATAATGGTTATGCAACTAAATATTAGCGCAGTGATTCAAAGTAAAGCAAACCCTTGAGACATTTTTCAGTTTATACAGTAAATGTTTGGGTTTGTAAAGAAAAATGCAAAAAACAGCCTAATATTCCTTT
The DNA here is from genome assembly GCF_008315115.2 of Sander lucioperca. Classification (NCBI taxonomy): domain Eukaryota; kingdom Metazoa; phylum Chordata; class Actinopteri; order Perciformes; family Percidae; genus Sander; species Sander lucioperca. The sequence goes on from NC_050178.1 coordinate 5,024,141, forward strand.
TTCTTCACTTTCTGTAAAGGTATAACACAAACTTGATCAATTTTGGTCATGTTTTGATTTGGAATTGAATGTGCAGTGTTCCCAATGCATTGATATTATGGAATTAAAAGCTATTCTAAGGATTTTGAGCATTATTCACTTTTTTAAACAGCCTGCTATTATTCTGAACACAACTGTATCTTTAATGTAATCTCTCTGTTTTCATTTCCCCCCACTTACCCTTGGCATCTTGTAAGTTAAAGAAAGAAATTGGTTTGTGTTGCTCCCATGTACCTTTCGTTTAAAGAGATTATTGCCCTTAGTTCAAGATCTTTGTGCATCTGTTTGTTAGTGGCGAGAGACAAGGAGAAAATTAAAGCATCCTGTAAATAGAGAATAAAAGGCTGTTATTTACTGGATACTGTAGCCTACTTTCCATTGTCAAACTGCTCAGTAAAGGGTGCATTCACCTGGCCCTGCAAATTTGATTGCAAATGATACTGTACGTGGTCAGTCTGTCGGTCTCTGTGCTAGCAGTCCTTATACAAACAGTGGTTTACACAATGGAAAATAATACAATACATCCCATGGGTTACTTCATGGACCTTGTGGTGCCTCATCCTTTGATATTTCCACCTCTTGGGGAGAAATGTTCTGAGCCTCACATCCACCTCTGTTACATAAATATATTGTAGCAATATAGCCTGTGGTCTGAGGTGGAAATTCCACTGTTCTATTCCCATCCTGCTTTCTCAGAAACATCAAACATCCATCTGCAGCTTCACAAAGATGAGCCATATCCCTCTCTCTATGAATAGGCTTATGTAATTATTTTAAATGTACTATAAAAATTGATAAAAGAACTTTGCAAGTTCTGCTCATAGCTAAAGCAGATTTGGGCTGAGGTTTGTAGAGTGCTGTAGTGTGTGAGCAAGAAGGTAACAGGAATCAGTTTAGGGCAACATGTATGTTATGTAAGTAGCCTAATGTAATTCCTGTACCACCTGAGAGCACCAGGAAAGTCTTAATGGTTCTTGAACCAGAGTGTGACAGAGTCGAGTTTCATTACATATCCTCCTCCTTTTGTTTTGTGAACACTCTGTGTCTGTTCTTTGTAGACACCACACCTTAAAACCCAGCTGTGCAACAGAATAAGAAACAGTATATAGTATATATTCTAAAGCAAGTATGTAGTGTGGTGCTATCTCTGGTCCCTGTTTGTGCCTCTCATTAATTACCATTACTGTACATTTAGGACATCTGTTTTTTTTGCCAATTGTTGAAAAAGCCTGATTGTTTTAACAACACTGAAATACCTTCAGCTGTTCTGAAGACTCTTATAATCACCTGGATGAAAAATAAATATTGATATATGTCCATGGTCTTTTTGTACAACACAAGAAAGCCATGAGAATTAACATTATTTTGTTAAATATAAAGTAATAGAAAGTATCAATAAAGACAAATAAAACTGATAATACTTTACATTAGACATGGGGCTATGCTGCACATCAAATCACAGTGACATGATTGTTTCAGCTCATTTGAAATAGGCTACATACATGCATTTGAACATGCAGAAATACATTTTACAATACATAGCTATTTTGTACTTTCACAATATGAAATGTGTTTCCTGTAAACAGAAATGTAAAAGCATTAAGCATTTTTCAAACCAAATACACAAACTGCATAAAAGTGGAAAGTCGAGAGATAATGATGCTATAGTTGTCAAGTGTCTTCTGCTAATTTTTTTCAACAGCTGTGTGTGTGTATGTGATAGATGATTGTGTTATAATAGGAATCTATATTAGCATACATGTATCACTGCCCACTATCCTGCAGTCCAACCTATATATTTTTTACCCACCATGACTCCATGGCAACCCCAGCCATTGAGGAGAACCGCCATCTACATGTGTGTGTGTGTGTGTGTGTGTGTGTGTGTGTGTGTGTGTGTGTGTGTGTGTGTGTGTGTGTGTGTGTGTGTGTGTGTGTGTGTGTGTGTGTGTGCGCGCATGCCCATTCCTGTGTGGGCATCAGAGTACGAAGGTTGTTGATAGTGATACCTAATAGTGGGTTTAAGATTTGGTATATATGCAATGTGTATGATAGCTTGAACCATATTATTACCACACACACACACACCCACATGCAACTATTTTTTGCATGTCGAGTGTTTCTTTGGTGCTGTTTTATCTTAGACTGAGAAACTCAAAAAGAATGTATCTACATACATAGATCTCTATTATTACATACAGTACTTCTCTTGCACTTATTATCATATAAATACACAGCATACGACTCCAGTGGATTGCTAATGTTATTGCAGAAAAGTACCTCAAAGGAATCAACACAAGATAAACTTTTTTTTACTTAATAGGAAAAAAATCTAAATCTGTGCAGGTTCTCAGATTGATGGGGAGCTTATTCCATTACTAAATGGTTTAAAAAGAAAAAGCAGATTCTGCAACGGTGGAGTCTTGTTTATGAATGCTACAATCTCCCCTTGAGGCAGACCTTGAAGCTCTGCTTATTTGTTTAGAGCTTAGGTCATATTATTAGCAAATGTAAAGGTAACCCTAACCCATATCACTGTCACACCAATGATATCCAGTTTTATGTCTGACTATTACTACTATTTACAGCTTTAACACAGATAAGACTGCTCATTGCTTCAGATAGTTTGCTCAGTGTTTGGGGTTCCTTTTTTCGGCTGTACAGTCTTATATCAGAAATTTCTGTTTCTGTATTTAATCATGCTATGTATCATCCCGACTAGACTGGAACGCCCTTCCTGCCGGAATAAAAGTGTCACTGTCTATAAATATCAACACACATTAAGCCCCTTCTGTACTACTCAGATGACCCTGTTCATGGAGGTGTAAACGAGGATTAAAATAATGTAAACTCTTACATTAGTACCCTCAAACTTCATCAAGCCAACATGGCCTTGCTAAAAGGGCCACTTACTCCATCCATATACAGTAGACTAGTTTCTGCTTGGTGGCTTCTTGGTGAACTTGTTCTAGACACTTGGAGTGATCACATTGTAAAACACATTGTAGATATATCCATGTTATGATCAGTGTGTGTTATGAGTTTAACTGATCCAGTTAGAAAATTCTTGCTCAACAGTATTTTGTATGTTTCACTGTTTTTCACTTAGCCTACTTTACATTTGTACTGGTGGTCAGTGTTTTATATTTGCTGTGCAACTATGCAATTAAAATCAATTAGGAAACTAATAGGCTATGTGTTTGCCAGAAGCAAAGGATGACCTCCTCACCTCTGTATAAAGTGCCAGCTTTTGGTCTCTCATGAGTGGGCAGGGAGAATCTCTCCACATTCCAGATTCTTCACAGGTGGCAAATCTCAGGCTGCACCATGGGTGATTTTAGACCCTTTTAAGAGGGGCTCAAGCCCCCCTAAATTTCATCTCAGCCCCCCTAAAAAAAATGTTCAAATCAATTTTAGTGCTTGTTAGTGACAGAGGACAAACAATTGCAGGTTCAAAGGGCTTGAAACAGGTTTAATATCCTGTGTTGCTGTCACCGATGCTATGCACCTGTAACCCAGTCAAGGAAAGGGTTAACAGTTGGCCAATCGGAGGTGGTTGTGCCAGACTCCAGCCTTTGACTGAGTCTATTTCTAGTGTTTATCTAGGGAGTGTGGTTGTGAAGTTTAACGTTGGTGAAGTTTAATGTTGGTAGTCCCCAGAGAAGAAGTTGGTAATTTCATGGCGCAGATTAGAACCCAAAATCTGCACGTAAAGGACAGGTGTAATTAAATCGGAGGATATGCGAAAGTGACAAGGTAATAACAACACAATATACATGAATAGACAGTCTATAACACTGCTGAGAGGTAGTGAAGAGTCAATATACAGTTAGTGCAAGTTATGGTCTAGTTAGTGATGTAGGTCAGTGATAACACAATACGTATAAAAAGACATATTCTATAGTAGTCTATATAAGTGAAGCTGAATGTAGTGAAGAGTAAATATACACACAGTGCAAATAGTGGTCTAGGTGGTAATGTAGATCAGGAGTAACACAATATGCATAAATAGGCAGACTGTATAAATGTTGAAAGAGTCGATGTAAATATGAATTGACAGACTTTATAAAATGCTGAAATGTGGTAAAGAGTCGATGTACAGCTAGTGCAGAATTGTGGTCTAGATAGTGATGTAGATAAGTAGAGTATACTAAAATTGTGTGAAACAAGGGTGGGAAGAAAAGAAAAACAGTTGAGCATATGAGGGCAGATGAATGGTGCAAAAGAGCAAGAACAGAATATGATAGCAATGAAGATATGCATCTGTGCAAATATGCAACTGGGCATGACAAGGATAACGGGATAAGCGTGTGCAAAACAGTGGATGAAAGATGGATGAAAGATTAACAGTTAGCACGTGCAGTGATCGGACAAGAGCTCAGACAGACGTGATTTGAAGGCAGTTAGTGGGATAAGGGCTTTGAGTTTCAGGGTTTTTTGTAGTTCGTTCTAGTCATTTGCAGCTGAAAAATGGAAGGAGTGGCGGCCAAAGGAGGTGTGGGCTTTTGGGGTGACCAAGGAGATGTAACTGCTTGAGCAAAGGCTGCGGGTGGGTGTGGCTATTGTGACCAGTGAGCTACACCGGGGCTTTACCAAGCAAGGACTTGTAAATGAGTTGGTACCAGTGAGTTAAGCGTTGAGTGTGTAACGAGGGCCAGCCAATTAAAGCATAGAGTTTGCAGTGGTGGGTGTTAAGAGGGGCTCTGCTCACAAAATGTATGGCACTGTGATAAAGAACATCCATTTTTTTTCAGTTGTTGTTCAGTAGCTAGCTCAGAGATTATCGGCTAATAAAATTACTGATTTAGCAGCGGGGGTTAACACTTTTGCAAGGCACTGTATCCGTGTCACATTCTCATTAGGGGCTGAGCCCCCCTAAAGGTCTGATCCTAGAATCACCCCTGGTGGTGCACCGTGCTGGGAGCTGCTGGATCAGATTCTGCAGGCAGAGAAAGACAAATATACCACACCATCACTGTAGGGAATCCCCCAAACTGATATAGGACTAATGTGCGTGAGTGAATGGGGCAGAGAAAGAATAGGCGTTTGTTGCTGCAATTATATATGTCATATTTTTAAATGTCTGTTGCAATGATCAAAATCAATTAAGAGACAATAAGCCACACCCTCTCCATAATATTAGCTCTTGGATTTATACACCCTATTCTAACGCATTGCCAGACTATATTGCCATTTTTGCGCGATTCCTTTATCCCAAAGACTAGAGTAACAATCTCAGATTTACTTTTTATGAAGTACAAGTGGTGAAACCTACAGCGAACAGCGCAGATATGAGGGGAGGGCGGAGGGGCGGCGGGGGGGTGCAAATGAGGCGGACCTATCGCGACCCCCACAGATGAGCTTCGGTTTACAATGCCGACCATTTCTTAAAGGGCATTTTGTAGCCACTGGCTTAAAGAGCGAATGTGCGTAAAAGCCCACGAAGGAAACACGCAAGGAGAAAGACATTCTGACCATTACTCATCCTACTCATCACAGGAATTAACTTGGAAGCTTCGTTACAAGCACCTTTGGTAAGACTGAACAAATCTGATTATTTTAAAAACAGAAAAACATGTTTTGCTTGCAGATCATGATGCCGCTGTGTTTGACACGTTTGCATGTAACTTTGAATGGTTGAGGTTTGTGAAGTAGTAGCCTACTTTAAAATATTGGATATAGTAGGATTTTCCCCAATAACACAGGATTGTAGCCGGTGGATATGCCTATACCAAATGAATATTTGGAGCCTATATGATCACATGGCATATGGCTTTGTTTCCTGTTGAGGTAGTGATCAATAAAGAAAGAGAAGTATGTTTGCTCCTCCTGCAGTGAGCGCCAAGGCCAGATGTCAGGACCATGTGCCTCAAGGAGTCAGTGACAGATTTTCCATCTATTGTCTGTGCGACTCGTGTTGCATTTTTAATCTTTCTCAAAATACATGTCGGATCAGCCTGTAGGTTGCAAGGTCGCCTTGCAACAGATAAAACACAAAACTGGATTAGCCTACATGGCCAATGTGTGACTCACAAGCAGATATTACTTTTGTTTGGTGAAAGTGTTAGGCAAATGTTTTCCTAGTTTCAGTTTGTTTAATTTTTTTAAATTACATTTTTTTTTACTTTTCCTGCAGTTTACTCAGCCTACACTCACCTTAATGTGTTGGTGGTGTCCAAGCCACATGGCATCGAGTAAACGCAAAACCAATTTCCTTTTCCTCCTACCACCCACACCATATCCGAGCCAAACTAATAGCGCAATTCTAGAAAACAGCCCATTACACAGTCTGCGGCAGGACATGAGAAATATGGACATCTTTAACAACCAGTAGCAGTCTTTTAAAGCACTTCGCCTTTGTTTTTGTCTGCTAAATATACCCATGTGGAGGAAGTGCGCCCTGTGTGGAAAGTAAATGCTGCACATTATCAGTGTTTGCTGAGTGAGTCTATTACATGTGATATGTGTTATTATTCTGTGCCTGATAAAAATGGCTTAGAAAAAGTGTTAACTGTTCCTTCTACATTCTTCCTTGAGTGTGAGAGACAGTGTGTGATCCAAATCTGCTATGATTGTCTTTGAGCAGTGTTAAGCATAATCCAAAAAAAAAATAATCTCAATTGATCATCATTTTCCAATCAAAACATCCAAATATATCTCAGTGGCAGCTTTTCAACTGTGATTATTTGCTGATTTTCTTTGACTTATGTGACAGCAAACTGTAATAAATAATTGGGTTTTAGACTCTTGGTCAGACAAAAAACACGTGACATTAGATGTCACTTTTAGGATTAGGAAATTGATATGGCTTTTTTTCACAATTATATAGACGTTTATTGACCAATAGATTAATCAAATAATCAAGCAAATATTCAAATGATGAATAGATAATTAGATAATGGAAGTGATTTTTAGTTGCAGCCCTTTTTATTTTTATTCAGTCTGGCTTACATTCTTGCGCTATGCGTTGTGAAACAAGGCTCCTAAATGCAGGTGTTGAGTGGTCATCATGGGAAAACTGTGGTTGTACTGATGAGAACATACATATAACTTTACCAATATGAGGCACTTAGAGTTAAATTAGAAAAATAATTTGAATTACCAACTGTATTAACAGATTCTGGGATACAGAAACTGTCCAGAGAAGTTCTTTCTTTGTTCAAGGTGGTGTGGAGGGCGGGGTATGTTTTTGACTTTGGCCCCTATCTAAACACCAACACCCTATATGGGTTTTCATGCTGGGTTCATCACGAGAATGAACAGATAAGCTTGCTCGTGGTCAGTGACCCCACCAAGAGGCTGAGAGTTTGAGGAGGTCGGCAGGTGTGCGACGTGTGGAGGCCGATCTTTTTATCCATGCAGTATGCAGCCAGCTGTTCTCCTCTGTAACACTGAAGAGACCTGTGAATATCTGCGTTCAGCCCAAGTGTTAAGTGTCAGACACTCCAGAGGTTATTATTATCTTTGTCATGGGACTCATAATCTGTGGGCCAGAACCTGGCCATATCATGTGCTGTTGTCTATTTATATTTAAGTCATTAGAAAGTCCTTTGTTGATGTTGTGTATTCAAACAACAGATACATTGCATATATTTATTTAATGAATTAAATGTTCCCTGCAGGCCATTTGATTTTAAAGATTGTCTTTTCGGAAATTGTCCTAACACAGCTTAGGTTTTGTTCATCAGTTTATGAGAAAGTTCAAACGGAAATTTGTTATCTTGTGGCTCAGTCAGGGTGTTTTAGATTTAATTAACAATGTTGTTGTGAAATTATTAACAATAGTAACATATCAAAATGGGGATCATCTGTGTTGAGTGATCAAGTGTAAGAGCAGCCTGAAATGCCCACCTGGAGTATAATTACTCTGAACCTCCTGCTTACAGCTAAGAAAAGTGCCCTGCAGCTTGTCAACACATACTTGTGATTAATGGAAGTTAACTGATTCCTTATGTAACTGACAAGGTGCGTATTTTTAAGTACAGTATTGATTCAAACACAGCTTCTTCTTCATACTTCCGTATGCCCCTTCCCTTTACTTTATTTTCAAATAAATGGATAGAGACGATATTGGTTGCCATTGTTATACTGAAACATATTTTAACGCACACTGAAACACATGTTATTTGGTATTAAATACATTTTATAAACTTTCTTGTAATGGCCGTCGTTGCCATCAGCTATAACATATTACCCGTCACCCTTATTGTAGAAACTGCAGACACCAGCACATAATGGCAATTATCAACAATAGAGCTACTTCATCTCTACTTTATTTTTATGTTCAGGGGATGGACACAATACCTAGAACACCTTTTAAAATAATGCAGTCCAGTTGATTTACCAGCCTGCAGATGCAGTGTGTCAAAAATGAACATCACAAGGTTCACAAAGACAAGATATATTACAGCGTCACTTTTGTTCTAGTAGACAAATACACACACACTCACACACACACACACACACACACACACACACACACACACACACACACACACACACACACACACACACACGTGTCAAACAGACAGACTGTTACAGAAAGAGAGAGAGAGAAACATTGTTCTTTTATTTAAATAAACCAGTTTTGAACAATATCATATGGTATAGCATCTGTTTTTGCTTCTTTTGTGTTACAACTTACATAGGACCACTATGTATTTGACATCAACTGACAAGGTCTGTGATATTCTTCTAGGGGGTTGAATTAGTTGTACAATTTGTAGTAAATAAATGTGGGTACATTGTATAAAAGTTTTCGAACTCATGCTAAAACATTCAGCGAGTTATAGGTGCTGAAGCAAAAAGTGTTACAACCATCCCCAGTCTCCCCTACTTAAGTAAAAGTTCATCAAAGTAATAGTACTTTTAGGTAGAATATTTTTGTACTCCACCTCTGTGCTGCTTCCTTTTATCATCCCTGTAACGATTCCTGTCTGTGTGTGAGAAAAAGTCATGAACAGTCACTCCATGAAGACTTTGTCATTCCCTCCTACGACCCCCCTCGGTAACAGACCATGAAGGGCTGAGATTATATTTTATGAAACGTTCGGTTAACTTTCATTAAATTGGATATTCCCTGTTTGAGTTGTGCCCTCCTCTCTAACCCTGACATTCATTTACAGCTGCAGTGAACAAATGCTTTGATGCCACTTAGACATGCCACACAGAGACATGTAAAGGTTGCTGTATACTGCACTATAGTGCAGTTATAGCTATTGGTCTTCCAAATGAGACACCACAAACACATTCTGTGATTTTACCGCACAGCCTTGACTGCTGAGTTGTTTAAAGAAACACGTATGCAATATGTTATTTTTTTTATTTTCATACAATTCAATCACACTTTAAAAATAGGCAAACTGATGTCAAAACTCTTTGAAATGCAACAGAAATGCAGTATACTTTATAGCAATCCCTCTTTTTGTTCCTGTTGCTGTCAGAACATATTGTGACATACCAACCTGTATTTTTCAACAGACAAATTCAAATATTACTTAGTTACTTAATACATTAGGCTTTGGTGTCTGATAAATTATTGTGTTTGTCATGCTTCACACTGCTTTAATACCTAAGTAGGTGGTGACCCAGAAAGCTAATATGTGTGTTAGCATGAATGTCACCTCGATCTTTTGTTGTGTATATTATTTGAAAATTTGCATTTGAGGATAAAGGTAACATAATCGTGCTGGTCCAAGTGAAACCTCCTATCCTATCTTCAATTGTAATATATCTTGGCGTTGAGCTTTGTTGACCATATAGGATGTGAAGAGCCCCCTATCAAGTTTTTGCATATTTTCCCCATTTGTTTGGTGACATTTGATTAGTCATAAAAAGGCTGAAACTATTACTATACTATACTATACTGGCATATGAGGAGGGGGTTAGTGGGTGAAATATGATCTATATCTCTGTTCAACTATTTGATACAGTATCATTGCTGTTGAATTTTTATGGTATCATTTGTGCAGCTGAGTTGTGAATTAAAGTATTATCTATTGCATTAGTGTATTAATTTATCTTTCTGTTGAAATTATTATGAAGTTTACAATGAAATGCATATACGGATAATTTTATGGCAATTCCTGCCTTTGAATGAAGATACATACTCAGAAAGAGGACAATAGCAAATGTTGATTCCAAAAAAGTCAAATCCCTTCTTATTACAGACTATGACTACACATCCACGAGCAACAGAAAACAAATCAATGGCCCAGAATTTTATCCATTTCATCTATACATGTTTAGCATTAAAGGGTTATAGTTTATGAGAAATTGACCATAATAAAAGCAATCCCTTTAGCCCGCTTTGCCACGGAATATGTGATTCAGGTGCTGGCCGATATCGCAGGACATGAGCATGTGTTCCTCTGTCCCCAGCAGGCACGTGGCTGAGACGGGCTGGTGCTGCCAGGCGCTGTTGGCTGAACATCGTGCCTGTTCCTGATACATCACCACATGGGCACTCCTCATCTACATGTGCTCGCCCAATGCCCCCCCACTTGTCCCGTGCACACCCTGTTTTACGTCCAGCTCACATGAGAAGCGATAGGAAATCATTTTTCAAAGAGTAAAATGATTTATAAATAGCCATCCTCTCAAATTAACTTTGAAAAGACAGGACAATCTAACAGCTAATCATTATTCACCCTCCCACCTGTTTAAACATTTCAAATATCACCTAAGTCCAGTAACTCAAAATGGGACTTTCTGCTCTTATGCTCCTTTAGGGTCGATTAACATAGCACAAATCACTATTGGCTGCAGTAGAGTGTAAGGTGACCCTCCTGGTTCTCAGCAGAGTGGATAGGGCAGTTGTCTTAGCCCAGAGGAGTTAATATGATGTGTTTTATTGATATAAAGCATGTTACTCACCAAAAGGTTAATGCAGATGTTCTTGAATATAACAGGAAGTCAGCCGGAGAGTCACCAAGGAAACAAAGACATGGGCAGAGAGGTAGATTAAGCAATATCAAGTGTGATTGTTTATCCATATCATTTGCTGCTCTCAACAAACAATTAATTGATGTCCCCTCCTCTAAACCACAGTACCAAGTCTGTGTTGCTATTGTTCTACTGGTGCAAAAAAGTCTAGCATGTGCATAATCTATTAAATCAGACATTGAGCATCATACTAACTCTTCATCTAAGACACCAATATTTCTATCGTTGAATCAAGCTCATCTTTTGTTTTCTTTTCGATGTATCCATAACTAAATTACACAAATAGGATATTCTTAAGATGACCCAAACTGCTTTGAAAATCTGCAAACAGTATTCATTTTTTCAGTACCTAGCTTGCAGCACAATAATCACTTCGTAAACCACATGTTGAGTCTGTCTTGGATCATTTTAAGGGACACATTTATAGACACACATATGGCTAAACGTTCCAGCCTGCTATTTGCTAGATAAAATTACACAGCAGAAATAGTACCAGGAATTTGTCTGTTTAAAGAACTTGTTTTGCGTACAGCTACCTGATATCAGACTTGGTCTGTACATGTCAGAAGGTTCTGCAGAGTTTCAGTTCTGTCAGTTGTGTTAATGCTGGTGATTCACTGTGACTTGCTGAGTGTGTGAAAGATCCTAGATCACGATTCACATTGTAAGTGTTTTTGAGTTAGATTTTGGAAACTCATATGGTAGTTGGCCTCGATTTACCTTGTTGATTGTTTACCTTTACTTTTACTGAGAACCGCAACAGATTGATGTGGCCTAACAAGTCTTTATCACACTTCTTAAAAGCCCAGAGAACACCTGGTAATGCTCTATTTTATGGCTGTGTAATTTCCCTAATATTTTCCAATGGAAAATACTAACTGGCTTATGCTAGCAATTTTAATTAATTAAAAGTCTACCAGTTAAGCATAGTCTCTGTTTTCCATATGAGTACCAAATGACATATTTATTTCCAGGAAGCTTCTTGTATGATGTTTTTAGAAATGTGTTTGTGTGCTGTACTGTGTTATTGTTGTTTGCCTTGGATACTCAGAAGGCCTTCTCTGACTTCACAACATTTTTATTTGAAATATAAGAAAGATATTTGACTCTGTATAGAACCCTGATCTGACTGAGAGCAGCAATCAAATCATTCCAATAGAAACATCCATTTGCAAAGGAAAAGTAAACTATATATATTTTATTAGCAAAAAAGAATACGGTTATCAGTGGGATTTAGCTTTTCAAATCGTTCAAAGGCAAGGTTTTTCAAGTTCTTAGATATATATATATATATATATATATATATATATATATATATATATATATATATATATATATATAAAATTCCCTGTGCTAAATACATATATGTATCCCAGTTGAGCTTTTACATCCTCCTTCTGTCTTTAATGACCCCCGCCTTACCAAAACCGAGGTATTTCTCACTGGCTAATAAAACTCAGGATATTGAAAGCATAAAAAACACCTGTAAACATTAACCTTAAACCTTAAAACCAAGCAATGAAATAAAACAAATTTAGCTTGTATTAGCATTACTGTCACCACCACACTGACAAAAAGAAGTGTAACATTCTCCGATATGACACGTTCTACAAAAGGGTGTATTGTCAAAATGACAATACACCCACAAATGTACAGCACAAAACAGTGTTCATATAGGGGTGGAAAAACAGCAACATCACAAGGCTCCATAATAAGCCTCTTCTGTATTTACTGTAAATGTTAGTGGCTCTAGGATCAGTGATTGGATTCTTCTGAAGGCCTCTCCCAACAGGCACATTCACATGCTTCATTTCAAAATGACATATGCATCACTTTCTTTCCTCTCAGTTTCTCTGAAAATGATCTATATCAAAGTCTGGTGTTGCAACAGAAAGTATTGACATGGCATGACAGGGGCTTTTACGTCTGTGTCTATGTATGGGACATGTATACTTTGAGCAAATGAAATGACTCACTACATCAGGCAATGGAAGGTCTCACTGAGATTAGATGATTTTTTTTTAAGTTTAAATAGGATTGGTCTCCAGATTTTGATTTAAGATTTTAGGAAACCATTCATTGATAGGCCTCTATACCTGATTATTGTGTTTAGTGTTGTGCAGTGTGACTTTGTTTAATTTCTCTCAGCTTTTTTTGTAGCTGCCGTGTCATGGTATCACTGGCCCCTTTTAACAGTACAGTGTGAATAGCAGTATTAGTTATTTTCTGGCTGAACACAATTGAGCTGCTGTACATTTGTCACAGAGGAAGCTACTAACAACACACTATTGTCCCTCTGAGTTCACACTGTGAAGTGGCGAAGAGGATTATTTATGTTACCGAGGGGGGTCGTAGGAGGGAATGACAAGTTATTAATAGTTCTTATTTAATAATAATGTGATTGAATGTGAGTGGTGTGAATTTTCCCAGAGAGATCTTATCTTTATAGTTTGCCAGTGATTAATCGGTTGAGAAATACCTCTTTTCTCTCTCAAACCAAACCCTATGCTCATTAAGGAAAGATATTGTTGAAATGTATGATTATAGTACTACGGTAATAACTGTTTTGCAAACTGCTTTCTCTGTAATTAGAGGCCTGTTGTTGTGAGTAATTTAGCATTTTGTTTGATTACATTGTGCTTATATTTGTCATAAAGACCACTGTGTTATTGTGTGGCATGCAACAGTAGCACTGAGAATCTGCAGGCTTGTGACATTAACTACACAAAGTACAAGAGCAAACAAAAGACCAAAAAACTCAAACAGACCTTGACCTTTGACCGTGTGGTCTGGACTTTTGCTTTGCTCAATACTGAAGTTCTGGAAACAACATTTTTTTGCCTCCAGCGTTTGATCTCTGCCTGTGCTCATTTACAGCTATGTACCATTCATGTTGGTGTGTATTGCACAAATTTCAGTGAACAAATAGAAATAAGTGAGAGAACGTGGTCAGGTCTCGAGTGTTGGAAGTCACTGTGTCAACAGTAGAACTGAGTCATCGCTTCCCAGTTGTTGTACAGACAGATATTGAATATAAGGATTCATGACACCATTGTTCGCAGAACTTACAGAAATGTCAGTACATGAACACAAGACCTGCTGCTTTAGCTGATAGACTATAACACTACCATTGAAATTGAAAATGAATTGGAAATAATTACAGCCATCAAAACTACATTGTATAAAGCAATATACCAAAGTGGTATGGCTGAAGCTACATGCCTACCCTTTTTACAATACATAATTTCTTTGGTGTCAAAAGTCAAAATGAACCAAAGTAATTGTATCCTTCCCACACTAATGTGAGTTTATAAGTGATTATTAATATTTATTAAGAGTTTAACAGTCAAAAACGACACTTCTCTGCCTCATCAGGACTGTCAGGGTGTGATTTGATCAGATTTGACTGACAGTGGTGTGGAAACATCAAACAGTCAACCCCACAAGATACTGCTAAATCCGGATTGGCGCATGGAAATACGTGACATCTGCTTTTTCCAACCCAGTCCCGCCCACTTCAAACCAGTTATAGCTGTTACACCAACCAGACGGCCGACCGTTGGCAGAAAAGGCAGTCGGACTGATCAGTCGGGTCCCTGAGGTCCCCTAAAATAGTCCACCAAAACGTGTTTCTGAAAACATTTTAAGCGAGAAATAGGCCATACAGTTGCTGAATCTGTCTTCATTTCATATCGACAAAGGTCAGTTTAAAAGATTTTCGTCAGATTTTGAGAGGCTCATCCGCTCGCCATTTCCAGGTGAGTCCCGACTGCCCTGTCTCTGACTGAGCATGTCGGGTTGGCCAAAATAAAGGATACTCGGGTTGGTGTGTCAGCGCCCTAAGAAGAGCAGAGACAAAACAAAACAAAATACACAAATCTTTCATGTGAAAAAAACAAAACAGTTTGAGTTTTGGCAGAAAACTTTGTGTTTACATGGAACCCCATGGAACATAGTAAGAAGCTGACTGAGAAAATATGTTTTCAGGGACTTTAAACATTCAAAGTGTGTACATTTTCAATGTGTGTTAGTTCATACTGCATCTTAAACAAACAAACCCACACACTGTATGTGATTCATGTGCATACTTCCTCTGTCCTAGATATTCAAGAAATTGAGTGAATAAAAAGCATCATCTTCATCGTACACATACAAGCCAAAACAAATCTGTTACAACTTGGATGATGGAACCTTCTCAGTCAGAGATGAACATCTTATTCAACGGGAAAAGTCATGACCTCGGAGGTGACATGGGTGTACCAATGAAGATGTTACCAGAGGAGGATCAGTGAGTGTTCTCCCTTTATTTTAAACGCAGATGAATGACTGCTCTTTGTCACTTGCATACTGTTAACGGCATTTTAACACAGCATGTGTCAAGCAATTATTTCTGTATTAGTTATGCTTGTGTGAAAGCCACATCCTGGATTATTTAAGTTAACTTAAAAAAAGAGATTTGATAAGAAAAAAAATGTGGACTGTGTGATTTAGGTACATACCTTTGTCCCTGCGATAAGAGTTTGCCATTAATAATGACCAGGATAATGGATGTGGTGAGCAACATACAGTTTGACTGCATAATTTTCCCTTTTTTAAATGCATGTTGCTCGCCTGATCGGGTGGATCCTTTTACAGCAATGGCACACAAACAGTCAGGTATGTCTGTGGAGATTTGTATGAAGGGTTTTTTAACCACACATTTGTTTTAATGCATATAATAATATAATGCAATGTTAAACACTCTCTACAGCAGATATGTGCACAGTTTTCAGACATAGATAGAGTGACAATTAATGAATGGTCATTAATTTGCCCCCTAGATTTGATGATCCTGATGGAGGACTGGAGAATGAGGAATTTCTGCCCAATGCAGATGGAAAGAAACCTATTCGCTTCACAGATGTAAGTCCAAGTTTACAGACATCACACAACAGAGGGAGCATTATGTTTTCTAATTGGACATTTATTGTATGTTCTTATTTTTACCCCTCTCAGTTTGAAGGAAAGACCTCATTTGGCATGTCTGTCTTCAACCTGGGTAATGCCATTATGGGCAGTGGAATCCTGGGATTGGCGTATGCCATGGCCAACACTGGCATACTCCTCTTCTTGTAAGTAAATATGTGTGTTTATCAATTGAACAAAATATGATATATATATATATATATATATATATATCTCAAACACAGGCAAAGTCACTACTTAATGGTTGTCAGTTTCTTAACATATCTATGTGTTTCTGTGGACTACTGAAAGTGGAGTCTGTTAAATTGTTTAATGCACTTGAAAGAGTGGTAAAAAAAAAAAGAAACAAACTATTTGCCAAAAACAAAAAACAATATGAAGTCCTGAGACTCTAGTCTAAGGTACTTTGTGAGGGATTACAGTTTTAGAAACTAGAAACTTTATTATTCGTCACATACAATCTTACAGTAGGCTACAATGTAGTGAAATTCAATCTCTGAATTTAACCCATCCTAAGTATTAGGAGCAGTGGACAGCCACATCGGCATCCAGGGAACAACAGTGTCTTGCTCAAGGACACTTTGACATGTGGCCGGAGGAGGCGAGGATCGAATCGCCAATCTTGTGGTTGAGGGCCGACCCACTCCATCTCTGAGCCACAGCCACCCCAAGTTGAGGAATGGCTTGCTCTGGTCGTGCGATTAAGGGCAAGGGTGGTGCTGGTTACTTACAGGAGTGATTTAGTGTCTGTCATGACATCTTGTAATATATCATGTATCATGTATCATGTATCATGAAATGCCCACCTGCAGTGGCGGTTCTAGACAAATTTTACTAGGGGGGCCAAGGAGGGGCCAGTGTTTAACCAGAGGGGCACATTAAAAAATAGCAACAAATGATATTTAAAGATTATAAACTTTATTTTACTTTAAAATCATAAACATTTATTTTGTACAAGCGTGAGTGTATGTGCAAGAGAGGTAGGGCAATAAAAAATGAAAAATGAAAAACGTCTACATGCATAGCAATATGTAGAGTCCATCATGACAGAATGATGGCGCCCATCCCTGCCCGTCCACAGAACCCAGAAAGGCCACAGCCCGGAATAACCAAACCTTGAGACCCTGTATGAGGCACATAGACTGTAAATATAACAGATGTAGCATCAGTGACGTCACCGATTGTTTTGTCAACTGATACTTTGAAGTTTGCAAAGTATGCTTTGGAGTTTGCATTTTTGGCCGTCACCATCTTGGTATTTTGAAACCAGAAGTGACCATATTTGCACAAGAGGGCAGAGCTGGGGAGGATGACGCAGCTAAGCTAGTGTCATGTATGGTTTCAGTGGCGCTGCGCTTAGATAAACACTGAAGAGAGAAAGTCGCAGATTCAGAGTTTTATAAGCAGGTAAACGCGGATCTCCGAGTACTGGCACTGTTCATCTGCATGTACAACAGTACACACACAGAGCTGGTTGAAAATCGGTAGACTTTCCCCTAAGACACTAGTTAGCTTGGTTGGCAAGGTGCTACCGAACACTAAACAAGACATTTTTAGGTGACCAAAATGTTTCAGTTATCTTTGATAAAGTGGAAACACTCAATGAGAAGGTCAAAGTTTAAGACGAAAACAAGTAACACCCAAAAACAAGTTCACTGTACACAGTGCCATGGATATGCATTGCTAAGCCTCTAACGTTATTACAGGTCAGTGTGTAGCCACTACCTAAAGAATCCTCTGCTTTATCGTCAATTTTAAAATAAATGGGACCATGAACTTATTATTAAAATGTTTACTGAGGTAATAAATCAAGTAAGAAATAGAGTCATTTTCTCATAGACTTCTATACAATCAGACTTCTTTTTGGAGCCAGTGGTGTCGCCCCCTGCTGGAAATTAGAAAGCAAGTTTAAGGCACCACCGTATTGGCTTCACTTTTCAGGCCTGGAAGTTGCCGCTTTGTGAAGCATCTGGATTGCTTATTTACTTCCTTCTGCTCCTTGCAGAATACTGCTTTCAGAATGTGACCCTGGTGGTCTTGGCCATGTAGTCTATGTGTGTGGCTGCATCTCATAACCCTTAAATTGCCTCCTTGAGTCCTCCACTTGCTTCCCTCGCGTTGTAGTCCATCCCATGAGGAGGCACAGGAGAGATGCAAGGAAATCATGGGAGGAGAGAGGCAACAAGCAAATGT
This sequence comes from Sander lucioperca, assembly GCF_008315115.2. Classification (NCBI taxonomy): domain Eukaryota; kingdom Metazoa; phylum Chordata; class Actinopteri; order Perciformes; family Percidae; genus Sander; species Sander lucioperca. Next base: position 5,042,282 of record NC_050178.1, read on the forward strand.
GTTCTAGAGAGATGAGATGTCCTTTCCTCTAAAACGTCACATGAATTCGTCAGCTGTACGGGCGGAGTTAGCAACTTCTTCAGCTGCACAGCTTCTGGGAAGGCTGCTCTCGTGTGTCCTCGCTCATGGCTCCTCAGTGATCCCTCCTCGATGCTCGCTCCTCACTCCTCGCGGCAGAAATAAGAGCTTTGAGACGGCCTTTATCGAGGAGGGACAGAACAACTTCCGGTTCAGCCGAGGACCGAGGAGTCGAGGAGCTAACAAATAAGGGTTATGAGATGCAGCCTGAGTAGCTGTAGAGAGCAAGCAGGACTGGAATTAGAGAATATCCGCAGCATAGCATCAACTATGGAACTAGGAAGTCAGTGCAATGCTTTCAAAGAGTAGCTCCTAGAAGTAGGTGACTGGTTCTATGTAATGGGATCATTGCTATGTATACAGTAGGTGCAACAGACATTTCTGTTACATACAGTATACATGAGTTTTTACAGCAACCTGAGACAACCAAACTAAAGCCTAACAGTCTTTAATATCATGACAACTTATGTCAAACAAAACATACAATAAACAGCACTTGCAAATCAAAGTTAAAAATAAAACTTAATTGGTAAACTGTTTGTATCTAAAGCCAACATACAGTGATATATTACGTCTGTTATAAGACGCACAAAACATAGACTTGTGAGCTATGGAAAAACTGTAAGTTTGAATGAGTTAACAGATGTAGGTGAAAGGATATAACATCCAGTATGATTAACAATATGAAATTTGGATGTAGTTAATTATTATTATTGAGATAGACAACATGAAAATCAGTATTAAAGCATTATATATTACTGTTAAGTGTTCTGTAATTTTGTTTGCTTTTAGTTTGTGTTTTTATTGCATTAAAAAGTTTAATTCTTAAAAAAACAAACAAAAGAGCTTTCCAGGCACATGAACCCAATTATTTATGTATTATTTCAAGTGAAACACTCTTGTGGGCTTCATATCTTTATGCCAGCACTTCATCAAAAGTTAAATAAGACCATATGTGTTCACTGAAAAATAAATCAACCGTTAAAACAAGCTTTATTGCGCATTGCATTGTTATTTTGTCAAATGCTTCAGGGCACATGTATTAAGAATATCTGCAATGTTTTACCCTATAGTGACTTACGTGTTTTTGATTACATGTCCAAATGTATTTCAATCAAGAGAGACTTCATTTAGGAGTGAAATGAGTTTAATGAACATGGTGCATAATAGGTAGATATGTTTAGAGTCTTTGGCGATTAGACTCCATCACAGTGTTTATTTATAAGGGGTATAGAGGCCGTGGAAATATAGGAATATCCCCCCGATGGAGTCTAGACACTGGTGGAGGTGATGAAGGGATAAAGGAAGCCCAAATATCTGGATGGGTCTGATGTGAAGCGGGGCTTCTGATGGAGAAACGCTGCTATTTCCCTTATTGTAGCCCTGTTGGAGATCACAGCCTGTAGTGTCAAAAGAATCCTTGATCTACCAGCAGAGTTACAAATAGACATTCTCATTCCTCGTCAGCATATTTCCAGTGAGACACAGAAATAGAGCAGTCATGAAGGCATCAGGATCCAGGGGAGGATATTTCTTCCTTTACACAAGGCATCACACAACATATGATATTTTCAAAAGCAAACCTATAAAATTATGAGTTGAGGGAGGTTGGACAGAAATGCTGCCAATGAAGTGGAATCTGAGGGCTCGGCCTTCGTCCCTCTGCCTATACAGACAAGGGCCAGTGGTATTTTCACTACAGTTGTTACAAGAAATACAGTGTACAGAAATGCTGGGAAAGGGTCTGAGAAAGGTTATGGATTTGGGATCAACCTCTGACCCATTACCCAATGCTGACCTGAGAACCTTGTGCTGACTTGATTCTGCAGGAGGAACACTGCAACTCTGAGAGACAAAAAGGTTATGGGAAATATAATTTTCATGTGTAGGGCTGTTTCTATCAATGGAGAGCATTTATATTCTATTTTAAAACATGCTTATTTCAACAATGCCCCATCTTGTTTCAAGCTGAATATTGGCTTCAACCTTTGGTATATTGTCACAATAATACTGTATAATTAGCATTTTGAAGCAAAGAGCAGCATCCACTTTAAAATGTCATGCAATGGCAGGACAGTGGAAAATCAGCCACCACTGCACTTTCCCCCCTCATTAATACACAATTTCAGATCAAACAATAAATTGTGTACATATATTATGTCACATGTGAAACAAGAACATGCACAATACATTACAACTTAAAGCAACACTAGGTAACTTTTCCCGCTTCGGTCCCCCTACAGGTTGGAAGCGGAATTGTCCATTACATTACATTGTCCAGTTCATTCGAACTACAGATCCGCTACCCGGTGCATAATGTAATGTAATGGACAATTCTGCTTCCAACCTGTAGGGGGACCGAAGCGGGAAAAGTTACCTAGTGTTGCTTTAATGCAAATGGTCGATTGTAATGCATACGGAAATGGATGGAAGATGAATGCCAGGATTATAATCACATAGGGAATGCAGAATTTGGTTTAATATAATGTTGACAAATATAGAGGTGTACTATAGTATAGGTATGTGATTGTCCCTTCTATATTGTGTCACAGGTTTCTTCTGACTGCAGTAGCAGCCTTGTCATCTTACTCTGTTCATCTGCTGCTCAAATCCTCTGGCATTGTGGGTAAGCCCTGTGTCATGTCTCGGCCTTTTGTATAGAAATATAGTATTATACTGTACAGTTATGTTATCAAAATTATATGTAGACTTCCAACAATCCAACAGTTCTGCTATGTCTCATACAGTTAAACTGGTTAAAGGGCCATTTAGTCAAAATGACAAACCATGCATGACTTCCAGCAAATTAATCTAGGGAAGGGAACAGATTAAAAGGGAATTATAGTCTGACTGCTTTTAACAATCACACTATAACACTAAATTTGTCAATGACAGTTACATGGTTGTTTACATGCCAGAATGATTAGTATTAGAAGGATTTGGTTTCCAGTCCGCTTAACTTAGACTGATTATAAGGAGAAAAATTAATGAATTAGCTTTTTTTTAAATCGTTTTTTAACTGCTCTTTAATGTTTATATAAAGCACTTTGAATTGCCCTGTTGCTGAAATGTGCTATACAAATAAAGCTGCCTTGCCTTGCCTTGCCTTGCCTATAATCCAGTGTAAAACTGTGAAAAATTACAAATGGTCTTCACCCACCAATCATAGATGTACAACCATTTTATTTTTATTTTGAATATATTTTATTGTGTTGATTAGAGGGACGTCTCAGCAAAACTGAGTGAATATTATTGTTTGTAATCTGTCAACAGGAATTCGAGCTTATGAACAGCTGGGGTATAGGGCCTTTGGCACTCCTGGAAAAATGGCTGCTGGTATAGCAATCACGCTGCAGAATATTGGATGTAAGGAGCCAATGTGACTCATGTGTTTGCAAATGTGTTGACTGTTTGCAAACTCCCTGTAGCAGAAAACATGACTTATACTTACTCAGAGTTTATGTCCCCCTTACCCAACCACGCACACACACACACACACACACACACACACACACACACACACACACACACACACAACTACATGCTCTCAAACCACTAGTATTACTTTGGCTTTTGTTCTTGGCTGTATGTCCCTTTAAGATAGAATATAAGGATGTATTAAAACTGTAGTGCATTGTTTCTGTCTCACAAACATAATGTGACATGGCTTAGCTGATGTCTGTTTGCTCAATATGCTTATTTGGAGAAAAGCATGCTTGGCCACACATTTTCACCTATTCTGTTTCTCGTCTGTTACAGCTATGTCCAGCTACCTGTACATTGTTAAATCTGAGTTGCCACTGGTCATCCAAGCTTTCCTGAAGGCAGATCCCAACTCTGAGTAAGTGTTATCACTTAAGTGCTTTTCAACATCTCTGTGCTGCGAGTGAAATGCATGTGACTCAGACACTATGTGCAGGGTCAAGGGGCCTGGTAGACTATGTGGTTAAGAATATTCATTCACCATTCATTGATTAAGTCAGTGTGGGGGTGTGATGAGAATGGCAGCCTGTAATTGGTAGGGTACTATCTGTCAGTTACAGTATGTCTACACGCTACATAAACCCTCAGTGCTGTCAGCTTGTGGAGGCAAGCAGTGTTCAGAGCGTCAGAGTCATGGCACAGACACATACACGCTGCATAAGGCCACAGAGGACTAAAGTGGATTCCAGCTGCCTGTCCAAATCTAAAAACAGACCTTGTGCTCAAAAGAGATTTCAGCGACTGGAGCAGTCCCCCTTAAAACATCTCAGACCTGAAAGATAAAAAAAAACTCACTAAAGAAATATCAGCAGCCCATCCCAACCTTGTGTTTTATATGTTGGAGCTAAACATCCAGACGTCCAACAATCCTCATACATCAAATGCAATACATGCACACTCGATATCCATCTAAGCATATGGCCTGACCTGTCTCTCCGTTGTCATACTGTGGGGTTGTTGACTTTAGTGTGTTTTTCCATTTTTATGCCAAGGCCTTTGAAAACCTCTTTCGTATAAGCCTTCTGAAGGGCACGTCATAACCCTTCATCATTGATTCATTTTGGAGTGGGATAAACTATTTGTGTCTATTCATTTCAGGATCAGAAGTTGAAATTTAAGTAGTATAATTAAGTACTATGACTCTCTCACACACACACACACACACACACACACACACACACACACACACACACACACACACACACAAATGACAGCAGCAGGTGGTGTAACATGGCTGCTAAGTTCTGAGGCCGAGCATAAGGACAGGTCAGCTCAGGTTAGACACTCGGTAACCCAGACACACTGTTCACTTCCACTTAGTAGCTTTTGCTGTTCAGAACCGATGCGTCAGGAGAACAGGGTGGAACGAGGAGCGGGTGGTGGGGCTGAGGGTTTGCATGGTCACACAGGGAGAAGGTCAGATATCTGGAAACAGCAGGAATTCACTCAGAGCTGTAGTCATGAGGGTGAAGTCACATAAATTGTAATATTGTAAAGACTTTCCCTAAGCAGCTCAGGATTTACAGCATCCTACATTTCATCTCACATGTGAAAGCTGATTGTCTAAAATGGCCAACTGGCCAAATGTCCAAAGAGGACATGACCTGAGAGTCGTGTGACTTCCACTGCTTTCAAGGGACAGAGACAGAGAGAGAGAGAGAGAGAGAGAGAGAGAGAGAGAGAGCATATATTCATAATACCGTATGTAATGTTAAATTATCCTGTCTTTACATTTTTATTAGAATTTAAATTTAGTTTTTGTTTCATATTGCTCTTAATAACTTTTGTTTTCATATTTGCTTAATAATAAAGCCCCATTGATTGAGACAGAGAGAGAGAGAGAGAGAGAGAGAGAGAGAGAGAGAGAGAGAGAGAGAGAGATAGGGCCATGCCAGACAGCTGACTGGTTGTGTCTCTTGTTCAGAAGGTTCAGAATAAGACGATTAGCAGCTTGAAAAGGGGCCGTAGGACACAAAGACTTTTCTATACACAGGATTTAGGAGACAGTGGTCTTTATTGTTTGACAATCATTTCTATAAGCTTCCTGTTGCTGGTGCTCATCTCAGGTCTACAGCTATTAACGTTTGAGATTTTCTATCACTGCCACCGATTATACTTTATTTGTTTTCCTCTCTTTACGAGACACACAAGGAGAGTTTGTCTTTTCCATTCCATTACAGTAAATTGGTAGTTGCTCACCTCAAGGACTGAAACAAGTCTATGCACAGAACCACAAGGATTGTTGCAAAGAACCACATACACATGTGTTTACTATAAATAATTAAGTTGGGACTGATTACAAGCTAGTGAAATATCTCATGTTTTTCAAGATTAGGTCAACACAGAACACCATGACACAGAGCTATTTTATCCTGCCGGTCTGGGGATTGAACCAGCGACCTTTCGGTCCCAAGATCGCTTCTTTAACCTTAGGCCACCACTGTCCATTTGATATGATATGATGATATAGCAGATGATGATATAGCAGCATGGTCCCCCTATTGGATTGAAGGGGGAAGCAGGTCTAAGATTGGATATGTCATTCCATCCCCACATGTTTGTTAGATTTGATCCCAGGACTGTTTATGCAATCCTTTAAGGTGGAAACTATGTTGGGTGTTATGGAGTGAGTAATAGAGATGTGTTTTGGGGGGTAGGTTAGGAAGAACTAAAGAGACAGAAATGGCAATGGTGTGATGGAACAAGCTGACATTGGTAATATTTACTGACGTCTTCAGTGCTGTGTTGCTTAGGCTGCACTATGTCTTCCTTTTCTGCAGCTGTGAACAGTCGCATAAATCATCAGTTACGTAACAGTCTACTCCAGTACTTCTGTCGAGAGCAACATAAGCCATGTTTTTTCCACAGTCTCAAGGCCAACGATGTTCCCAGCAGGTTGCTGTTGGTCTGACAAAATGCAGCACATCAGTCATTTGAAACAGTTAATAACTTTGTGTTCCTCTCAGACTGTTAGTTTAAAAAAAAAGTAATACCAACAGTTTCACTAAATGTCAATTTATCACCATCCAACATTTTTTTGACTGTATTTTTGTCTCTGTCTCTCTGTGTACTATGTCCCTGTGCTAATGTTTGAAATATTGAGCTCACCAAAGTAAACTATATTTGTCTCCAAACAGTCTGTGGTACTTGAATGGAAACTACCTAGTCATCATGGTCTCTGCCTGTGTCATCCTGCCCCTGGCTTTAATGAAACAGCTCGGTGAGTAGAAGTAGTACAGTTGTACCTGGTCCGTTTCATCTTCCCAAATTAACTGAGCTATTTGTATCTACCACAACGAACTATTAGTCTATTGCAATTGGTGTGAGTGAGCAGCATAAAATTCTGGGCCCTGTAGAAAGGCATTTTCTATGGGCCCCTCCCTGCATCCACAGCTATTCATTCTAGCATATTTTTGGGCCCTCCTCACATGAGGGCCCTGGGTACTCATTCCCCTTTTCCCCCCAGTCTGATGCTCCTGTGAGTGAGGCATATCAAGTATCTAACTTTTTAGACTTGTAATTCACGCTGCAAAAAAAAAAAAAAAGAAATTAAAAAAATAAAAAGTTAGGCATGATATAAAAAAAAAAAAACTTGTGACAACAAATTATCTGACAGTAAATCAAAATTATGAGATACATAGACTTCCGAACTCATAATTTTGACTTATCATGGGTGTTTTTATTTTTTATCACGCATATCTTTTTGTCTATTGTTTCTTTTTATGGTGCAATTGGGCTTCCATAAATTCCAGTTTTTGTTCCAGGGCCTTAGTTCCTGCCTCCTAGTGTTAACAGACTACAGTTTAAAATTATTTCTACGCAACATTTTCTATCTTTATCTTTATTTGTTCATTAAGATTGTGTTTCCTGTTTTTGAGCCAACTTAGATAATGACATTTTGATGGGGCAGTTACTTTAAAGTCAAGCAATTAGTGTGCGTCTTTATCCCAGCACTGGCAGAGGAAACAGCAGGTGCCCAATTAGTACACAAAATAAACATGCTCTTTCTGGTCTCATAGTGCTGTGAGGTAATTTTGATGAGGGCATTTTTTGCAGAAGCCTTTTTTATAGAACAGTAGGAAACCTTCTGACTGTTAGACTAAATGGATCAGGAGCTGTAACATTAACTGTCTTTTCCTATTTATTTTTAGGTTACCTTGGCTACACCAGTGGGTTTTCTCTCAGCTGTATGGTGTTTTTTCTCTCTGTGGTAAGTTGGTCCCTCTTCACTTAAGTGTTCTAGCATGTCATCTTGGCACACATTTCTCACTTTCCCACCCTCGTTTCTTTCTCACCCTCATCTCTATTTTCAGTGGTATGTGGCTATGTTTGATAATATATAATATAATATATAATGAAATATAAGAGCTGCCTAATACACATCAAAGATTGAGAGTTAAACTGAAGTACTTAGAGGCTGAATCACACTAATCTGATGTGAAATGGCAGTTTTTTTAGCTTTGAGGTGATTATTGAGTGCCCTTGTTTACTGACTCTGACATATCCCTTTTGTCCCTTGTTTACGTCTTTTCTTTGATTCCATCTGTTGGTTTTTTTTACCTTCCTCGCTGCAGGTTATCTATAAGAAGTTTCAGATTCCTTGCCCATTCGAGGAGTATTCAACCAACAGTACTGCTGCCCACCTCAGCCTGAATGTCTCAAGCCACGGCAACGAGTACACCAATAATCTGGTTCACGAGGACGATGACTCCCAATGCTCCCCAGGATTGTTCACCATCAACTCACAGGTAGGCAACCGAGGTGAGCAAACAGTCTGCTTATCTAGATTGTTTTCAAACACTAAGGCCACAAATGTTTGGAGTCTGCAGAGTTCCCACACTTGGTTGCACTGCTAATCATAGAAAGTCACGTATCAATGTGTTCTTCACAGACAGCATACACCATTCCCATCTTGGCTTTCGCCTTTGTTTGCCACCCTGAGGTCCTCCCCATCTACACTGAGCTCCGCAAGTGAGTCGCTCCTCTGTAACCTGCAAATATTTTATGACATGTCATTGCAGAATGTGGCATTCACATAACTTATAACTCTCTGATTTTAGTCCAACGCAGAAGAAGATGCAGAAGGTGTCCAACATCTCCATCTTTGTCATGTACACCATGTACTTTCTGGCAGCTCTCTTTGGCTACTTGACCTTTTATGGTGAGAAGTTGCCTCACTTTTTTGGAGTTTGTGTTTAAAGTATTAGGGGAGAAATAATAATGTTTATGCAAAATTCAGAGAGTTAGTGCATTAATGGATATTTGTCATTGTCAAAAGATACACATAGAAAAACAAAAGGAGTGATGCTTTGGCTTATAGGGGCAGTTAAGCTGGGAGATGGGTTTTGTAAAAGCAGAAAAAAAAAAAAAAAAGAATAGTTTGAGGTGACTCTGATAATAAAAATATTTTGTTTTGCTGCTGTCTTGATCTTGCAATGTTAACCCATGACCATGCAAATGATTCCATTGGGCAAAACTGTTTTAAAGACACCATTATTCAGAAATCATCTATGAAAATAAAGTTTATATTTTACTGACAAACATGTTTCACTTCCTGTGCACAGAGACAATTTCCCACTGGTGACCGTGTAAGAGAAAAGATCATAATTTTGTCCGAATCAAAAAATCAACAGGGCCTGATTTTGTGATGAGGGGATGCTGCTTTCTATGTAATACTAAACACATTTTTAAAAAAAATCGTAATGCAGCTTTTAAATGTTTTTCAAATATATTTTGTGGCACAATACAGCGGAAGCAAATTGTTAAAAAATTTATAATAATTTTCAATTTTTAGAGGAGAAAGTCACAGTTTTTAACACGTTCTAATCTATGGTTTTAATTCACTGATTGTTGTTAAGTCATATAATGATATGCAGTATCCATGGTTTGTATTTTTCTGTACTGAAGGAAAACAGAGCCTGGTACAGTATTCTCTTCCTAAATAGAGCACAAGCACCCACTTGTGGTGGCAATGTGCTCTTCAGTGCTAGATGGCATTATTACTGAGTGATGTTCACATGAGAAAACTTGGTTAATAAGGTATTAATTATATATCTATATATCTATTTTCTGTTATTTCTATAGACAATGTGGAGCCTGAACTGCTGCACACTTACAACCGGATTGATCCTTACGACACTTTGATCCTGTGTGTGCGAGTGGCCGTCCTTACGGCTGTGACGTTGACTGTCCCTATTGTGTTGTTCCCTGTAAGTTTGTTGTTGATTTCTTCCCTGTGATGCTGAATGAATATGATATTGTAATATTATTTCCTCATCAACTCCTCCGTCTGTGTCTATCCACAGGTACGCAGAGCCATCCAGCAGATGGCATTCCCCACCAAGTCTTTCAACTGGTTGCGTCATATTGCCATTGCAATCATTCTGCTCACCATCATCAACATGCTGGTGATATTTGCTCCCAACATCCTGGGAATCTTTGGCATCATTGGTTAGTACAGCACTGAACATAACGCTGAAATTGTATCAGAAGCATCATAGTGATGTTGTGGTTAGTTAGAAACATTGTCATCATGACACCCTTAAAAATTGCAGACAAGTAGCAAACACCCTATCCATTATGATAACAAATGGAAAGTCATTGAAAACAGCATTCAAGGTTTCCTACAGGTCTTATTTATCCACTTTATTTGATTATATGTGATATTCTATCTATGAGCTGATTATGGGTTACTTATTCTGTCTCTGTTTACGGACTGAGCCCTCCTGTTTGACATGGCAAGTGTTTGTTATTTTCAAGCTTTCAAAAGCATTAAAAGTAAACTAAAAAACGTCACAAGTGCGTGTTTGCTCACGGACAAACCGAGTCAATATTATTGTCATGCTTTGTTCTCATGTTTCACAAGTTCAAAGTCAAAGTTGAAAAAAGTGAAGTCAAAGGACCATCTTCAGGCATCTACAAACATTAGACAAACGTGTGCTTGGAGATGGCGCAATATATGGAGCTGTTTGCAACAACCTTTGTATATTGTTAAGGCTCACAATCCAGGAAATCCAGCTTTTGTTGTTTTTACTCTCAGGGGAATGCATAAGGCAGCTCTTTGTGTTTTCTCTTAATTCCCCCTCACTTTCTATCATCACTGTATATATCACTGTAAACTATATTTAACTGCGTCCTCTTAATAACATATTTTAGGTAATTACACATAAAAAAATAATAATACAAAAATAGAGTAAGTAGACGGCAACACTTGTTGCCCAGTAATAAGCATACAATACAAGTACTGTATAAAGAAAATGAGGAGTAAATAAATAACAAACATACAAATGATCCATCAAGCACACTGGCAAATATTCAGTATTTGCTACTAAAATACGTAATAATAACTAGCGATTATAATTTCAACAAAACTTGGCAAGATTGATTGATATTAACCAGCCCTTTCTCTTTCTCTTTACAGGTGCCACGTCAGCTCCATGCCTCATTTTCATCTTCCCTGCTGTCTTTTATATCCGCATTGTTCCAAAAGATGAGGAACCGATGAACTCTACTCCTAAGATACTGGTGAGGCCTTGAAAATCTTTGTGTGATACAAGCTTTTGTCATGGTATGAAGTTCTTGATAATCAAATCTGTGCCACTGATGTGCTTTCCCCCCCTCATTCTTAGGCTGTTTGTTTTACTGCTTTGGGTGTCTCCTTCATGGTGATGAGTCTGAGCTTTATAATCATCGACTGGACAACGGGGAGTGGCCATGCTGCAGGAGGCCACTAGATGCTGCTTTGGTGTGTTTGAGGTCTGAAAGGGGGAAACATAATTAGTTTATGTAAAGGGAGCACTATCATCTCATTGGGAACACACTGCAACACTATTGGTTGGAATCACACTGGTAATAATCGAGTTAAATTAACTTTTTCCCTGTAAATTAACACATATCTGAACAAACAAAATCATTGCGTAACAGCGTTCTATAATTGAGTTTAACCATGCAATTTTTCTGAATAATCAGGACTAAACAGGGTCTTTTTTTATTACCATTTGCTAGTGCAACTTAGTCCACCATGATGGTGAAGTGGGCCTTTTCTGTTGCTTCCTCTTTATTTAGACACAAACAACTGCAGCTGGTACTGTACAGAAAAAAGAAGGCATGGTTGTCTGTTGACGGGAAGGCATCATGATATACATGAGATATTACTCATGCTATTTATTACACAAAAAATAATTATTTTGTACAAAAGAGGACAGGTATATGATATCATCCTGAGCCAGCTGCAATCTGAACTGTTAATATTGATGTAATATACAAAACAAAAAAGGGGTTTAAGGCCTTAGTATGCTGGCAACATTTCACATCATGATCTGTTGAGTTGTTATGTAGTGTATCATACAAAGATTTTGTTCCAGATCAGCTAACTCTCTTTGGAAACCCTGGTGCCTTTTAGCATTTGGAACAGCACACAAACACACAGCGAAATATATATATTTCAAATGGACAATATTTTACTACTGTATATGATGAAGTCAGTGATTCAAATATATTATGTATAGTATCAGTTTTTGCTTAGCTTATAGTAGCCTAACAGTATACAAATGATGGAAGGAGTTACGACTGAATATATTTAATTTTTTTTATAAAATAGAAACAGCTTGATTTTAGGATTTCGTCCCTCCCTTTGTAGAACTTTTAGCACACATATGCCAAACTAAAATTCCAAACTAAAATAAATTCTTGATAACCCCTTTTAAATTTCTCATTAAGTGTTTTATAAATTCAGAAATCACTTTCATCCACACGGTACGGTCATATTACATTTTCTGTATCTACATGTTCCAACACTTAATAGACGTTTTGTGATGCCCACATCGAGTAAAAAGTTCAATCTTAAATTAAAGGAAGAGTTTGGGGAAATACACTTATTCGCTTTCTTGCAGAGAGTTAGATGGGAGTATTGATACCACTCTTGTATCTATGTGTAATATACAACTGCAGCCAGGAGACGATTATTTTAGCTTAGCATAGAGACTGGAAGCCGGGGGAAACAGGTAGTCTGGCTCTGTCTGTCCAAAGGTTAAAAGCCTACCAGTACTCTAAGCTCACTAACACTTAATATCAGGAAGTCACTTACCTGTACTGAAATATGGTTTCCAGCCATTCAGGTAGTTGTGATTGTACTTGCTCCGGTTTTGAGATACACTATAATGATAAAAGTAGGTGGACACCTTAGCATGTACATATCTAAAAACCTATGCAAATACAACCAAAATCCAGTTAATTTGTTTTTATAATTTGTGTGAACCCACTAAAGCTCTATGGGTTTAAACCATGGCTGGCCAAGCAACATGAATTTACAAAGATGAACCCACTGGTGGCTCTGGCAGAGTTTAACAAGTTATTTTTTATTAATTTGAAGATGTATTATGCTTTTGTGATTCTGTCGTAATGTCTTTACCATACTGGTTTGTAGTATTTTGATCTGCTTTCACCCTTGTTGACTATTTAGACTTGAGGTCTATGTTTTGCATGTTGTTATGTCCACTCTGTCCTGTAGTTGGTATAGTGAACACAGACATTTTCCTCGTGACACGGTCACACATAGATGTTATTGTAATACTGTACATTTATCATCTTACAGTGAAGTGTATTGAAGTCCCATTCTGTGCTATAGTTAATATAGTGTTATATTAGTATTATGAAGCCCATCTTAAATGATGCTACATGAAATAATGTTTCAAACATTAATGTTATGAGTTTCTGTCAGTTATGACAAATAGTTGTAAGATTAATTTAGGAATGTGGATAGATTCATTCAGTAATTCTCCAGGTGAATTTTGAGTCTCACAATAGCACTACAACCTGCATCCACATAAGTGAACTTTTTTTTTTTTTTTTTACAGAGAACAGGAGTATTTCATTATTTAGAAATCACAAATGAATAAGTTTAAAAACAGCACAAAGGGTTTAAACCTGGAAAAAAAACCTCAGAGAAATGTTATAACAAATATTTGCTGCTCTTACCCAAAGATGGTCTTATATTGTATTTCTCAGTCTTTAGAAAAGTCCTGCGTAAATCATCACTTATCTAATTTTATTTATATATTATTGACTCTTTGTTTAGCAGTTTTGAGCCAAGGAAATACTTATGCACGTACCAACCTCTGTCCCTTGCTTTTCCACATGTATTTGCAGTAGTTGTGGTGTAAATGAAGGTTTTGTTTTGCCATGTTTAGTGAACAGAGTTTTTCTTCACTTCTTCATGCCAAAATAACAACTGACTACCTACTGAAATGCCTTTAACTTTTAAACAGGTACCACAGTTTTAATACCAGATGCAGTATATCAAATATGCATTTTCCATGTACTGTACCTAAACAAATCTGTGTGATATTTTATTATAGCTGTTGTTCAAGACATAGATCTATGGAAAAGACATGACTATAAAACACTAATAAGGTATATGAATTTTGGTAAATAAGACACGGCTTTATATAAATAATGTATATAAATGTAAACCTTTTATATTTGTGATTCTATTTACAGTAGCTTGTAAAGTGTAAATAGCAGGGACAGTTTTAGATTAGCAATTAAATAATTGTAGATGTTTTTACATTGTCTCTGTTGTCATCATTTTTCCTTAATTGAAATGAATACTTATTTAAGCAGCACAGCACATATCTGTGGTTATTGTGTTTAAGTGCAAATTAACAAATCAGCCTAACTTCAATCATTTGGGTGTTACTATTCATTTGTATGCCATTTAACGGATTTTTTTAAAATTGAATTGACATTTACACATTTGATCAATGTAGGAATATCTTTATCCCCAAACACATGCCTATATTTGTACACGGTTTAAAGAAGAGTTTATCCATCAGTTTTCTTATCGTATCTGTCAAGGCTAAGCTTTGTTTACAAAAAACCCCACTAAACCCGAACTTTAGGTCCCTCACTGCTGACTTTGTTATGTCAACATATACTGCAACACATTGACTCAATTTTGTCTGTTTTGTTTTGTAAAACACTTTGAGCTGTATTTCTTGTCTAAAAGTTGCTATATAAACTATGCACAAAAAGTGGGAATTTGTGTTTGGTAGACTATTTCTTTGTTGTAACAATGCTTCTTGCCAATAAATCTTATACCAATTGAAAGCCTGATTAGTTCCCTTTTAAATGGTGCCACATTTGTAAGGAACATGTATTTGTGGGATGAGTATGTGGGTTGCACCCAAGAAAAATTAGCCAAATCTTCTCAGACAATGCCAAACAGCTTTTCTTTGCTGTTGCTATTGCAATCAGTGGCAATCCCATATCTCCACAGTCTGGGACCAAACTCTATCCTCCAAGATGACAACACTCGTCCCCACAGAGCTTGGTTAATCAGAGACTACCTCCAGAATTTGGGAGTGGAGAGGATGGAATGGCCTGCCAGCAGTCCTGACGTCAACCCCATTGAACACTTGTGGGATCAGCTTGGGCATGCTGTTCGTGCCAGAGTGACCAACACAACCACGTTGGCTGACTTGCGACAAATGCTGGTTGAAGAATGGGATGCCATCCCACAGCAGTGTGTGACCAGGCTGGTGACCAGCATGAGGAGGAGGTGCCAGGCTGTTGTGGCTGTGTATGGTTCTTCCACATGCTACTGAGGCTCCTGTTTGTGAAATGAATAAATTGTGAAATTGCCAATATGTCTTGTTACTTCAGACTTCAATCACCCAATCCACCAAACAACACCAAACAAGAGTCAACAAAGAAACGCTGTTTGGCAATTTTTCATGGGCGCAACCCACATACTCAGCTCTGTGGCTCATCCCAC
Source organism: Sander lucioperca (assembly GCF_008315115.2). Classification (NCBI taxonomy): domain Eukaryota; kingdom Metazoa; phylum Chordata; class Actinopteri; order Perciformes; family Percidae; genus Sander; species Sander lucioperca. Next base: position 5,057,616 of record NC_050178.1, read on the forward strand.
AAATGCATGTTCCTTACAAATGTGGCACCATTTAAAAGGCAAATAATCAGACTTTCCAATTTATTGCCAAGAAGCATTGTTACAACAATGAAATAATCTACCAAACACAAAGTTCCTTACTGTTTGTGTGTAGTTTATGTATAACTAACCTATTAATGGATGGATAAAGTATCCATCCATCCATTATCATTATAGCTTTACAGAAGGTCCCAGTAACTCAACTAGAAGCCTACTCGTCAGCTACCAGAGGAAATATCTATTTATGTCCATTTGGGGGCGCTGTCAACCAACTCTTCTATCAGCCTGATTAGGCTATGTGTATTTAATTAACACAAAGACCCATTGGCCATTTTAACAGCCCGTTCTGCATCCTTGCAAAGACAAACCTGCTCCTGTACAGTTCAGTCACTGAGAGCAGTTCAGACTCCTTTATAACGTTGTGTTTGGTGTCTGAGAGGCTGCGTCCATGTGAAATGCAGAGGAATGATGCTGCCTGGCACAGCGCCCACTCCAGTCTGCACACCACACTGCTAAAATCACGCCTCACTGGCTTCCCCTCTAATTGGTTCCACACAAGCTACCGTGGAGAGCTCACCTGTTTTAATTGGACTACTATCGCGACAGGTTGTCCGAGTGACGTCGATGCGACTGGTCGACCACTTACAATTGTCAGAGGGATATCGGATAACAACCCAAATTGATCACCGAAAAGGACTGCAGCAGTCGCGCGACCAAGGGACGTGCTGCTCACCAGGCCGACAGTCTGCGGCGGAGCAGCGAGCACAGGCAAATCAGCCTGTGAATGCTTGCAGGACAGAAGGCTGTGCGCGTTTCGACATGGGCCAGCGGTGGTAAACAGCCTGGTGTAATAAACCAAAGATTTGGTTGCATCTGCTTCATATTTGAGCTCCTACGTGAACAGGAGAACAGGGACATTGACTTACTTTAAGCGTGGGTAAAAACTCTGGAATCAGCTGCTTTCCTCTCTAGAAGGCAGTGCTGGACGCGGGAGCTGCTCCAACGTTATTCGTTGCATCGGCTTGCAGGCTGAGACCATCAGCATTGAAGCCTTCATTTTTTTGCGCAAGTGGACGGTGCGCCCCTGCGTTTGGAGCCATGGGTTGTACGGTGAGCGCCGAGGATAAGGCTGCCGCGGAGAGGTCAAAGATGATTGACAAAAACCTCCGAGAGGACGGAGAGAAGGCAGCCAGAGAAGTGAAGCTGCTTTTATTAGGTAGGTCACAGCTGGTGGTTCCTCCACATTAAGTACCTTAAAGGAATGATTATTGCAGCAAAAAAGAAACCTCTCTACAGATTTAGAGTGAAATTCAGTAAATCCACAGACCACCTTATTACATGACATAACGTGGTATGATCAATGACCAAGCAGCTCAACATGATGATGTGAAAATATGAATTAAAATAAATAAGGGAAAGAAATGAAAGTTTAGACTTGACAAAGCATCAAATCATAAACTATCCCCTAGGGATATCAAACCACCTAGAGTTCCTCCAAATAGCCGGACCCATGCAAATCATTTTAGCTATATAGCACAGAAAAGAGGCAATTTCAATGTTCATGTTTCTAAAACACAGCCTGTAATTGTGTTATTATTTATTTAGCCAACACAAGTGTCTATATCAAAACCTGTGAAGTACGACAGGTTTACGCTTCAGAACTTCAGTCTGTTCTTACAAAGAAATACAGCGAAACCATCCTTGGTCTGCTAAAAACAGTACCCCTGCATTTCACTCTTCTTGCATGTAGCCTACACACAACAAACACACACCTCCCACCCACTACCACATTCTCACTTCCCCTCTTATCCATTTCAGCTGTCTTTGTTTGACATCATCTTGCCTCATCTTTCTCTTTCCTATAATTTAAATGTGCACACAACTCAACTGACAGCTGACAAAGGTGTGTGTGTGTGTGTGTGTGCTGGCGGAGTGAGCGGGGTGAGGTGTGTGTTGTAGGAGTTGTTCGGGTGTCATCTTGCTGTTTATAGAGGACAGGATCCAGATAAGTGCTGCAGGATTGCTAGTTTTTTTTAGGTGTTTTGGCTGGACTCATACTCACTCATTATTATCAGCCAAGGAATTATCAGTAATAACACTGAGTTTTGCCCTTAGTTTCACCCTTCAACTAAACTGTTTGTGAGAGGAGAGCTAATGGGGGATCAAGTTTACTCTCTGAGGACCAAAAGCTCCTTGTGTAACTGTAGTTGTTATGCCATGTTCTCTCTTTAAATGCAACCTTCTCTTATTTAAGCATTTTCTACAGATCAGAAAGCATATGTTGGTTAAATATATTGCCCTTTCTTCATTCCACTGTAAACCAATGAATGGTTTCACCCTGTTTGATTTCTCATGTCAGCCACTCTTAATCTGCTCTTCTTTACACATGGAAACACACTTTTAAATGAGATGTGTATCTCAATTGTGTGTATAATGTCAACACAGTGAAGTTGTTGTTACAGAGAGACTTTTAGGTGACAGTTGTTGACTGGCAATCACTGTGAGCAAACAGAGCAAAAGTAACAGCATCTTGTTCAGCAACAGCAAAACATTTTTAAAGATATAGATAAAAGAAAACTAGAACCATGTCTGCGGTTTCTTCTGGTGTCCTCCCACAGTCGAAAGACAGCAGTTTTAGATCAGAATCAGAATCCGCTTTAATGGCCAAGTAAGTGTGAACAAATACAGGGAATTTGACTCTGGCTTTTTGTTGCTCTCAAAGTACAGTAACATTTGACCACTATACCAATACGTTTGTATATACAAAGTGTATAATATATACACTTCTCCCTAGACTTGTTTTCATGGTCCACATCCAATGCCGGAAATGGGCTGGATATCACTGGTACTGAGTACCGGCACTTCTGATTTTTGTCCACATGAGTACCGTTACTTCTTACTGAGTACCGCCCTCGCCTGTGATGAGTAGGTAGGCCTATGCACCTGTAAACACCTGCGTAACTGCGTCCCTCACATAGCAGCTTAAAGGCTGTTTTATGGTTCTGCGGAGGCTCCACGCAGAGCTTTCGCCGTAGCCTACGTAAGTGGCCTGATGTTTATACTTGTGCGCTGAGGTGTGCGTCGAGCCGGCGTGTGTGTGTGTGTGGGGAGTGTGTGGTAGAGCGAGGGAGAAGTGAGAGAGTGATGGTGATTAGCTTCGGCGCGAGTATCGACTCTAGAGTCATAGTGAGAGAAACAAAGTGTCTCCCCTGTTCTTTCTGACCACGGTGGGAAATCTTTAGCAGGAAAAGTTAACCCTCTCCTTGATTTCATGTTGTGTATGGAGAAGGAGAACCAGGAAATGAGTCAGGGAAATGCAACGGTACCAAGCCACGGCCGAGCAACGTGCGTCGCTGCGACGTGTAGTTACATTTTTCGAGAGGTGCACATCAGGCTACGCCGTAGGGTCCGGCATAGACGCAGAGGGGTCTGCGGGGGTATGGCGTCGATTCGACGCAGAAGCATAAAACAGCCTTAACGCCGACAAAACAGAGCTGGAAAACATTATCACAGCTGAATATTTCATCACTGTAGCCACAGTTGCTGGTGAGCAAAAACGTCAAGCCCTGAATGTCTGCAATGAAATGTAAACACACACAGTTACTTCCCGGAGTCATGGCGTTACCATGAAGTTGCCAGGCAACCAGTGGAGACTTAAAGGATGTCACAACTCCTGGCCAAGAAATAGTCCTGCACATAACCTCCTGTAAAACCTGGTCAGTTTTACATTTAGGCTTTTCTACGGATTAAACAAATAGGACATTACATGTTAATCAGTGAGCTTTATAGATGCCAGCAGGTTGATTTTGTTACCTTTTGAACAGAGCCAAGCTAGCTGTTTTCTTCTGTCTCCAGTCTTTGTGCTAAGCTAAGCTAACGGGTCACTGCAGCTTCATATTTAACACACAGACATGAGAGTGGTATCAATCTTCCTATCTAACTCTCAGTAAGAAAGTGAATAAGAGTTTTAACCAAAATGTCGACCCATTCCTGGAATAAAGCATCTCAATCACAGCCCTACTGGGTCAAGTTGTTTTTGACACAGGAGTCCAGTATTTAGAATTTTTTTTCTGTTTCTGTCTGTTTGAAGATTCTCACACCACAAAATCACTGTAGTTTTTCAAGTCTACTCTGCACTGCCACACCAGTATTTACCCCCCATCATGATATTATGTCAGTGGCTTAGGACAGAGACTAACAAAATCACTAAATGAAGAGAATATGACAACACCCTCTGCTTCGTTCCAAGTGGCCATTTACTGAAAGCAGTGAGAGGTTGCAGCTTGTTTGCTTTTTACTTTAAGGTTTAGCTGAGGACATAACGCACTGTCGTGTATTTGTCTTGTTTCTGTATGAGAAGATACCAACTTGTTTTGGCAAAGAGAAGATGAGTCACTTGATGGTAGCCACTGAAGCATGAAAGGGGTGCATCAAAATATTTTAATGGCTTTACGGCATTCGGCTAAGTCGTTTTATTTTTTCATCACGCGTTCTCGGAGGAGATAAAAAGCCTGTTCCATTTTTGAAATGAATGCGTTTTGTCTTTGCCGACGACCTTGTTCAGGACGCAAAGTGCAAAAAGAACCAGATTACTTCCTAGGTGTCTGATTTATGTAACAGCTCATGGTAAGGTCAGCGAGGTCTAGGGATGGAATATAGGATGGATAGAATCAAATTATGTGGAGGAGAACAAAGTTCATGAACATTTAGTCGAGGAAGTTTCCAGACATAAAGAGCTTTCACGTTTTCAGTTATTATTTTATTTTTTTTAAGATTATTTTTGGGGCATTTTAGGCCTTTATTGACAGGACAGCTTAAGACAGAAAGGAGAGAGAGAGAGAGAGGGGGGGAATGACATGCAGCAAAGGGCCGCAGGTCGGAATCAAACCCACGGCCTCTGCGGTAAGGACTGATCCTTGGTACATGGGATGCACGCTCAACCAGGTGAGCTACCCAGGCACCCCACGTTTTTAGGTTTAAAAGGTCTATATCCTCGACGTTCCACTTCTGGGATTGCTCCGTTGCCAACGGAAATTCTACCGGATTTCACTTATTTAGGCTGGATATCCATTGCCTTGGGCTTCCTTTGTGTTGGCATTTTAAACTCTGGTTGATTTATGAGGACTGTGGTTAACCTTTTCTCAGATCTCTGCAGGGTAAATCCAGACAGCTAGGTAGACTATCTGTCCAATCTGAGTTTTCTGTTGCATGACTAAAACAACGCACACGTTCCACCAAAACAAGTTCCTTCCCGAGGCTATTTTGCAGAGGCACCGCAGCTTTTCCAGGTGCTTAACACCGCCCAAGATGATTGTGATTGGTTAAAAGAAATGCCAATAAACCAGAGCATGTTTTTCTCCCATCCCGGAATGCTGTGTGGACTAGTCAGACCCTCCTTCGCCGCGCTGCGGTGGAGGAAGGTCTGGCAATACGAGACCGTTACGTTTATAAGTGGCTTTGATGATACTTTAAATCATATTCCAGCACAGAGTTAAAAAGAAAACTTTAGAGGAAACTCTTCTCTTACCACTTTGTGTTGTAAGAAAACACTGATTTCACCATATTGTGCCATACTCAAGAGCTCTGTGTAACTGGTGCCTTTATCAGACCTGGAAGCAGGAAGAAAAACTAATGTTGCATAAATCTGTAATGCAATATCTAGAAGTGAGGATCATCATCAGCACTTTTTGATTTTTAAACATCAGTATTCCCAGTTGTTACCTTTTTAATATATGTATGTTATGACGTAGACCTTGTTTACGACCCATTCAAGAGTGTCGGTTCGGGTACACTTGAACTCAAAGGTTCTTCATCTGATAGAAAAAAAGAAAAAGAAAAAAAGATCAATAGCCCAGTATAATGAAATTGGTTATCAGTAGGGATGTCCAGATCCGATCACGTGATCGGAAATCGGGCCCGATCACGTGGTTTCAGACTCGATCGGAATTGGACATTACCTCCCGATCAGGACTCGGATATATATGTATATATATTCTCATTATTTTTTAACACATCTATAGTTATGCGGTGGCACAGAGTTAGACCCTTTTGACTCCACACAGAAACAGCAACGCGTGCGGCATGACATCACTTTGTTGCAGAGACGCTATTGGTTAAATACCGGCAAAGTAGAACACGGAAGCAGCTTGAAGCAGAAAGCGCGAGTATATCTGCGGTCTGGAGGTATTATAAAGTTGATGACAACAACATTGCCATAGCAAACTGTGAGATATGTAACAGAAGTGCTCTGTTTGTTAACAGAGTTGTTGAATGTTAAAATAAGGTGAATTAAATAAAAAATAAGGAACATCCTGTATCTGTTTTTTCGCTCTTCTTTATTCTTTTTTTATATATTATAGAAGTATCGGATCGGGACTCGGTATCGGTAGATACTCAAAATCAAATGACTCAGACTCGGACTCGAGGGCAAAAAAACCTGATCGGGACATCCCTAGTTATCAGGCTTTCCAAAGTAACAAAGAAATTCTATGTAAATTGCAGTAATTAATATTGTATAAATGTTGTATTTGCATATTTACTATGCACTGCCCTTTACTACCTGCATCTTTTTAGTAAAAGTGCTGTAAATAAAACTATTGTATACATTACATTAGTGGTATATAATGTAAATTTGCTATCATTAAGTTTTTTCCTGCTGCTGCTTCATAAGCTTGTCTTATATGAATTGTGGTAGCTGGACAGTAAGAAAACTCTGTTTAGGGACTGTTCATTTTTTATTAAAGGGGTTACCGGAGGAGTTTTGGGATCTTTAGTCAAAATAGACCTGACCCTCCCTTCGCCAGCAATACATTTTTCTATGACCCTCCAAAATGATCGGGGAAAAAAGGCATGACCCTCCCCAACAATTTATTGATGCCTTCTGTACTGGTTTGAGCTTGGCATAGATGTACAGATAGCCACTGTTTCTTTACAACCATGACATACATGACTTAACCTCTGCTTTCTCATCTTACACATCACACTCCACTGTTATGGTGGCCATTTCAGTAGATTTACTCACTAACATTGTTGTGGAAACACAATAATCATGGAAACTAAATGCACACTTCCTGCATTACTGCATTACTACAAATACTACGTTACACCTCTAGTAAACTAGTATTCACATGAAATAAAACAATAAAACATTAAGACCAACAAAGCACACTGGGTAATAACAAATTCAACACATTAACTGGTTGCTATGGACTCGTCACTAGGCTTCCTCAGTCATTGTATATTTTAGCATATAGGTAAAGCTGCCGAAGCTGAACATTATCTAAAATTCCATTTCTCAGACGAGCGTCAATTTGGGAGTTTGCATGCTACCACTCCTTCCTTCTCAAATGCCTTGAAAAGGCTGTCGTTTGCACATTTCCAAATCACCGGGACCCAGGCGCGGAGCTGTGGGTGGCATTGACACCTGGCCCGCCCAATCAGAAATTCAAAGTTCACAACAACCGGATTGCTGTTGTGGCCAACAACTGGAAACTTTATACATTGTTTGTCTGCTATTTAATTACTAAATCCACTTCTGAGACTCTTTTTATGCGAGAAATCAACTATGTAGAGCTCAAATATGGGCCGTTTTACGAAAATTTATGGCTAATTGCAAATTTGGTCTGACTGTGTCGGAGTTCAGAAGCTCCACAGTCTGACGTGACAGCTGGCGGGTGCCTGCCGGAGTTGCTGGCTTGCCGCCCGGCCTGTCCACCTTCACAGACCCGCTGTGAGCTGGCTGGAGCTCTCTCAGGAGACTCGCGGACAAGAGGCGTTTATTTCTCCGATCGTTTGTTTAAATAACTCAACGCACATATCCATTATAAGATTAACTGGAACCTGTGGTTTTTTGAAGTTATAATGCTCCACAAGAGATTGCTGACCGGGCTGTAACTCGCACACACGCGGCCACGGAGCAGGCAGAGGAGAGGGAGAGCAGCGTCTGACAGGGCAGAAAGATACCCATCTCCCTTTGACAGTCTTGTAAATAAATTTTAATATGTATATTAGATCTGTCTGTCTGTCTTCCTCTGTCATAGGCGCCGACACGAACACACGCCTATTAACTCGATAATAAAGCCGTAAAGTAGGCTATCTTTCAACTTAGGACAGCGCCACTTCTCACAAATACAGATAGGATTGGAGATGAGAAGTTTAACTGACATGCTCCACGTAGCACCAACTGCAATGTTTGATTTTAAATGAATGTAGCCTACTGGCAGTCTGGCACACGTGGATGCTCAGTATTTTCCGTGGGTACTCGAGCTCAAGGCAACGTTAAACCTTTGAGCTAGTCAGATTCATTATATTCCATCTTCATGTCAGTGACGATACTTTGGCAACCGGTGGCACAGTTAGCTATAGGGTTGCATTCTCAAAGAAAGCAACTCCAAACTCGTGTTGCTGTCATGTTGCAATTTTTGTTGGGCCAGTCCCATCTGCTAGCGATGGGGGGCCAAGACTGAGAGCTACATGGAAAAGTATGCACCAAACAAGCCACTTTCAAATTTTTGTTTTCATGAATACAAAAGTTGGGTGACACCCAAGAAAGTATTGATTTAGCTGTTCTAACTTGTGTATTTTCAGGTCCTGACTGCATAGAAGTGGTAACAACATTAAATGCAAAGCAATCCAGCCAAAGGCGAAGTACAGTCCCTGATTTCAGTGCAGCAATTTTCTGCCCTGAGAAATGAATGTATAATGTTGCAGTTAAGTAAGATATTATTACCATTCACTACGTACAAGCAATATGATCAAATTTAGCGAACAATACAATGACCAATGAAGTTGATTTTGAAATGTATTTTTTGCTTACCATCGTAAATTGTTATTTCAGCACATGTAGCGATTATCTGTCACATAATGATATCTAATTACCGTCACGTTTTACTTCATGTTTAAAAGTATTGTAAGGGGCAAGATACTGCCCTATCTGAGGGGCAGTTTCAGTTTCCCTGTCACACATTTTCACCCAGAAATGTTAAGTGAGGATCTTTCACTTTTTCCCCCCAACTTATTTCCTTTGAACCCTCCTGAAATGAGCCTCCACTGCACTGCTATTTCTTGCTAATTCTCACCCCAGGCAGATGATAATAATAGTGCTTCACAGACATGACTCACTTCTCATGACAGAGAGGGCGGCTCAGAGTGAGACTGTCCATGCAGATATGACAATTTCACAACTATCCACAAACTGAAATAATATACTTATATACTGTTAGTCATGTCGCTGCTGAATACCACTAAGTCCTCAATAAATGCATGTTTATTTATGTGCTGAAATAGCAAAAAGGGGGTCCTTGCTTCAGCCTCACTTAGGATGCAATTTTTACTTTGATTTAGATTTAGCACTTTTACAGTTTACAGAACTGAAAGTAATTGGTGAGTTTTCTATATGAATAAAATGAACAATGTCCAATAAATGCCCTGAGACAGATTATTTCTAGTAGAACCATGAATGAACTCTACTTAGAGTATCAGAGGCGATTTAAGAATTTTTTCTTAATGAGACGGCTTGACTCAGGGTCACAGTGGACTAATGAGCAGAGGCACGGCACAATTTGTGTGTGTGTGTGTGTGTGTGTGTGTGTGTGTGTGTGTGTGAGATGTTTAGGTCTTTGAATGAGATGATGTGTGTCTATAAAACAGAGTGTACATGTATGTCTGTGTTTGCTTCATATATTGGGAAGTACGTTCTGAATATTTCTTGAGGCAGGATGGTGGTTTATCCTGTAATAATGTCAATGCATTGCATGCACAGTTCACACACAGCTTTTACACCTTTTAGAAAATGTAATTTATTAGCTACTAGAGGGCAGACAAACTCCCAAACAAGTATGACAGACACACACCACTAACATAGTATAACCATATAAATAGAATGAGAGTAGAATGGACATTCCCATTCAAATCAACCTAGCACAATGGTCAGAGCGGCGGACATTTTTATTTCTACCAAATTAACGCATTTGCCGAATTAGCTATGAGCATTTCCTGTTTACAATACACCCATGATTTTACTGACTAGTTATCGCTGGATTACTGTTATACTGAAAAAAAACGTAGAAAAGTGATGATTCTCATGCAGGTTTTGGTGTTATAAGAAGAAGAACCTTACTTGCCAGCATGAGCCAAGAGTCTCCAACTGCTGACAGTTTAGGTAAACGGGGCCACGTTCAGCATTGACAAAACGTAGCAACATGTTTTTTTAAACTGAAACGGGGGTGCGTTGAGTTTACAGACACGTTTCTGCTGATTGGGTATCACCTGTGATACAGCCAATAAACGAGAGATACACCCACCAAACGAGAGAAAACAAATCTCAACTCTCAAAGCCGTTGCATACTGCTTCACACCGTTCCGAGGAAATGGGTCGTTCAACCAGGAAACCGTAGCAAAACGGTGCACACCGCTTTGAGATTGAACGTGCCCCAGGCCAAAATAGACTAACTTCCAGACAAAACGTAGCAAAACGTTTATTTAAACTGAGCGTTGAACACCCTGCTGTGCACACAAGCCCACTGCCTTTTTACTACCACGAGTTTACATACATGTCACTGCTGATTGGATAACATCTCTGACACACCTACCAAACGAGAGAAAACATACCTCAAAGCTCGTTGCACACCGTTTTACACCGTTCCGATTAAACATGTCGTTCAACCCGGAAACCGTGGCAAAACGGTGCAGACCGTTTTGAGATTATGCGTGCCCCATGATTCACCTAGCCCTTTCACCTCTTACAGTATCCTTGCATAAATTGTATACATACTGATAAAGAACATCTCTCTTTTCTGTAAATCATTTTGTTGCCAAATGTTGCTTTTTCTGCAGAAGTGCCTGCTTTCTGCCTATTCATTGCAACTTCCTTATCCTCATAGAGCTGGATTGTGTGTATGGAAGAGAGTGAATTAAGGTAAAGCCCTCAGGCCTTTATGTGATTTTGAAGTGGGCTAACTTACAATATTTTCTGTATTTTCTGTTGCTCCAGTAGTAGAACTTTTATCTGATGACTTTGTGATACCTACAGTTGTTATCCAGCAGGTTTATGCAGACCTGAAGTTATAATGGAAGTTTTAGATGAGAGCTATGTTTAATTAAATTACATATTTATCACAGCTCACACATATATGCAGAATAATTGTCTGTTCAAAAGTTCATTCTCAATCCTGTACGGTGCAGATGACAAACCTGATCCTTCCCCATCTTTCATGTTTTAATCACATTTCCATTATCAGCTCCATCTATAATTTAGTACTTCTTTTATTTCTTTCTGTCCTCGTCTTTTCATATTCCACTCACCCTCTCTCATATGGTAGTGAGTGAATAGTGCAAGAGTGCCTCAGTAAGCAGCAAAGTCTTGTTAGGACCAATATGTTACCTCTGCCAACATCAATCCACTCACATTGGTTACACATTTGACACCAAAGACAGTTGACGTGGGGGTGCTGGATGTAACTTGGTATGCCTTTGACCTCTTGATTGGTTTTGCAAAAGGAGGGTTGAGAGTGATGGCTAGATAAAGGATGAGAGAGGTAGGCAGAGAAAAAAATCCATAAATCCATGCAATTACCTGAAAATCAGGTAAAAAAGAATCAGGCCAAATTAAATGGAAACATTCAAGATTCTCTTTTATAATTTTGACTCAAAGACATTTTGTCTGCTCCGATAAAGAAATCAACAGTATTACATTTTTAGGAAGTTAATATCAAAACTTGAGGTGACAAGGACATGAGTAAGAACATTTAGTAGAAAACAAGGGAACCATCATGGAAATATGATTGTTAGATGAAAGCAAAATCCTGACTAAATGAATAATTGATTCATTGTTTAAATCATTTATTTTTACTTATTTATTTTCCTCCAACTGACTCATCAGTTAATGGAATAATCATAGCAGCAAGTTTGACAATATCAAAGTTAAATGCTATAAGTACTTGAATCATATTTTACACATTGTGCACTAACTGAATAGTAGAACAAAAATGATCTCTCTCTGACCCCTCACGTGTGCTTTGGTTGTCTGTGCTTTCCTACCAGCCAGGTTGGGCCAGCACAGGTGACTGGGCGGGTATACTGTATTACATCATCTATCTAACTCCTAAATGTGCCAGATGATATCATTAAGGTAGAACCGTAATATTTCAAATTCCCATATTCTGCAGAAGTGGTAGACAGTTTGTGCACATGAAAGCATCATCTTCAGTAGCACAAACCACAGGTGGGACAAATTTAGTTAACGAGACATCAGTTCCATTATGTGTCCCATTAAGCATGCTGGTGAGCCAGCATGGAAAATACCAGGGCCCATTACACCTGCGCATTACGGGTACAACATGCCACGTCTATTGATTGAGATCGAAAGTCATTCATTCCAATAGAGGGTAAATTAGGAACACCTCTTTGTGGCCATCATTGAATTTTCTAAAACGTGACAAAGTTGTGTCATCACAACAACTGAAAGTAGAGGTAGGATTGTTACCATTTGCGGTGGTTGGTGCAGAAACAAGAACAAGAACGTTGCTGTCTTTTTACCCATGAACAGGAATAATTTTATTCAAAGCAACGCACGACCAAACCGGACATAATGCTACTGGAAATTAAATCCCCGGGTCTCTGCAGTGATGATAGATGAAAATTAAAGATTTAGTATCTTCTCCAGGTGTAAGCCTGGAGGGTATCATATAAAACGAGACGTTTATGGAGAAAGAATAAAGATGTAGTGTGTGTGTGTGTGTGTGTGTGTGTGTGTGTGTGTGTGTGTGTGTGTGTGTGTCCTGCAGTTAATCTTGCATACTACTGCCCATCCTCGTATGTTTTGTGCACCTCTATGACTGTATGCTCAAGGTTGTCATGGTTGTGGTGATTCAGTTCATGACTTTTGAAAAACCTATTTTATTGACAGTTTTACACCGTCATTGACTGCTGACTCCTGACTCCTCTTAACCGGCCGCTAGTGGCCACAAGTATCAACAACTGGTTCTGTTTGGCTGTGGCCGTAGAAAAGCGCTATATAAATTTAGTCCATGCAGTCCATTTATATAGCAAGAGGCATTTGTGGAAAACAGCTAGGCTAAAAACAAGCCTTACCTAATCTGTTTTGGCTCAAAAACTGACATCCATAAAAAAGTTTGGTCTCATTTTGAACCAAAGCATCTGCAGATTAATTTCATACCTGATATGTTATGATCCACTAAAGTTAGACACGATTCGAGATAAATAAATCCTTGTTTTTGTTATCTTCGCCGCCATCTTAACCCTTGTGTTGTCCTCCCATGCCAAAATTGATTTAATTTAACACATTTATGTAGCATTTTTTTCAACGTTTTTTGCGCTTTTCTTCCCACTACCACCAGTATACACTTATACCAACTTGTTTCCACTATTTTTAATAGTTCTCACTTTGGGATTTTATAGTCAATAAACCATGTATCGTTTATGAATTTTTATCTAATTTTAGAGTTAAAAAATGCAAAAAAGTATACATTATTATGACTAATAGTTAAGATCAGGGGATGTTTATGGACAATCACAAACTGTCAAAGTTTAGTCAAATTGATTAAAACACCCAAAAGTCAATGATAGTATTGAACTGATCCTTACTTTTACTTGTGAAGAACGTTTCATGGAACCATCTGTGTTACTTTTTGGCAATTTGGTTGAAAGAAACCCACATTTCTGATGTAGAAACTTTGAAAATGGGTCAAATTTGAGCCGAGGACAACAGGAGGGTTAACTATAAAGCTGCTACGGGAGCCGGTAGAGGTAAAAGTAGGGAGCGAGTGGTTTTTTTCAGTGATGGCAAAGCTGGAAATAGGACAGTGGCGTGAAGCATTGCAGGGTGGCAAGTCCACGAGCTACTGCGCGCACCTAGCAGCCACCGGTGGGGGGCTCAATAGGGAGTGTAGAAAACAGGGACAGCTGTTTTGACGTGCACAGTGTATTTTGGCTTCAACGACAATTGAGTGAGCATGATTAAACTCTCCTTTGTTTGAGAGGGGAGAGGGAGACACACCTGTCAGAGATCTGCACTCTACTGAGTGCACTTTTCTAGTTTAGACAAAAGAAGCATTGTCTAAATGTTAACTATTTTTTCACAATGAACAGTTTTATATAGATTCATACAGATATTGTGGCAGTGGTGAGGAATACGGAACAATGTGAGTGCTGCCACCTCATCACAGAACACCTGTGCCAGTCCTCTTTCCTGTTAACATTTTTGGAGGATCAATTAGCTTACATCACCTACATCACCAACTGCTGAAAGGTTTGAAAATCTACCCAGTAGATTTTTGCTGTTTTGAAAACGTTTCTGCTCAGCAGCAGTGATCAGTGGTCCTGATGCAGAGTGCATCAAGTTGAAGCTCCATCTGCCAACATTAAAGGTCTCTCATCGATTTGGCTCCCAGTTGATTCCTGGCATAGCCATCAAACCCCCTCAATACACACATTTAGAAAATCATAAAATATACAATAGTTTGACCACGAACATATAGCACTGACCGAAGGATACAACACACATTTGTTGCTGTAAGTATAAGTCATTATCACAGTTTTTGGCTTTACAGGCCCACTGTACACAGTAAACCAGACCTAAGCCTTTCAAGTGTGTAAGTAAAACTCTCAAAAACCCTTTATTAGTTACAAATTGGAACAAAGCTCACTGGACCACAGGGAACCCCTTTCTAGGGCTAAATGTGGGCCAATAATCATAGTCATTCTTCAAGTCTTTAAACTCTCTGCCTGGATGCCATGGTTATATTCATACGGAATGATACCCATAATAAAAAAAAAAACATTCCTCATTCTGCAAAAAACAGCAGGAACCAAAATTCTTTCAGTGATCATATTTGAATGTAAAACAAGTTTATACTTACTGCTAGTTGAGATATTTCAGAGATGTTTTATATGACCAAAGAAACCGTTAACACAGCGGTAACAGATGGTGATGTTTTGCCAAGAAAGGGTTGGCTTCTGTTAAAACAGCTTAAAATTAAGTTTTCAGTAGATTTATTATTTTCCTGTCATACTCTGAAAAGAATAACCAGCAGTGTTACAAATACAATCTTACAGTGTTCCAAGTGATTAAAAGTTGAGTCTTATACCTCTGAGAAAACAATCCTACAGCTTTAATACCTCTGATTAGTTAAACGTGTTACTCTCTTTTGAGTTTGTGAAGATAAGAATCTGTAAGCACCACCTGACGATGACCTTACTATCTTGCCACCACAGGCCATCATCATTCATTTTGAGTAAATCTCAGATTTAGAACTTTATAAGGTGATAATCAGTACAGCTAGTTGTGGTTCCCCCAAGTGGCCAACAAACAAAAGAAAAAATAATGTTGGCTTAAATGTTTGGCTCTTACCCTCTCTTAACAAATCAAAAACAAAAAGTTGTTGTTTTTGGCATTAATGAAACAAGGTGATGAAACAAAAGTCATTAAGATGTGTCTGGAAATCTTCTTGGACAGATACTGCTGGTAACTTGAGGCCAGATAGATGAGGAAATTAAAAAAAGGAGAGTTGGCATGATACTGTTTCCCAGAGGTAGTGTAAACCATTCCCTATGATCAGCGAAGCATCACACAAAAAGATAATGGTAAGAGAGAGACATCAGAGTGACATCAGAGTGTATGCTTGTTAGTAATGGCCAATATCCATCTGCTCAAGATATACTAATATTGATAAAAAAATATATAAATTCTGCATCTTGGTATTTTGCTATCATGTGTCTGAAAACATCAGTATTGCCATTTGTAGCTCCCAGCAGGATTGAGAAAGAATAGTCACCAGGGTGCTTGTCATGTTTGAAACACATTTGTCTTAGGGACTGTTCGTTATTCATTTCAGGGGCCACCGGAGGAGTTTTGAGATCTTTAGCCAAAATAGACCTGACCCTCCATTCACCAGCAATACATTTTGGATGACCATCCAAAATGACATTGGAAAATGGGATGACCTTCCCCAATAATTTATTGATGCCTTCTGTACTGGTTTGCACTTTGCAAAGACATACAGATAGCTATTGTTTTTTTTACAGCCATGACATACATCACTAAACCTCTGCATTCTCATCTTACGCATCGCACTCCTCTGTTATGGTGTGGTGGCCATTTCAGTAGATTTACTCATTAACATTGCTGTGGAAACACAATACGCATGGAAACTAAATGCACACTTCCTGCATTACTGCATTACTTCAAATACTAAGTTACTCATCTAGTAAACTAGTATTCACATGAAATAAAACAATAAAACATTGAGACCATTCAGCAAAGCACACTGGGTAATAACAAATTCAACACTGGTTGCTATGGACTTGTCACTAGGCTTCCTCAGTCATTGTATATTTTAGCATGGGTAAAGCTGCCAAAGCTGAACATTATCCAAAACTCCATTTCTCAGACGAGCGTCAATTTGGGAGCTTGCATGCTACCACTCCTTTCTTCTCAAATGCCTTGAAAAGGCTGTCGTTTATATGTATATCACCGGGACCGAAAGGATATTTGAGTCGGGTATGGCTGCAGCCTGGAGACCTCCCGTCTCATGCCATCCCAGCTTGGTGCAGTCCGCAAGCTTTGACTTTTCAAAATAAAAGCTTATGTCTGGTCCGCCATGATTTCGTACGGTGTTTTGGATGTTTTTGAACTAAACAGTACGGCAATCATGCTAATGAATAAAATTATTTTTTCATCAGATGTCTTAGTTACAACACGATGGAGCTAGCTAAGCAGTTTTGTGTTTATATGTGCGAGCGGGATTTGTCCAGTTTGGGAAATCCCACGGTCTCTAAAGCTAAATAAGGAGGGACCCATCTGCTAGCGATAGGGGCCGAGACTGAGAGAGCTACATGGAGCCACATGGATAAATATGCACCAAACAAGCCACTTTGAAATGTTGCTGTTCTCATGAATACAAAAGTTGGGTGACCCTCCCCCCTAGGCTAAAACAAATTGGATGACCCTCCCCTCAACAAAGAATAAAAAGACATGACCAAACCCTATTTTCCTCCGGTGGTCCATTCCATAAATACCGAACTTTCCCTTACAGTGGAATATTATAACTATGTAAAAAATGCCCTAATTTTTTAATTGCTCAGTTTGTTCTTGGGGGAGACTCTAATTTAGCTGGATCCAGCCTGAATTAATGTGCCATTAATTTGTCAGTAATTCATATCTGTCCAGTGCAGGAGTCAGGCTGCAAAAGATTTAAATGTCATTAACAAGACATTATACCTCTAGATTATGAACTACATTCTGCTTGAGACAGAAATGTAGGTGTTAGAAATTGTATTGTTAACTGCTACTGTTAGACTTGAACCGAAAAGCACGACTATGAGACAGTCAGAGTTTGTAAGGAAAGTTCAGTTACCTTAACAGTTAAACTTAAACACAGGCAGAGTTAAAACCAGGATATAAGTCACACAGGCTAACAAATCAGAAGAGGGTCAGGCAGGCAGAAGGTCCGAAAAAGAGGCAAATAGGCTCAGAACAGGCAGATCAAGCATATATAAACTAAGTAATGCTGGAGAGCTTGGCAGTAACACACAAGACAATCTGGCAAGGGACTAATTGAGAGTAGACTCAGACTGGTATATATGCTGAGGGACTAATGAGAGAATGGGCTGCAGGCGAAATGACAGGTACAGTAAGTTGGTGATAAAGCAAAACCAGATGAAAACAAACTGTTAGTGGAATTCATGACAGAAATATGTTATTTTAACAGGAAAGTGTATTTGTATGCTGTGTTTCATTGTCTTGTGTTATTAAACATATAGCAGATATCCCACCCGTGTTAGTTAATTTGTTAACAAGATCAACGGTTGCATAAATCCCATGATTCACATGGTTTTGACTCATGTCTGGAGGTGTTATGGTGTAACTATTTCAAGTGTTTTGGAGTGACCACAAGGCAATGAAATGATCTTTCAAGTGCAAAGGTGAAAGACTTCAGCTTCAGACAACGCCTATGCAGCCACAATTAATAACAACACAAAACATCCAAAATGCGACAACAACAAGAAGTGCATTTATTGCATATATGCATATTCAGACAACAGGGCATTGGTAATTGTGTTACGCATCAAAGGTCTACCACAATGTCAGAAATAAAATAGCCAAGGTGCAGCCACAACAAGAAGTGCATTTACCCTGCCTGTCAACTGTGCTCATATGGTATAAAAGGAGTTGGCTATCATCACAATCTTAGCAATTATATTTCTATTGCAAACAAAAGTAACTTGTAGGCTTACTTGCCGGAAATATTTATGCTTCTTGTTGTTCCAACCAGATTCAGATAAGTGGGATTAATTCATGTTTGCACTACCGGACCGGCGTGCACTGTTGATGATTGAAGATTAAAATAATAGATGAGGCTATGACAGGTGCACAATATACAAACTACATAACACAACCTATAGTGCGAGAGCATGCACACCAGACACCCTCAAGCCGACGCACACAGACACATCGTAGGGTAAATAGTTAAATAGTTTATTGATCTCCAGTATCACCAGATGCAATTTAGATGTGATTCAATACAAACACAGAGGCCATGCTCTCCAGATGAATGGATAGGTTAAGCGTTGAAGTCAAAGTAGTAAAGCACTAGTACAGCACAGCACATTATGTTTCACTTGGAGTCATTCATGCCTGTCCACTTTGTAGTGGGACTGGTATAGCATGAAGAGATCAATAGAGGTATTTGTGATGGGGACAGTGAATAAGGAGTCATCGTAAGCCATTTCAAAGGCATGAGAACATTCCACTGTGGTTCTCTCTGTGACATATTTCAAATAAAAACGGACAAAGCAAAGTAGATGAATACTATCAATGCTCTTCTCAGTCTCAATCTTCATCCCTTCACTGTTCACTTCAAGTTCCATCAAAAACACAACAAACAGGTTTGAAATAGAGCAAAGGAAAAGCTGTTACTGAATGAGCCTGTGCTTTAGTATTATAGTAGTATTATAGTTTTTCTTCTGTCGGCCCACACAAACGTGTAAATGTGTTGATGTTCGTAATTTAGTTCTGGTGAGGCAATGTGCTGCTGTAACCATGACAACTACTCCGGCACATGCAAGGACACTACTCATTTCACTACCGGCTCTGTGTGGTCCGAACAACACAAACCAGCATTTAGGCATGTTTTCTTGGTGGAAATGGCACAATATCTCTCCAGTAATATCAGCCATCAGCACTATCGTCAGCAGTAATAAAAGAGCTGCACACAGCAAGCACCTCATGGCCAAGTGGGAATTTGTCAGGTGTGTATAAATGTTTTCCTGCCCGACACAAATACACGGAAGCACACGGTGTGCATGCAAAGGTGAGTTTATAAATTACAATGACCATGCTTTCGAAGATGA
Organism: Sander lucioperca; assembly: GCF_008315115.2. Taxonomy (NCBI): domain Eukaryota; kingdom Metazoa; phylum Chordata; class Actinopteri; order Perciformes; family Percidae; genus Sander; species Sander lucioperca. The sequence goes on from NC_050178.1 coordinate 5,077,002, forward strand.
AGCTATGTAGCAACAATAACTGCACTCATGTCATTTAATTTTCAGTGTCCCTTCATTGCATTGCAAGATTTTGTGTTCCTTGGCCAACCAAAGCTATCAAAACTTGTTTGAGCACATACAAACATAGGCACAACTGCACTCTTTACCATGTGCAACTGATTTGGTGTAAGCACAGCCCTCACTTTCCTAACAATCTGGTGTGCCAACAGAATGCAGGATGGTTTTATGGGATCCCTCTAACACTGCAGCAGCTGCCCGACACTGCTGATGTCTCATCTGTTTGCTGACGTGTGTGTGAGTTCAGTGTGTGTAAGAGTATAAGCTGACATGATGGTATGCGGAAACATAGGGAGGTGGAAGAGTAAGCAGTATGACTGCCAGGCAAACACCAGCTGTGATGGTTGGATACGCGTAGAATCACTTTCCAGGCGCAGTGGATTGATTAGGGGAAAGGGAAAGCCATGATTCTCATAATCTTCACCATAAAGTCTGTATCTCATGCAGGCTTTCATTTCCTAAAACGCAGGGCTCAGAAACAGAATACTAGCATGTGGGAAGCTTCTGTTTCTACAGTGAATAATCAGTCTTCATTTTTTACAAAAGTGGCCCTGCCAAATTGAATAAAGAGATTAAATTGTTTTGATTAGCACTATCTTAAGCTGTAATGCCAGTCATAATTTATGGAGCTACAGATATTAAAGATATTGTACGTCAGTGTGCTGAAGTATGCATATATTCATGCGTATATACATACTGTATGTAGGCTATACATACATTTGGATATGCATGCAGACTATGCCCATGCATCAAAAATCATCAAAAATTTGGGTTTACCAATATTCTTTTTTGTTTTTACTTAAACATTTTACATGAACGAGCATTTTGATAAGAATTGTTTGTCTCTAAAGATTTGGGACTAAGATATAGTATGTAATGAGTTGGACATTTTACAGTACAAAAATGAATGTGTCACTGCTTTACTGGTGGCCCCACTGTAATGGAGACACTAGTTCTAAAATAACTTACGCATGTCATTGGCATTTCCTGTTGCTTAAAGGGTGACATAAATGCAAGATACCGATATGTTGTCGATAAGCTACTAGCAGGCAATTTCTCAGTGGGGCTCTAGACTGACTTGTCTGTATGTAACCTTTTCTATCTGGCTTTCATAACATATTAAATATGATGAATGAATTTTCATCTAAAAACTATGGAACAGTGGCTCTAATACGTTGATAAGAATTCATGCGCATTCACTGGATTAGTGTTATTAGTAGGAACTCAAGCAAGGCTGGGTACATATTGATTTTGTTCTAAATTATCCTGGTGATTGGTGTGTATACTGTGTGATACCTGATACTTCCGACAACCTGTCACATACAGTAAAGTGTGGAATCAGCTCTACTGGGAGGCCATTTGTCATAATAATAATCCTGTTATTGAATAGTTCATCTAAATACCTTTTTATGGACATAATCCAGAATTTAAGACCAAATGTGTCCTCTTATGATGCAATGCTATCAATCATGGCCCCTGTTTTGATTGGCAGCCAGCAGCCAATATTTTTATTTTTATTTATTTTACACAGGCGTAGATTCGGCTCCGTTACTACCTCTGCTGCCGGCTTAATGGTTGAACAATTCTGTCCCCCCATTCCATGTTCGTACCTTTTTTAATACAGAGCAGTGAGGCCGAATAACGAAGCTATAGTAAGGGGAGCCAAATTTGAATGGGTTGTTGAATCCCATGTTTTCTGATCTAGGCAGCCAACAACTGACTGGGTTGTCTTATTTCATAGTCTGTGGGTTGCAGGCACTTCAGAGACTCAAATGTATAAAAGTGTCAAATACGTGGAAAAACGAGAACAAAAAGTATGTATTTACCTTGTTACCTAAATACCCACAATAAGATATAACAAATAACAAGTTATGCCAATTATAAAGTTTTTAGGTAAAGAACTTCATTTTGAACTATGATTTTTTTGCCGTTATTGGATAGGACCACTGCGGTAAGGACTGAGCCTTAGTACGTGGGGCACATGCTCAACCAGGTGAACTGCCAGGTCGGCTCAGTTTAAGCTATGTTTTAATGAAACCTATTTTTTGGAGCTTAACCAGTTTTTATTGTGAGATAAGTAGTTTGTTGGCAACTTTAGGAGTGAATTTGTGAAAACTTTTCTCTTGAAGTAATATGAGCTCAGCATTTTGCTCCCTGCCAGTGTGTCTGAGCCAAGGATTTAGATAATGACTAGATCAGTTTCAGAAAGCTATCCAAGTACATATCCCTCCAACGATTTCTATTTCAAGTTATCTTTAGTGCTCTGCTTTTTTCTTTCCAGTATATGCAGGGTCATACTTGAGGGATTAGAAGGTTGCTCATTATATTATATATATATATATATATATATATATATATATATATATATATATATATATATATATATATATTATATATTTAATTTAGTCACAAATTTGAATCTAGAGTCAATATTAGGGTTGGGTATTGTTTGGTTTGGATACCGGTGCTAAAGCGGTACTTTTAAAATGGTACCGGTGCCTTAACGGTGCCTGAACTGAAAAGAAGGGTACTAAACAGTTGGCGACATTAAAGAATGGCTTGTTTATTGCTAAGGCCATATCGTCAGAATTAAATGTTTAATAATAATGTAATCACTATAACAATAACTTATTTCACTAGTAAATAGCTGTTGAATGACAGAAACAACCACCAGATGGGAAAGGGGCATTTAACAACAACTTTGAAAGCACCACGAGGCTGTAAATTACCAGTTTCATTGAACGCACCGTCTGTGTTTTTCCGACAACGGCAGCTGCAGATTGTTACATCCCGGTGTCTGAATCATCTACAGTGAAAGACAGACAAACTTTACACCGTTTAGCGTTAACTGTCAGCATTGTAACCGTGTTTAATCCAGCTACTAGCTAGCGGTAGGCTAACGTTAGCTGCTGTCGAGTGTAGTAACTAGCGTCACGTGCAGCAGTGTTTCTGTTGCCTGTAACGTCTGTTTCAGAGCATCAGAGAGAAGCGCAGACATATCAGTGGCACCAGAATGAGGCACCGAAATCCGCGTTGCTATTCCTGCTGCAGCAGGATGTGTTACGAGGAAGTACGGCAAAATAGTAGCCTGTTAGGCACGACGCAAAGCCGAGTGAAGTGAAAATAAATTAATAAATGGCGGCATGCGATTAATACGATTAAAAAAAATTAACGCATTATGCTCGACCCTTAATCGCATCACGATTAACGCGTTAATGCTGACAGCCCTACTTTTAAGAGGAGACACAGTCTGGCATCACTAGCTTAGCAATGATGTAATGTGTTTCGCTTGTGCTATGGGAGACCATGTAGAAAGAAATTGATTAGACAAAGAATGGCACCTTGTATTGGAAATGTATGAATCAGTCAAGAGCAGTGTTGGTGACACTACAAACTGCTGATGGGCATTCATTTAAAGCAAGATGTTTGATGGTGCTGAAGGAGGCACTAAGGTCTAAAAGGATACAGTAACAGGAACAGTAATGTGTGCTTGCTTGTATTAAAGGACGTAATGAAGTGTGTCTCTGCTATACTCTTCATAAAGTACTGTATAAGCTCGGTGCTCTTCCTCAGGCAGCACAGATTGATTTGACTGCATTGCATACATATCTAGATAGATGTCATGTTACAGGCTCTCTAATGTTTGTCTGGTGCTCTCAGTGTGCTGTTGTTAATTTGCATGCATCAGAATGAGCTTCCACTTGTTTCTCTGTTGTTTCTCACTGATGCTGTTTTTCCCCAGAATGTACGAGACATGAGTCTTTAAAATCTACACCTGTTTCTGTTCATCTGCTTTAATTGTTAGCTGCAGAAGTGAATCTGACAATGTACTGTAGGCACCAGATATATGAAAGGCTGTTTGCTCCCAATCTCTTAAACTACCATCACTTCCTTCGTATCTGACACATGGTGTTCTGCTTGATGTGCTGCATTGATTTTTCTTTAAGAATACGCAGTAGCTTAAAGATGCTCGTTGACAATTTTGAATGTAGAATTGTGGGATATAAATTTAGCATCCAGGTCACATAAATGTGTTGATACTGCCAGTGAGCACACGTAACACAGGATCACATACTGTTAATATTGGCTCCACAGCCAGAGTGCAGCAAGCATCATACTCTACAGAGCAAAGCAGTAAGCTCCACTGCTCCCTGTGAGGCTGATGACCTACTTTTCCACTCCAGGCGATGACTTACTATGCCGTATCCAGCCATGTAAAATTCCCCCATCGCTTTTTCACTCTGCATATGAAATAGGTTGGAGGGAGAGGGGAGCTGGCTGCCGTGCTGGCTGAAACACCTGTGCTACTGATGGTAGTTTGTAGACAGTCACCCACTAGAACCTGTATGTAGTGATACAGTAAGCTAATCTAGGTCTTTGTTCCCTGACTGGAAGCCTGAATCTGTGGAGTAGCTGCATGAAATAATTCAAAGACTGCCACTATCTGCAGGCTAACAAAAAGAGAATAGAGAAAGGCTGGGTGAAAAATATGAGATTGTTAGTTACAGCCTGCTGACAGAGGGCAATGGACTAGAACCAAGTGTGTTCCACTTAAAAATTAGTTTCTTGGATTAGCATGTGCACACACACACACACACACACACACACACACACACACACACACACACACACACACACACACACACAATAAAAAATGTAATAATTTAAGAATCGGAAAGTTCATCTTTCATCGAAACCTTCGTTTTTGGTGTATATTGACCATTATGTCCTCACAGAATAGACTTGTCTTGAGCCGTTTTCTCATATAAACTCCAGACAATGTCCGGAGTATCAGGTCCCAAAATCTTCTGGAGTTTCGCATGCGAACATGTAGCACGCAACAGGAGATTGTCCATATCAGATGTGTTCTCACCTACTAGAAATACTCCTTTTGGTTTATGCAAGGGTGGTGCCTGGGTAGAGCGTGCAGGAGGCAGGACATGACATGTATTACACCGCTGTCACATAGCCGTTCGCCGTCCTTGAATTTGTCTGGCGATTTCAGCATTGGCCCTTATCGGACAGAAGTTCCCGAATCTCATTGTCTCTCCAGATAGACATTTTCGTTGCCATCTTCATGTAAATCACTCTTTTTTGCCCTTGGATCTTTGTTTTTTTCCGCTTTCGTGCGAGCCGCGATAGAAAGGTCATCAACACACCCACTCGCTTGCCGTGATTTCTCCGCATAATGTGCTGCTCTATTCACACATGAGCTCAATTAGGGATTGCACGAGTTTGTACAAGGGAGCTAGCAGGTTAAAGGCTGATTGATGTCTGATCCAACTGATTCGGACATTTGCGTTCTCACATACATCTCTGCTGGCTAATGTCTATAATTTCAGGTTTGCAGTGCATTTGTGAAAGGGGCTTTGTCAGGTTGATTTCATAAGAATTATTCAGTTCAGCATTAAGCAGATGCACTCAATCCTTTAATGTATTAATAATTGTTTCTGCTGCGTTTGTGTGCTTCATGAGGTTCATGACTGCATTTCCAACCTTTACTGTCATTTTTGCTCTGTTTTGGTCACAACCACTGATGGAAATATCTGACTCTTTAGCTGCTAAATGCTCCACTATGTTCACCAGCTAGTCGCTACTTTGGCTGGCTTCCATTTGGTTGCTGGACAGGTAGTGCGCAGTGAATTTATAGAGCTTTTTGCAACTGCCTGTTCTTGCTGGAAACAATGCAAATGAGAGTGGTGAGAACAAACCAAAAAGGTTAAATTGAAACAACTTAAGTTCAACACTCTGTAGAGCTGAGAGGAACTAAAGAGTTGGGTGATAATTCTCTGTGGGTTTATCATTATATGCAGTATTACCTCACCTTTTAATGATTGAGCTAAGGAGTTAGTTGGTTGTAAAGATCATGCACAATAACTGTGAACTATCACTGTTTTCAGAAAACATATTAGAGTTGGCTTCCAATGGCCAAAATCCAACAATTTATTGAATACTAATGCTTCTGTGTCTTGTTAAGTTATTGTGCACATTTGTCACTAAGTCATTATATTCAATTCTGATTTCACATTTAATAAAATGCTATTGAACACCACAGTAGTGAGTATATGTATTCCTGCTACAGCAGATCTTTACTGTATACATCAAATAATGTATGCCCAGATGAACTTTACATTTTGGGTCAGGAACAAAACTGTACTTAAAAATGACTCACGTCTGCTTGTGTCAGTCAGCTCTCTCAGTACATTGCCTCAGGGCTTTAAATAGCAACAGCCTCATTGTTGTGTATTTTGCCCATTTTCATCAACGCCCAGAGGAGGTTAACCTTTTAAATGGCTGTGAAAGCTAGTTGAATGTGAGCAGTCGTGATACCAATGTAGAGCGAAGGAGGAATCGTGTCTAAGCCAGGCAAGTGAGTCATTCTCCCATGGCAGTCACTTAGACAATAGATGGCCTATGATGCTGGCATACTGTATGCTGATGTGATGTGTTACATGTCTCCACAGAAGAAATGCCACAGCAGTGGGCTGTGTGACACAAAGATGTGAAACAGTGTTTGTGATTATAGGCCTCCCAAGGATGCTGAGATATTGTTTTGAAATAGCAGAATGGATTTATGACGTGTGTGTGTGTGTGTGTGTGTGTGTGTGTGTGTGTGTGTGTGTGTGTGTGTGTGTGTGTGTGTGTGTGTGTGTGTGTGTGTGTGTGTGTGTGTGTGTGTTAGTCAGTCAATCCACCACTTTGGTTCAGACTGAAATGTCTCAACTGTTAGCTGGATTGCCATGAAATGTTGTACAAACATTCATGGTCCCCAGAAGATTAAGCATTTGGTAACACCACTAGCAGGTCAAAATATTTGACTTTCATTTTTATCCAATGAAATATCTCAATATTTATTAAATGGATTGGAAGACCCTTAACATACATGCTAAACTAAGATGGTGGACATGGTTAACACCTGCCTAACGTCAGCATGTTAGCATTGTCACTGTGAGCAAGTTAGTATGCTGCTGCTAGCATGACTCTTAGTCTTGTTTTTTTCTTCAGAGTCAGAATGATACTGCTTGCAAATAAGAATTTAGTTCCACAGAGCGAGCTGAGTGTGTTTTGCCTGCAGCCAGATAGGGACCTCACTCAACTTGTCCAGTAATTAAATGTGCCAGGACAAGTTTAGTTTTTTTCTGTGAGACAGCTTTTTTAATTGCCCTTTTCTGGTTAGTTCCTTCAAGGCATGGGCGTACATTTCATCTAACACTTGGGGGGGTGGGGACAATAAACATAACATTTCTTACGGGCAATTGTTGAAGGGGACACAACTAATACAGCCGAGATAGGATAAGTGTAGTTGTGGAACTCCAGTAAGTAGGCTGGCAAACTATTCACTTTTAGAGAGTATTTTCTCTAATACAGATGATGCTGAACTGAGAACTAAGCCTCCTAGCAAGCAAGCTAGCTAACTAGCTGGCCGGCTAGCTATAATGTACTTTCTTTCTTTCTGTATTTCTGTAAATTAACCTGTAAAAATAATGCACTCATTTTGGTTTTAATGCCATAATTAGTAAAGGTTCTTCGGAAGTAACTGGGTCATTATTAGTGGCGAGGTGTGAAAGGTGTGTCTGCACTGGGGATGATGAGTTATAGAGTTTTCTATAAAACAGTCTGCCATCCTGACACTTGCTCATATTTGCATTTGCTTGCAGTAAAGCAAACCACTAATCCGCTTAAAGTGAAGTGATGCAGAAAGCAAGAACAAAACAAGTGATTGCCCGCTGCTCCTCACTGAATGCTTTGAACTTCATTGTCACTCAATGCTACACTCCGTTAGCCTCCGTTACCAATCTCGCTTTTCATTTTGCTCCTAGTTGCTGGACTTGCAGCAACTCTGTAATTATGTGCAAACTGGCAGATAACCTGTTATGAATAATCATGAATGTACCAGGCACTCGTGTTAGTTCTCATCCCACCACTTTTTCTCTTGACCAGTGCCCTCCATGCTCAGTCCGCTCACACGCTCACAGTTTCTCCGCATCGTCATCCTCCCCCTCCATCTCCTGCTCATTTGTCACTCTTGTCCACCTTTACTGTCAATGCCTCCTATCTGTCCGTTTGTTTAACTACCATTTGATGAAAGTGCTTTTTCTTCTCAAGCTTTCCTCCATATTGTCCTCTATGTCATTGTATTTTAAATTGTGATTAATTACTTTCAGGGTTATTAGTTTTTGATGGATATATGCTGCTTTGTCCCTGCTCAGTATCTCCACACCTTACAGGGTTAAGGTGGTACTGTGTCAGCTTTACCAAAGGGAATCTGTGCCCTTTGAGCTACACCAGAGCAGTTTTTACCTCCTCCCCATTGTATTCAGCTATTCTCAGCAAGTTTATAATGTGACTTATGTGGCCCTTAAGCTCATAAGTAAAGCATATGGATCAAATACAGGCCACAGGAGGTCTGGTGTCACTGATGCTTTTTACTACATTTCTTTTCAAACCAACTCCCCTCTAACTTGCCCTTGTCACGTCTTACTCTCCCTGCTAGTCTGGACGAGGACAAGAGGACGTAGACAACCTCTTGTCTCCTCTGAAAGACATGAGTCATGATCCCACTTTTATTTATTTTTTACCTGAAGACAAGTAGCCTCACTAGGGTTACACATGTGGAGGTACAAGCTATCTGCCACAGATCCAACACTCCTTCTTGTGGGGGTCCAGACAGAGTTTAGAAGATCCCTCACTGGCTTCCCACTCACAAACAAAGTACAATAGAGTAGGTCTGCAACTATAGCGATTATTTTAATTACTGATTATCATGTCGATTATCTCTTACGATTAATCATTTAGCCAATATGATGTCATAATTTGCTAAAAATGTCCAACAGTTTCCCAGAACAAAAGGCGTCGTCTTCAAATTGCAAACAGTCCTAACCCCAAATATAATATAGTTGATTTACAATGATATAAAACAGAAAACAGCAAATTCTCATGTTTGAGAAGTTGAAAATATTAGAATATTTGTAATTTTTGCCTGATAATTTAAACACTTAGTCAATTGTCAAAATTGTGTCTATGAATTTTCTGTCAATTTACTTATCAATTAACTCTGCAGTAAGTAGAAAGCAACAACAACAAAAAACGCGAGCATTTCACGTAGAGTAACAACGCTTCCTGCAGCTCTCTCTCTCTATGGCTCTCTCTCAATGACCTGTGATTGGCCAAAGTCTCCTGTCACAGCTAGATTGTCTTAAGCCTGACAACAGAGCCAAGCGGAGGTGCAGAAGTCTAACTTTCTGTCAGACCACTTGAATAACAATGTGCTGAAAGCTTAATATGGAATTTTTGCGCAATGATGCCAAAAATATAATGCCTACCACAGTTTTAGGGCGTTTTCACACATGAAAGTCCGAACCAAGGTCCGTACCAAGGTTCATGTTTTTGTTACATTGTATACATTTGATCCGGTAAGTTTTGGTTTCACACTGCAGTAATGCAAGCGCACTAAAGATCTATACGTGACAAAACTACGTTCTGCTGTCATCACATACGTGAGCTGCGTCTCCAGATACTTCTAATTGATTGGTTTGTAGACAGGCTTCCCCGTCCTCTCGTATCCTCTCTCTGTGTCGGAGTTTTTTCAGCTGACTGCTGCTCTCCCCTACTGTCGCGGCTCTTTTTGTTTTGTTGTGATGTTGAGAAGCAAGACACTGGAACTTTCTGGAGAATTTATTCAGAGACAAACGGAAACCTACACTGTACATTTACTACCACTTAACAAATAAACTGCTGATGTATTCTCTGCTCTGATAGCCGACAGCTGTCTGCTCTGAGCGCATTCACCGTCACTCTCACTCTCTCATGTAGCCTACACACTAAGCACCAAGCTATTCCTTAAAGGAGCTATTCCCCGGTCTTGTAACACAAGGAGAGCCTGCCAGAGCTTCTTCTATTTGGTCCGAAAGTCCGAACCATCCAAAAAATGCTTTCACACTGTAAACGAACCGGACCATGGTTCAGTTTGGTCCGGACCGAGACCACCTCTTTTGGTCGGACCAAAATTTGGTCTTATGATCCGGACCGTGGTCCGGGAGAGGTTTCACACCTCTAATTTTGGTTCGGATCAAACTGAAAAGTCCGAAAGTCCGGACCAAATGAGGTATGTGTGAAAACGCCCTTAATCAACTAAGTGTTTCAGCACTGTAACAGCCACTTGTTTATACAGTAGATCAGATATAGATTGACATGCGTGGCCTGGTTGACAGGAGGGGCGTAAAGTTTTATAATGATACAATATTATATTGATTCTTTGGACAACTGTACGATATTTGTTAACATCACAAAGTCTACCACGATACAAATTCAATTCAGGGGCCCTCGACCGATATGAGAGGATATCAAATGCCCATTTACTTTTGTACAATCAGTTCCGTTTATATTAACTCAAAAATCAACAAAAATACGATTTTAAAATGTTATTACTGAACTCTTCCAGCCATTTAAATGAAAAAAAACTCTTCTTTTTAATAAAAAGATTAAACATAAAGTGGAAATTTCAAAATAAAGTTGCATCTTTAAGAAGATATGTACCCGCGGCCCTTTTCTGCGTATCTCTCTCCCCTTTTCTGTCTATCTGCACTATCTAATAAATAAAACCTAGATATATTAATCGATGGTATTGAATCAATGATCATTGAATCGATATATTCAGCCAGATAAATGTATCGTTACATCCCTAGTTGACAGGTGATTGACCTGTGAGATTCTGTGTGGATGGTTGTGTGTTTTCCACAATCAGGATATCTCATCAGTCCATGAATGGAGGCTTTGTGTCATCAGCAGTGGGTAACTGAGACCCTGGCCAAGTTGTGGATGTGAGTGGACCTGTGAGTATTGGATGCGTTTTAGAGAGATGGTTCTCTTTTCTGTAGCCTGAGCACTTGTGGTCCTCATTCCTCATGCTACAAATCATGTTGTTATTAATGCTGTGTGTTCTGGCGCTCACTGAAAACCAACTCAGAAACAAGTATGAATAGTTAGGGTTGAAGAAACCGAAAGAGGTGGCATCATCTTCTCATTGCCAGAAAGGGATTCTGAGTCTGTTGCAATGACACAAAGAAAAGAGCTTGTCCCCCTGCCAGCACAGCACACAGACAACTCTTTGTGATACTAATTGGTGTTCATTGCTGCTTCAAAACTGTTGGTTAGATACATCTGTTCACTTAGAATATTCTGTAGATTTATTCATAATAGCTATACTGAATGTTTTTAGCATTAGTGTTTGATCTTCTCTGTTGGGTAGATTACTGTTCACTGATTACTCATGTCAATATTTGAGCTCCATGTGAGACAGTTTGAGTACTTTTTTGGCACATAAAACTGTATTATATCCTGTAATATCTGTAATATCCTGTGCAGCGGCTTTTTGTTCCCTTGTGATTAAGCGTTGTTTTGACTATCATGAATGTCAGTACCTGAATTAGCAATGTTTGGTGGTGTCCCATCGGGATAAATTAATGTCCTGCCTGTTTGTTATCATGAATAATTTGATAAGTTAAACTGTTTACCGAGTTTAAGGTAAGAGGTTTTTGCCCTCTCAGAGCAATATGAAACAGATTTCCCTAATGTGTTCAGAAGACTACAAACAGGTGCATCATTGTCCGATAATCACTCTTATTTACAGAGTCTATACACCCAAAAATATTTTTGGATTTATGGCTCAGCTCTTATCACACTTTGTATAGTTTTGTCCAGTAAGTAGCTAATAAAGTTCTGCAGTACTGAATATTTAATGTTCATATTACTGACTTGCTGACAACACACTACCTCATTAAATTTGCATTATTGTTGATTATAGTTTTCAGCCACACAGTGTTGGTCGGTCCACCACTTTGGTCCAGACTGAAATATCTCAACAACTATTTGATGGATTGCCATTAAAATGTGGTACAGACATTCATGTTTAATTTTCACAACTTTGGCGATCCCTTAATTTTTCATCTAGCGCCATTTATGACTACACACTTTTAAAACCAACGACATCCCCATCAGCCTCAGCTATACCTTGTGTGCTTATAGATGTTAGTATGCCAAGATGCTAAACTACTGTAAGATGGTGATCATGGTGAACATTATACCTACTAAACATCAGCACTGTCATTATGAGCATGTTAGCAAACTAATGTCAGCATTAGCTCAAAGCACCACTAGTGCACGAATACAGTATCATAGAGCTGCTAGTCTTCTTGTAGACTCTTAGTCCTGTTCTGCTATAACATGTCCCACCCAGTACATATCTTGGCCACAAGGTATCCTAACCCTTTTCAAAAATGTTTATATTATGTGTTTGCTAGAAGAAATCTTTATTTGTCACACACACAATCATACAATGTGCAGTGAAATTTGTTTTCTGCATTTAACCCATCCAAACTAATTAGGAGCAGTGGGCAGCACCTAGGGACCACTACAGTTGTTGCTACAGTACCTAGTCAAGGTACAGTGGCAGGAGTTAGCATGCATGTCTTTATGGTGGGAGAAAACCAGAACACCTGGAGGAAAGCCACTCAAACACGGGGAGAACATGCACCGTGCCGTGTTATATGTTATAGACATATTGGCTCATATATTTTTATCTAAACTCCCAAATATCAGTATGTGCCTAAAAAAACGGCTAAGCTCTAATATATATTTTTTTTGTTTTTCATGTTAACACAGAGAAAGAGAGCTAATTAAAACAGTAATCATGATTTATGATCAATTCTGCAATGAAGATGAATAAAAATAGTAAGTTTGTATAGCACAGTTTATTGCCCTCTTGCTGCTGCAACAAGATGACCTGATACTGTAAAATCAAAAGTCAATTCAAAGGTTTTCCAAAGAAGCAGCACAACACTGGCCGTTTCTCCTTAAACTCCTTGAGCATAAAGAATGAGGGTGCCTCCTTTTTTTTGCTGCTGCTCAAGTGTTCACCTCCCCTTTGGAGCTTGAAATATTAATGGATGAGTTTTATTCTGGAGTCAGGAAGGTGACCTTTTTATGCATCTGTGTGTGCAGAGCGTCCACTTTCCACTACACACTTTACAGGACTTTTTTTTTTTAAACAAGCGCCTATAAATCTGAGCCTGTTTTCATATTATTTGTTCATATTTATCCCATAAAAGGAAACTTTGATGTTACAGATGGAAGTAGATTGCAGTCTAAAAGAAGATACTTTACCAGCTGTGATAAAGGTTTGTGTTCCTAGAGATAGAATGGAGAATGAATAGAAGCACCAGCCTAGTTACATAATTTAATCTTGATTATCTTTAAATAAGAAGGAAGTTTGGGGTCCCCTGCTGGAGCTGCTACCCCCGCGACCCGTTACCGGATAAGCGGAAGAAGATGGATGGATGGATGGATCTTTAAATAGGATTAAAACCTTTCTGCATCAGGATTCACTCAGGTATAAATTGTGAATAAAAAAGGATTAAAGAGAGAAGGTGAAAATGACCCTGAAACGTTTACCAGAAATAATAAATATCCATATATTATTCATTATTTGTATTAAATTAAATGTTTGTTTTGTGTGTGTTGGGTTGCTCTACTTCTTGTCAGCTACCTCTCTGCCTTCATTCATATGACAGTGAATGCAGCCCCAGACATTGCTTTTACACCCCTGCCTTTCCCCTGCGTTCCTCCCTCTCACTCAGAAAAGTGTTGGATGTGTGTGAATATGATGAGTGCTGACAGCACTGCTGGTCCCACTTGCTCCGTCAGCCTTGGGCTGGGCTAATGTTTGTTGGCAGGGCTGGGTCAGGTGGTCTGACAGGACAGTGCATGGTGGCATGGTCCGGACAACACAAGGGACATGCCAAAAGACTCAGACTCATTCATTTCAATAAGATATCAATTGTTTACACTATTATTTGCAAAGAACCAAAAACTGTTTATGTGCATGATTACTTATCTACTGTCTGACACAGAAAACAAATGACTTGGTTGTCTCAGTTCTAATCCTCTTAAGGTTTTCATTCTTACAGTAATCTATCTTTAATTCTTTATTTTTAATCCACAGAACTAGGACTTTTCTTACCCTTTAGGTGTCTTCCATCCATACTACTGATTTCAGCTCATGACTGTAAATATTTTCCACCACCATTTTTCAAAATTGTATCAATTCCTAGATTATTTTAAACTGATTGTTCATTTCAGGTTTCTGTTGATTGCAGTTTATGTCCTGACACTATAAAAAGTAAAGGTGCCCTGTAGGGCTGAAACGATTCCTCGAATAATTCGATTACAAAAAATCCTCAATGCAAAATTATTTGTCTCGAAGCTTCGTTAAATCAATGTTACCAACGTTGTATTGCTGACGGACGGTGTTTCCACATGGATCATTATTATTGTCGCACACCAGACGCTGCTCAGTCTGCTGGCGACACATGTCAGAGCGTAAATAGTGAGGGGCTAACAGAAGAGACAGGCTGGAGAAAACGACAGAAAGTGTCCAAAGTTTGGAATCAGTTCAAACGTAATTAAAACGAAAACTCTGGACTAAACGACTGGTCTACTGAAAAAACGAACTAGCTTATCACAATAATAGCACGACGTCAATGCTTCAGCATCTCAACAGAAGACATTTCTCATCCATTCCACGAAGCGGACCCAACAAAAGTAAATCACGGAGCTGCACGGACAATGAAACTACACCAAACACAACAACTAGCAAAAACAAAGACAAGAAAATACGTAGCAGTGACCACAATTTGATCTAAAGAGCCGACTTGTTGGCTATCCCGTCGGAGAAACACCTGATTGTTGCGCACCATTTTCTCTCACTCTCTCTCTTCACGGAGAAACAGCTGATCAATGATCTACTAGCATAAGTGTAACAGAGCTGTGTAGCATTGTAATCAAATATATAAATGAAAATAGATTGAGTATAATTAATATTTACATATACATATATTTACATATAGGCCTATATAAAGATCAGTCACAGGATGAAACTTGTAGTTCTGAAAGTTAAGTTGCACAGCTTAAGGTAATGTTTATGTAATGTATGCCTTAGTGTGAGGTTGATGTCATTTCAGAAAATGTTTTCTTTAAAAATTTTACAATGTAATATGGCACTTAAATGCACTTCATATGTTTAGTTTTTTGAGAGATGATATTGTAAGCAATGTAGGCAACAAAAATGTAGCTTTTTCCGAAAATTTAACCAAACTATTGTTTATTATTGCTCTTCAATAATAAGTATATAAGTAAGTAAGAAATAAGTATTTCTTATCCGATTACTCGATTAATCGATGGAATAATCGGTAGAATACTCGATTACTAAAATAATCGATAGCTGCAGCCCTAGTGCCCTGTGGTGTGTTTACATTCTGTGTAACCCACCAAAATAGGTTGACTAAACAAGGTCGACCAATGCATTTCCTTCCACATAATAAAATTGTTTGCTTTTTAAATTCAAAGCTTATATTGTGAACAACCATGTTTGCTAGCTTGCAGTCTTCCTTGCATTTGTGGTGTTAACGCCACCAACTGTGAAATCAGCGGAATAGTGTCAAAACACAAGCAAGCAAAATGGGGACGAACTCGTAAAAACATTGATCATAGCTCTAGCAGTGGACAAAAACTGCACAAAGTACCTTTACATTTCAGAGATTAGATAACAGAGATGATAACTCTGACAAAGCTATATAGGTTGTGAATAGTTCACAGTGATTGATTTCCTACCTCAAGTGTCTGCAAGTTGATTTTCAGAGCTCACTGATGTGAATAGAAACCAGTTTCTGCCTGGAGGAAAAAAAATCATTATATACATCTATGGTATGCTTTGGAAAATATATGAAATGTGTACTTACTAGATTAAAACATGCAAAGCCACCTTTAAAGGATCTTTCTTTCATCATGTACTTAGCATAAGTTGAGACAAGTATTCCTACCATGAAGCATTAAACCTTAAAAAAATAAATAAACCATCCCTACACCCTTCTTCTATCACAGTGAAACAACATTGAAATGAATAGTTTTTTTTTAATGCATGTCTGTACATCATGTTGTCAGAAATTGAAACATAAATAAACCAGACAACCCACAGGTCAAAATGTGATGTTAGTGGTTGGACATCACTAGGTCACTCATGTTTTCAAAGCAGAGATGGCATACCCAAAGTTCAACCCTGTTCCACTTACAAAGACAACAGGCACTTGAAATAACTAATCTTTTAATTTTCCAACAGGCGCTGGGGAATCTGGGAAGAGCACCATTGTAAAGCAGATGAAGTAAGTTACAAAACCAATCTTTGTCTTACTTTTTCTTTATATTTGTCTTTTTCAGTTTCACCCAAAGATGTATTCTCCACCTTGAAATAAGTGTTTCAACTATGAAATAATGGTGCCTTGGTACAACTGTAGTAATACTTGTTTCACGAAAGAAGAACAAATATTATGTCAACTTGTGTTTCTGTTGTTCCCTTTTGCTTGGACTGTAAGAAAATGTTTCAGCTGTAGATAAACTTTTAAATCCTGATGTGTGTTTGACAAGCTGGCTAATAAGAGCAAACTTTACCACGCTTCCACCTGATGACTCTCTTCTCACTGTTAAAGTTGCCATACCTCACTGATCTTATCTTCTGCGTTTGTCTCAGACACACATATATATATATATATATATATATATATATATATATATATATATATATATATATATATATATATATATATATATATATATATATATATATATATATATATACAGTGAGGAAAAATAAGTATTTGAACACCCTGCTATTTTGCAAGTTCTCCCACTTAGAAATCATGGAGGGGTCTGAAATTGTCATCGTAGGTGCATGTCCACTGTGAGAGACATAATCTAAAAAAAAAAAATCCACAAATCACAATGTATGGTTTTTTAACTATTTGTATGATACAGCTGCAAATAAGTATTTGAACACCTGAGAAAATCAATGTTAATATTTGGTACAGTAGCCTTTGTTTGCAATTACAGAGGTCAAACGTTTCCTGTAGTTTTTCACCAGGTTTGCACACACTGCAGGAGGGATTTTGGCCCACTCCTCCACACAGATCTTCTCTAGATCAGTCAGGTTTCTGGGCTGTCGCTGAGAAACACGGAGTTTGAGCTCCCTCCAAAGATTCTCTATTGGGTTTAGGTCTGGAGACTGGCTAGGCCACGCCAGAACCTTGATATGCTTCTTACAGAGCCACTCCTTGGTTATCCTGGCTGTGTGCTTCGGGTCATTGTCATGTTGGAAGACCCTGCCTCGACCCATCTTCAATGCTCTAACAGAGGGAAGGAGGTTGTTCCCCAAAATCTCGCAATACATGGCCCCGGTCATCCTCTCCTTAATACAGTGCAGTCGCCCTGTCCCATGTGCAGAAAAACACCCCCAAAGCATGATGCTACCACCCCCATGCTTCACAGTAGGGATGGTGTTCTTGGGATGGTACTCATCATTCTTCTTCCTCCAAACACGGTTAGTGGAATTATGACCAAAAAGTTCTATTTTGGTCTCATCTGACCACATGACTTTCTCCCATGACTCCTCTGGATCATCCAAATGGTCATTGGCAAACTTAAGACGGGCCTTGACATGTGCTGGTTTAAGCAGGGGAACCTTCCGTGCCATGCATGATTTCAAACCATGACGTCTTAGTGTATTACCAACAGTAACCTTGGAAACGGTGGTCCCAGCTCTTTTCAGGTCATTGACCAGCTCCTCCCGTGTAGTTCTGGGCTGATTTCTCACCTTTCTTAGGATCATTGACACCCCACGAGGTGAGATCTTGCATGGAGCCCCAGTCCGAGGGAGATTGACAGTCATGTTTAGCTTCTTCCATTTTCTAATGATTGCTCCAACAGTGGACCTTTTTTCACCAAGCTGCTTGGCAATTTCCCCGTAGCCCTTTCCAGCCTTGTGGAGGTGTACAATTTTGTCTCTAGTGTCTTTGGACAGCTCTTTGGTCTTGGCCATGTTAGTAGTTGGATTCTTACTGATTGTATGGGGTGGACAGGTGTCTTTATGCAGCTAACGACCTCAAACAGGTGCATCTAATTTAGGATAATAAATGGAGTGGAGGTGGACATTTTAAAGGCAGACTAACAGGTCTTTGAGGGTCAGAATTCTCGCTGATAGACAGGTGTTCAAATACTTATTTGCAGCTGTATCATACAAATAAATAGTTAAAAAATCATACATTGTGATTTCTGGATTTTTTTTTTTAGATTATGTCTCTCACAGTGGACATGCACCTACGATGACAATTTCAGACCCCTCCATGATTTCTAAGTGGGAGAACTTGCAAAATAGCAGGGTGTTCAAATACTTATTTTCCTCACTGTGTGTGTGTGTGTATATATATATATATATATATATATATATATATATATATATATATATATATATATATATATATATATATATATATATATGTGTGTGTGTGTGTGTGTGTGTGTGTGTGTGTGTGTGTGTGTGTGTGTGTTCGTGAACATTCAAAACGAACTAGCAAGCAAGCAACAGCGGTGCAAAATCTATGGTACTCAAACAGTCCATAAAAATTCCCCAACGACGACAACCTAAAAAACTAAATAAAATAAAAAGGAAAGAAAAGAAAAAAATCTTCTTTTTGGCAAAAGCAAAAGCTACAGATATCAACGTATTATCATGTTGATTAGGCGATCTGACAGAACCCCTATTATATAGAGTACGGCCGGTCGGGCTGAATACAAACTTTTGTCACAGCACAAATGTTTTGAACAGTAACACATTACCATAACATATGTAGATATTTTGTTTATAACTTCTTTATAGATATGTTTTGTTTTTATTTGAGAAATATCTCTTCCTAGTAAACATTTATCTCAATGGGAGGCTTTGGGTGTTTTTTTTGCCTTGATTCCTAAAGCAGTAACTGCACTCAGTTGGATAAAACTCCACCAAGGTATTTGTTTTAGTGTACCCTGTGTAAACAGGACATTAAAGGAGAGGAAGTTAGGAAAACTGTTTTCATAAAGCAGTTTAAAAACTAGGCAACTCTTTGTTTGCTAAATTGCTACTGTACATTATAATTTGCATCAACTTAAAAGCAGTAGGCAGGTTGACCTCAGAATTAATGTGGGGTCATCTCAGTATGCTCTCTCTCACTTCCCTCTGCAGCCTGATGAAGTCTGGATGATTGCATCTGATAGGATGCACAGACACTTAGTTCCCTCGCTCTCAGGTTCTGAGTAATAATATTGCAAGAAGTAAACTCAGGATACTGCATCAACTGGATGCTGCAGAGTTGAGGCAGTTTCACTGGATCATCATACACAGCATTCTGACATGATAACTGTAACGCAGAGTGTACAGTATATGCTTCTTGGTAGACAAAGTAGCAATTGTACGCAGACAGAAAAAAACTGCTTTTCAGCTTCAAAATATTTCGCCTTTCGACACCCAATTACTGTTCATGTATTACTTAATTTATAACAGAATGTGTTTTTCATGTTCAACTTAATAATTGATGTATTGATGCTGAAATATTCTCACTGATAATCAGTTATTAATCAGTTATTAGTGCTGTGAAACCCTAATTTGAATATGGCAAAAATGGCTACCCACTTATAATAATAATAATAATAATAATAATAATAATAATAATAATAATAATAATAATAATAATAATTTCCATTTTAAAGCTGCTATAATCAATGATTTTACTTTAACAAAGGATCAAGTGACCACATATGTGAATGGTGCTTCTCTTAGTGATGACCCCACAGATGATTGTAACCCAACACTGCAGTTGCCCTCAGCTTTACTGAGTGTTAGTGTTTTAAATCACACAGGAAAGACTTGACAAATCTGCGAACCTATCCTTTAGTGTACACTTTAATAAATGTTGCATGTGTTTTAATTCTTAGGATCATCCATGAAGATGGCTACTCAGAAGATGAGTGCAAGCAGTACCGAGCAGTGGTTTATAGTAACACCATCCAGTCTATTATGGCCATTGTTAAAGCCATGGCCAGTCTCAAGATAGACTACAGCAACCCTGGCAGATTGGTAAGACACACAAGCACACAAATGCTTAAAAACACTTTGTATTCTTTGTGAGAGCAGAAGGCTGACCAGCCTGAAGAAAATCATCATTGTGTGAGAATGAAGAATTCAGTTACCTTACTAACTGTGGACAGATCAGGATCTCCCTCAGGCCACAACAAACAAAGCCTGTTTTATCAACAGCATCTTGCAGTTGTATACCTGGTGTAGTCCTTAAGACTTATGCTTGCCCAGAACTGAAATCACAAGAGTGTGTCTTTGTTTCTACAACATACTGTGTCCCTTTCATTTTTATGTCTCATAATAATAATGGAAGACAAACTGTTGTGTCCACTGTCCATTATCTCTAAAACAAACATTTTACTCCTTCACTTATCCATATTACATTATAACCTGGTGAACAAAGATTATTTCAAGGCTGTGATGCCTCTGGGAAAACAGGTCTGCTTCATAAATCACGCCTCCTCTTAGCAATTCATGTTCAGTCAACACCAGTAAGCTGTGCAATGTCAAATGTTGGAAAGTGATTTTCAACATTTATCTTACAGCAGCCCTTTTTCAGCTGTAGAATTGCTGTAACTAGAAATTAGAACACAGTGTAATGCTTCTTGGCTCCATCCTTGTAACCTGCAGGAAATTGGTCCTTGTCTTACAAACTTCACCTTCTTCAACTTTGATCTGCTCGCTCCTTAAAGTAATAGTCAAAGAAAGAATTGGCTGCAAGTGTGGTTAATGCCAGCAGCTGCAGTGGCACTGAGAGCTGTTTTGGGGATTGGATTTGTTCAAAAGTTCTGACAAGACACATTTTAACCGCACATTTAGTTTGCCAGGTGCTTTCTACAGTCTCAGCAATGACACAAATTAATTCCTTGTTTTGAAGGCTACTACCTGTAAAAAGAAGAATTTAGTTTTTTAATAACTGATTCATCATTTTGTGTCTAGTTTGCATGTCTCTCTTTTTTGTCTGGACTAACATTACATCGTTACCTTCAATTGACTGTTCACTAAATCCCCTGAACAGCAACTGTCCAATCATAGCTTAGCAACTCTACAGTAACTAGGCAAGTCAGGCCAAGCTTTGGATTTTACTACAAATTACTACGAATATTGAGGTTTAAATATACCATTATTTACCATTAGTATTGCAAACTGTGTTGCCTTATAAGAATGGAAAGCTTGACAGGCAACAGTAACTAATGGGGTCAGGGCTCAGCAAGCGGTCAATTTGCATCATTTTAAAACATTTACTGGTTTCAGTTTCTCTGATGTGAGGTTTTTCAGCTTTTCTTTTACTCCTTAATAGAATAGATATATCATTATTGTATGTTTTATATAATGATACTGTACATTTAAAGGAACCTTGGATGTCATTTGTGATTATTTGTGACATTGTATAGATATAAGGGTTAATCAATTAATCAAAACAATTTCATTAATCAACAATGGAAATAATAATTAACACACACAGAACCTCATCAGCACATTCAATGAACCCTTATACAGAAACACATACAGTAGATACAGACAGACACCCTGTACACACAGACACACACACCACCATCATCAACATCAACAAGTCACAGCTTCAGGCAGAGATCCAGTCTACTGCACCCTGTGAACACTTATCAGCCTGTGAGCAAGTTGTCAGTGAGATCTAACAGTGGCTGAAGGAGTGCGTGTCAGCGTTATTTTGCTGTGATGCCAGCGTATGTGTGCTGTAACGGAAGATGTAATAAAAGGATTGAGGACTCTGCTGTGGTCATTAGAGCCCGATGGATGGACTTTTCTTTTTTCCTCTGACAGATCTGTCAAATGGCTATATATTAGTCAGTTAGTTTGTTGATATGCAGAATGCAGGCACAAAAGAAATCTGTAAACTGAACTATTATTTTCCTCACAATAAAGAATAGTAAGTGGTGATTGATGTTCACCAAGAATGAGGTAAAAGTCAATCAGCTGAAGAAAATCCATTAAAAATATAAAAACATGGCTACCCACAAAAGGAGCGTAGATGTATTCGCTGCATGACAGGGAAGCAGGTTGAGACAGATTCATTTCTCCTCAAATGTGACAAACACACCCACACAGTAGAAATTGTGAAATGTAGTCTTCATTGTTAATCATTCCTTTATTTTAATGAAGACTGCATACATATTGCTATTCATGTGGGTTTGCTTTTTTATCATCCTGTTTGTGATGTATGTGAATGTTGTGTCTGATGTCTTAAGCTACTGGGACCTTGAATTTCCCCTTGGGGATCAATAAAGAAAGTATCTATCTATCTATCTATCTATCTATTTATCTATCTGTCTATCTATCTATCTATTCAGAATCATTGGTGACAAAGAAACATCCTATCCCGCAGCTAGATACTGACCAGGGATTCATTATTGCTCTTTGTATTTTATCATATCACTAATTGTGAATAAAGCTCGGAGAAGATAGCTGATTTCATGCCAACAGGAAGATGGGAGTATTGAATGAAACAAGCATGATGGCAAACAGCAGCAGGCATGTTATAGCAGCCCTGTATGCTGTTACCTTGAGTCACACCAATTTATCTTAAATGTGCTCAGCCAATATTGGCTGGCATCAGCTTAGGTGTCAGTGTTATCCTCATCACATTATATTGTTACAATCATAACCTTTGCTTCCTTGGCACTAGTTCGGAGACACTGCCCTCCTTTATTTAGCATTATATATCTAAAGACAAATAGCTGAGAAGATTTTTCACTGTCTGTTGACCATTCTTGAGGGGTTGTATTTGCTTTGTCATTCTTCACTCCGTCTAACAGCTTTGCTCTAATGTAGATTACTATTCACTCATTTTATGTTTACTGTTTTATGTTTCCATAGTTTAAGGATTTTCTTTTAGTTCACTTGATGTTTTAATAGTGCCCATGTTGCCATATCAAAACTTACTATTATTGTGTCCTTAAAGGAGAGGTTTTAAATTTGTTTTTAGTCTGCCTGGTGGAAGTAGAAGAGTTATTGGTCCCTGTAGCTGTTTCTCCTGTCTATAGTGGCTGCAAAAAGATCCCTTCTTATAGAAGTGCCACTACAAAAATGCATTTAAAATTAGTGCCAAAGCTAATATGATGTCTTATGTTAGAAAAATGAAGTGGATTTCATCCAAAGTTTCCCCTTCAATGTACATATTGGTATGTAAGTGTTGCATTAAGATAGATTTATAGAAACATCGACCCATCCTTTAATTATGCATTATTATTGTTTACATCCATACACAAATCTATACAGTGGATAAAGATGGCGGATAAAGATGATGTAACAGTTTCCATGTGTTTTGGCAGTGATGCTCTCATTGCAGCTATCCTGTCCTTATTGCCCACTGCAGGACGATGCCCAGCAGCTCTTCGCCCTGTCTGCAGCTGCTGAAGAACAGGGCATCTTTCCTGATGATCTGTCCAACGTGATGAGGCGTTTGTGGGGTGACAGAGGCATACAGAGTTGCTTTGCACGGTCGCGAGAGTACCAACTCAACGATTCTGCAGCATAGTGAGTGTGAATTTGTATGTACATTTTAAACTGGGATGCCACTTAGGAATAAAATACATGTTTATGCTTTTTTCTAAAATAACTCCACTTTAATACAGAAATATCTTCCAGCCTTGTGCCGGCTTGCTTAAATCTATGATTTTTAATACACTACTCAGTTTTATAACATTCAGGCTGTCATTATCAACGTTGATGCTACATATCCTCTTCTACTTGTACATCAATCATCAAGCAATCTGCTCCTGCATACACCGACTCTGTGTTTCACCACTATAAATGTAAATGTGGCTACCTGTCAAATATGCTCTTTTTTCATCCTGCATACCTGTTTGATATTTATATTAGAAAATAGTTTTGCAGCTGAAACAATGCACTTAAATGTTATTTTAAAAAGATTATAAAACAGCTGAAGAAAGTGACAGTGAGAAAGGTTTTGGTGTTTTTTATATTTTATTCATTTTATGTTGATGTAATATAAAGGGGTGTTTTATATTCCTGCCATTAGGGATGTTGTTGTCTTGGTGTTACGATGGATCCAATGGTGCAGTCCTTTCAGCCTCTCTCATATGTGCTGCAGTGAAAAACCTGTCTTTAACTTCTCTAGGGAGCTATCAAGACTGGAAAGATAGTCCAATAACTTCCATTTAGTGAGTATTGCTACCTCTCTGGGTTTGATTATTAAAAATTGTAACCTAATAAGCAGATGACAGAATAGTTTGTCTTGAGGGATGAAAAACAATTTAGTTGGCACCCCTTTGTTTATTTAGAAGAAGTTGATTCATTTTGTGGCAGTGCTATATTAATGTAAAAAAAAAAAAATATATATATATATTTGTTTTATTAATGGCTGCTCTGATGAGACAGAAAACCATTTTTGTTTAATCATTTATTATGTTTTTAGGGTTTGTCAGCTCATTAATTAGTATAATTATGTGGACATGAAACACATAAATATTGAGATCTTTACAAGTGAAATGGTGAATATATATCTCTTTATGCCTGTGAAGCGAAGGTTGGCTGGGCCACTAAAGCTCCCAGCTGGCCTTGGATGATGTAATGCTTGCGTAAGAGGAGCAGGTTGTGTCAAGCATGGTGAAGACGGATAGAGGGAGAGTGAGAAAGGAAGACAAGAGTTGTTAATTGAGAAATAAAAGAGAGGGAAATTGAAAGAAATGCAGCCAACTTGATAGACTGAAAGGAGACAACCTACCGCCCTTTTCCTTTGTGTAAATCTTTTTCTCTCTGTGTTGCATTTTGCATACTATATATATATATATATATATATATATATATATATATATATATATATATATATATTTATATATATATTTATTGATTTGAACCCATGTTGATCACCTCGGAATTTTGTATTAAATAAAAATAAATGTTTTTTTCATGCATCAAATTTTACTAAATTGGAGAAAATCAGTAAATAATATGCATATTGCCATTTCAATCCTCCCAATAAGGCTAGTATATAGTACTCTGAGTCTAGTGGTAATCCCTCAGTGGTCTCACATAGACATTTCAGTCAGCTATTTCCCACAGGGAGTTATTATATGAATGCAGAGTAGATATTTGGCATCCACACTCTGACCTCATCTCAATCCCCACAAGCACACCAAACAAAGCACAGCAGATATTGGAGTGACAACAAAACGTTTACCCCCCAAAAACCTGCTTGAGATACACAGCCTTGCAGGTGTTACCTATATCTATCGCAGAAGACATAATACATAGTTAACTAAGATGAATAAATAATTTCTTAAGAAATGTCATGTAGAGTCGAGAGGCAGCCGATGTGCGAGCAGTGCATACATTGTGACAGGTTGGCAAGGAGTGCATCTGCACACAGGCGTGTGGCAGAAATGTGGACGTGTGGACAGTTGTTCATCGTGTGTGTGTGTGTGTGTGTGTGTGTGTGTGTGTGTGTGTGTGTGTGTGTGTGTGTGTGTGTGTCTGTGTGAGAGAGACACAAGCCACGGTGAATTTTAACTGAGGCCACAGCAGGGACGTCGTTAGGCCTATTTTAGGGGGGCTGAAG
The DNA here is from genome assembly GCF_008315115.2 of Sander lucioperca. Taxonomy (NCBI): domain Eukaryota; kingdom Metazoa; phylum Chordata; class Actinopteri; order Perciformes; family Percidae; genus Sander; species Sander lucioperca. Next base: position 5,102,612 of record NC_050178.1, read on the forward strand.
CTACCCCAAAATGTTCCTAAGCCCCCCCAAATAATTGCATTTTGAGTGAAATCAAAATGCAACTGTAGCAAGTATCTCACTATCATTAACGCTATCCAAATTCATAATTAGAAACAACAAATAATATATCCAGCTACAAAAAAGCCGGAAAGTCGAAAGTTAGACAGAAGTACAAAGAGTCAATGGCTATGAAGATGATACACCGTCTTGTCTCTTCTCATTGGTTTAAACTGGCAGCATTCAGAATGCTGCAGACTGGTGTGTTGCAAGTAGCTGCAGGATTTATCTTGTCTCGTCACAAATCTTTGGTCTGGACTTGCTACCGCACACACAGTGAGTGATACAGAGTGAAATTGTAAGTTGTTGTTAATGACTTTTACTTGCTTCACTTCAGCTACATTTACTTGAGGTAAAGATAAAGGAATATTTTAGTTGGCTATAGAAACCAATAGTCTAGCTAGTGTAACCGAGTGAAATACAAGAAATAGCTCGCCTAGTAAGGTATCCGAAGCTCTCTATTCTTTACCATTAATATAGCCTGCTATCTCTATAGTATTAAAACAATATCAATCCCTAAATACCATAGTGTCACTGTTAATGCTATTGTACCAGTATATCCTTCAATTCATTGAACAAATGGATACTGGAAGATATTTTAGGAGAGAGAGAGAGAGGGAGAGAGAGAAAGAGAGACCAAGGCATAGCCTAAACTAAATTATTTCATGATATTTATTATATATGCTTGATTCTGACCAACTTAACTTTCTGCATTCCTTTGATGTAATAAATTAAACAAGTATGTAGATGTTGCCTAAATGTAGACTAGGCTATATATGAGCATACATAGATCCATACATACATACTAGAACTTTTATTCATCTCACCATCAGGTTATTAAATTCAGACATACTTTAAATCCTCGTCAACCATATTGCAACGAGCTAGTTCAGCGTATCATGCCTGACTGGAGTAGTGTGTTTTTCTTTAGGAGTGGGAAGGGCAGACAGCATGTTGCCTGTTTCGTCATTTGGGCTGCCTTGTTGAGTGCAGCGGCACTGAGAACATTATATTTCACACAATTTAAGCTCTTTTTTAAAAAAATGAAATAGGATTAGTCCAACGAATCGTTCGGTTTGTAATGCGCACCTAACCGAAAGCCTCGTACCGAACAGTTCAATACGTGTACGTGTATCGTTACATCCCTAGTAATTAAATAGTCTTATTTTGACCTGCAACTTATCTAATAAAGAGAGGGATTAGGTATGGTATTACTTTACCACACATTTACACGGGCAGATAGATAGCGGTTAAGTCTTAGCCTAAAGAAGACCTCAGCAGGAGCACAGTCTGGCCTAAGTAAACCCCCCCATGCAGCTTTGATGTATCTAAAAGCTAACTTTAGAGTTTGTAAGTAAGATTTTGCAAGGCAAAGTTTTGCATAGCCTCGGGGCTAAGCCCCCCCTGTCTTTCAATCCTAGTGACGTCCCTGGGCCACAGGGAAATAATAATGCGAATGGACTGCATGCAAGACAACAGTCATGTTTACATCCCCAGAGCCAGCCAGCATACAATATCTGTCTGCAGTAAGGTACATTTATCATACATTAATTCACAATTCAGCCAGCATCGCCGGTGGGTAGAGTAATGACAACCAAAACATTTTAGAACAGAGGCCATGGCTCTCACGCTGGACAGGACGTCAACAGGACAGAAAAAAACCTAGCTTCCGGTTAGAAGTGCATGGTCTGATGTAACAAATGGAGATGCCGAATGGCCACGGGAGCATTGGGGAACATCAGCACAAACATTTCTTCCTCAAACTCACCATGAATTGCCATAACCAGTCTGTTGGTCAGTGAGCTTTACTAATGAAAAGATACGAGCGCTAGCAGTAGAAACTTACAATGGGCAGGGCACTAATAGTTTAAATATACTGCCTAATTACGAACGGTGCATTAGAAATGTTGGCCTCACACCATTTGTGTGTGTGTGTGTGTGTGTGTGTGTGTGTGTGTGTCTGCACGTGTGCGTGCGTAGCCTGGTTGTGTTTTTTATTTATATATATAAACTCACCAAAAAAAGAAACGTCCCTTTTTCAGGACACTGTATTGTAAAGATAATTCAGTAAAAATCCAAATAACTTTACAGATCTTTATTGTAAAATATGTAGACAATGTTTTTCATGCTTGTCCAATGAATCATAAACAATCACTGAACATGCACCTGTGGAACGGTCGTTAACACACTAACAGCGCACAGATGGTAGGGAATTAAGGTCACAGTTTAAAAAACTCAGAACACTAAAAAGACCTTTCTACTGACCCTGAAAAACGCCACAGAAAGATGCCCATGGTCCCTGCTCATCTGCGTGAACGTGCCTTAGGTATGGTGCAAAGAGGCATGAGGATTGCAGATGTGGCGAGGGCAATAAATTGCAATGTCCGTACAGTGAGTCGCCTAAGACAGCGCTACAGGGAGACAGGAAGGACAGCTGATCGTCCTCGCACAGGCAGACCACATGTGACAAAACCTGCACAGGATTGGTACATCTGAATATCACACCTGCGGGACAGGTACAGGATTGCAACAACAAACTGCCAGAGTCACACCAGGAGTGCACAACCCCTCCATCAGTGCCCAGACTTTCCGCAATAGTCTGAGAGATGCTGGACTGAGGGCTTGTAGGCCAGTTGTAAGGCAGGTCCTTACTAGACATCACCGGCAACAACGTCGCCTATGGGCACAAACCCACCTTTGCTGGACCAGACAGGACTGGCAAAAAGTGCTCTTCACTGACGAGTCATGGTTTTGTCTCACCAGGGGCGATGGTCGGACTCGTGTCAATCGTCGAAGGAATGAGCGTTACACCGAGGCCTGTACTCTGGAACGGGATCGATTTGGAGGTGGAGGGTCTGTAATGGTCTGGGGCGGTGTGTCAGAGGATCATCGCACTGAGCTTGTTGTCATTGTAGGCAATCTCAATGCTGTACATTACAGGGATGACATCCTCCTCCCTCATGTGGTACCCTTCCTGCAGGCTCATCCTGACTTGACCCTCCAGCATGATAATGCCACCAGCCATAGGCCTTGGTGGAAGAGTGGGGTAACATCTCACAGCAAGAACTGGCAAACCTGGTGCAGTCCATGAGGAGGAGATGCACTGCAGTACTTAATGCAGCTGGTGGCCACACCAGATACTGACTGTAACTTTTCATTTTGACCATCCTTTGTTGAGGGAAACATTTTTCCATTTCTGTTAGTCACATGTCTGTGAAAATTTGTTCAGTTTATTTCTTAGTAGTTGAATCTTTTTATGTTCATAGAAAGGTTTACGCATGTTAAATTGGCTGAAAATAAAAGCAGTTGAAAGTGAGAGGACGTTTCTTTTGTTGCTGAGTATATATACATAATATCTCTCTCTCTCTCTCTCTCTCTCTCTCTCTCTCTCTCTCTCTCTCTCTCTCTCTCTCTCTCAGTTACCTGAATGACCTGGAGAGGATAGCTAAAGCAGATTACATTCCCACCCAGCAAGATGTGCTGCGGACTCGGGTCAAGACCACTGGCATTGTGGAGACTCACTTCACCTTCAAGGAACTGCACTTCAAGTAAGGCCATGTAGCACTGACTTAAAATACACTGCCATCTACACTCTCACCCTATCTCCCACTTTTATCAAAACAAGCAGGTAATCTGAGCGGTAATATGACCCCCAAATGTTCACTCATCTCTGATGCTTGAGTGTTATTTGGTGATACATAAAAGACTGCCAGTTGTTAGATTGTTTTACTAGCCACATAAGAGCACATGAAACATGACCGATACTGAATAAAATATAAATGTCCTGTTCTATTTTGGGAAAGCAGCAAGGCAGAAACCTAGCTTGGATATTAAAGTAAATGCTGGTATGTCATCGTACGTTTTCTTTTATGCCTCCGCGCGGGCAACATCAGTGGCCAGAGGCTTTATGTTTTCGGCTTATCCGTCTGTCCGTCCCATTCTCATGAAAGTGATATCTCAGCACCCCCTGGAGGGAATTTCTTCAAATTTAGCACAAATGTCCACTTGGACTCAAGAATGAACTGATTACATTTTGGAGGTCACAGGTCAAGGTTACTGTGACCTAAATGTTTGGCCATAACTAAATAATTCCTACACTAATTATGACATTTCACACAAATGTCTAATAGGATAAAATTATGACGTGATGAGATTTTATGTGCTAAAACTTAACCTAATGTGGCATCATAATGTTCTGCAAAAAACACTTTTCTGTCCGTTATTCAACGCCATAACTCAGGGACAGAATGGGAGATTGTAACCATATTTCCCATTTGGTTGGATACTACTGAATTGGTGACACTAATATTGGGTGTCCACCTTGAAACTGTGGTGATTGTTTAGATCTTCTGTGCTGCCGGGTTGAAGGTGCGTGGGAATCATCCACGTTTCGCCAAAAAAATACACTTACTGTAATACCTTTTATTAAATTTCTTCAAAGTCTTCAGTACATATATTATATGAGTCTGAACAGATAACAATGTAGTGCAACTTGACTGGTTGGCAGAGGCATACAACTGCAAGGCAGTAATTCTAGTTTACATCAGTTTAAGCAGTGACATCACTGTACCAGCCTTCTCCACACCTGCTCTAAACAAATTAGACTTTATTTTGGTCTCAACATTAAGAGCATCAAAGACTGGCCCTGCTGGCTTGAAATGCACAACTCAGCTATAGAAGCCAAATTATACCAGCAATTAAAAGCTAAACTATCACATATGCACTGAGAGCTGAGTAAATAAATTAGATCCTTCTCACCATGCTCTAACTCAATAAGCTTTATGTAGTGTCCTCCATGGTACAGTGCTGTAGGTCTTATATAAAATATGCTCTGACCCACCCTGAGCACTAGTGTGGGATAGTAATGGATGTATAGATATATCTCTTAATAGAGGATGTGCAAGAGATACAGTAAGTGTTTTAACGTTTTTTTTCAACCGGACCAATACTGAAGCAGATACAAGTAAGGGATAATAGCGAGTGAGTCATTATTGCCAATGAAACTCCCACTTATTACACTGCTACTTACTAATTAAATCATTAATTTGACACAAAATATGGATTTCACCCTTGTGTTGTCCTTCTGAGTCAAAATTGAAAATTAACACGTTTTTTGTTTTTTTTTTACACTTTCGTCACTTATTTTGCCGCTTGTCATTAAAACATTTTTGTCTCTTCGACATTTTTTTAAAAACTTTTTTGTAGCATTTTTCGATGTTTTCGGCGCTTTCCCCTCCATTCCCACCAGTATACACTAACAGTACTTATTACTACTATTTCTACACTAATTTTTGGAATTTATGGTCAATAAACCTCATGTAGCCTATATGAAATTATATCTAACTTTTTAGTTAAAAAAGCAGAAAATATGAATTATTTTGACTAATTAAGATCAGAGGATGCTGATAGATAATCACAGACTGTCAAAGTTAAGTCAGAATGATGCTATAAAATTAAATAAAACACCCAAAGTTCAATAAAAGTAGTGAACTGATCCTTAAGTTGACTTGTGAAGAGCGTTTCATGGAACCATCCGTGTTACTTTTGGGCAGTTTGGTTGAAAGAAACCTAAATGTTCTGATATAGAAACTTTGAAAACGGGTCAAATTTGACCCAAAGACAAATTGAGGGTTAAAAATTATCCTCCAGAGTCTATGATCAAAACTGCGTCTGTAGCATAGAATGCCGTAATTGACCAATCAGAATCGAGTATTCAACAAAGTTGTGTAATAAGTATAGTGTAGGTGAATATACAAAATTTGTCATATAAAATTGCAAAGTTGTTTTGTAAAGCAGCTAAACAGATCTGGATGATAAAAAAGCAGCCACATGGCTCTGGTGTGACCTGTTTCCTGATAAACTCTGATATTTACCTTCTGTCACAGCCTCAATATTTGGCCTGAATAATACATGGAGGCAATCAATAAGAAGAAAGTCACGTTTTCATAATTCTGTCCTGTTTGCCATAACAAGTACGGAAAGGAAAACTTATAGATACAGAGAAGTGTCATTTCTTTAACAATGGCTTAATTTAGATTTGTCAAGGTGTCTTCTAACCTAAACACCTCATATTTGCTCTTTGTATCATCAAAATATAGTAGCTGTCCTGGATATGGTGGGCTGTCATCGCTTCAGCTCTCTGTAGGGTTTTGCTCACATTTCTAACATTCTTCGATCACAGTGCTCAGCTTCCCAATTAGCCAGTGCTTTGCTGTGAATATAGAGGCATGTCTGCTCGCATTGACGCCTGCAGTCTTTTATCTGACAGACATCTCTCCACCTCCACACCTCTTTTGTTCCCAAAGCAGCCTCATGAAAACTTAATGTACATCCAGGGATGGAATGTCACGCTAACTTTCTATTTCCTTCCTTCTTTGCCATCATCCTTCCTGACTGTCCTCTTCAATACCCCATTCTCTATCAGCTTTACCTTACTGTCTTTCATTGTGACCTCCTTCCTCCACATACAATGTATCTCCTTTGCTTCATTCCCTTTGCAGAATGTTTGATGTGGGAGGCCAACGCTCAGAGAGAAAGAAGTGGATCCACTGTTTCGAAGGAGTCACAGCCATTATTTTTTGTGTTGCACTGAGTGCTTATGACCTGGTGCTGGCTGAGGATGAGGAGATGGTAGGGAAAAATCCACCTTCTGGCGTGTGTGTCATTATCTGCATGGATAATATAATTTTACTATCTTGATAAATCTGCTAGTTTAGATTGTAAGGCATTACGAGGATATTAAAATCACCCATCTCTCCTTTTATTATAGCTTAATAATAATGAGCTCCAGGTGGTAACATTGGATCAATGGACTTTAATGATCCATTCACAGTTAAACCAATGGAGTGTAATTATGTAGTTCAAGTGACTTGAACCATTTGACCCCAATTTCTTGAACTGCTTATGAATTTAAAGCAAGTACCCAGAAGAGACTTGGCCAAAAGATGCTCTAAAGCAGGGATCTTCAACAGTGGGTCCGGGACCCCTAGGGAGTCCTCAGAGTCAATGCAGGGGGGCCTCCAAATTCTTGTTAAAATGTCCTCAAATGAATCCAACATCTTATTAGCAAATATAAATACCCACTGATGATAGGCTTACCTATAGGTAAGGTAGTCACTAGCCACCCACAGATACATTTAAAATCATGCCAATTATTACAATTATTAAGCTATTTTATAGCTTAGTATTCTATGCAAAACAATTATGTATAAAGGCTCTAGGCTGCCCTACACGTAATTGTAGGCCCAGTTTATTATGCAACTTAATTTTATACGATAAATGTTGTAACGGGTCCCTGCTCCATCTGTCTATCAGCTAAGGGGTCCTTGGCTTAAAAACTGTTGAAAACCCCTGCTCTAAAGAACATCCTCTACACTGGTTATTCCACACATTTCAAATATTGAACAACATTGTCCCCTGGTGGCAGCTCCGATGTGTTGTTGTGCTTCAATGGAGGCTGTAAGCTATGACCAATTTTGCTTCTCTTTAGAATCGAATGCATGAGAGCATGAAGCTGTTTGACTCCATCTGCAACAACAAATGGTTCACTGAGACCTCCATCATCCTCTTCCTGAACAAGAAGGATCTCTTTGAGGAGAAGATTACTCGCAGCCCTCTTACCATCTGCTACCCAGAATACACAGGTACCGCTTTAATAGTTGTACAGCTTCAGTGCAACCACAGACAGGTTGCTGTTGCTGCAGTCGGCACAGTGCCAGCTTACAAAAAAATCGCAACATAAGAAAATGTCATCTGTCATATTAACAACAAATCACTTCCTCATCTTTCCAAACTGTCGCTTTCCAGGAGCCAACAAGTTTGATGAAGCTGCCAGTTACATTCAGACTAAGTTTGAGGACCTGAACAAGAAAAAGGACACAAAGGAGATCTACACTCACTTCACCTGTGCCACTGACACCAAGAACGTGCAGTTTGTCTTTGACGCCGTCACTGACGTCATTATTAAGAACAACCTGAAGGACTGTGGTCTTTTCTAAAGGTATGATAGAGGGATGATGAAATATGAAATGTTATCAAACAGCTTTAGGTAATATAGGTGGCCTAGTGCTTAGACGATTTGTCAATTGATCAGCCCTAATTTATTCACATCCTAAAAGTGAGAAAAGTTTAACTCCTAGCAGCTCTTAAACTGTGATGATTAGTTAATTTTTACTAACATGCATCAACTGTTATTCAGCTTGTTTATTGAACTTGTAAAACTGGCACAAATAAGACACTGTGTGGAGTGACTTACTGTAGAGCACTTGTTAAGATCAGGAACAAACGAGCTGATTGGGGTCGTCCTGGTTAGACTTTTTAGCGTGACCTGCCAGGTCACATTAGCTGCCTGGTGCTATCAGGTCAGATCTTCAGGTCAGATTTAGTCTCAAGATCCACTTTCCGATGGGGCCCTTTTCACATTTCAAGCCATAATGTGCATGTGTTACACCACCAACTGACCATTCTCACAGAGCATTAGATAGCACTAAAAGAGGTTAAGGTAAAGCATGTCATGTTTTGTACATATTGAGGCAAATTTTATAAATGTGTGCTTTATAAATAAAATTGATTTAGCCGATTACAATGAGGTCTGCGGATTATCAAGAGTAACAAGACTATGTTGCTGTAAAGGCTGTTGAGTTTTGATGTCATTACTATAAGCACCACAAATATTTCATTCAACTCCAAGAATAACATAAAACTTAAAACCTCAGCAAGTAGAACCAGAACATCTGCATGGCTTGATACCACCAGGGATTTGTGATTTGGATAAACCAAATATTTTTGTGATTGGCAAATATAATGTAAATCTGTGTGATTTACTGTAGTAGCTGAGGACCAGATTAAATCAATTACAAAACATAAATCCAAGTCCTCGTGCATTAAAACAGTGAAATAACAGCACTTATCTCATTTTGTATTGTATTTGTCTGAAGTTGCTTTTTTTTTGTCTTTCTGTTCATGCAGAGCGATTCCCGACGCACACAGACTGCATGAGAGACTGCAAGAGCCATGTGATTATTACTGCTTTTCATAATGAAAACCATAACAGACTTGATTCCTAGAGGGGAACCTTAAAGAACATCAACAATCACTGATTTGCAACCATTACATTCTCTGTCAATTGTGTTAATATTTTTGTTTGAAATATATGTCTTACTGCTCTTGATCAGGGGTTCTCATACTATTCATACTGAGTGCCTGCAAATATATATTTGATCAAGGACCCCCTTTTCGGTTTTCAAATTAGATTTGTAACCTTAATTATATTATCCGACTGGTTTAAAGCTTTAGTGCGTAACTTTTTGATATTAATAAACATCCGTTACATTCAAGCCATTGCCAAATGAGCTGCTACAAGGCTAATTAAGACTATCAGCTCCACAAAACTCTCTCTGTATTTCTCAGTATGGCTATGTTCAGAAGATTGTGGCGTCCCGTAACTTTCCCGTGCAGAAACTCCAGTGAAGATAATTACCTTTTCTGAAGAGTCCATCGTGTTTTTTTAATCCTCCGTGTCCTCTTTGGCGACTAGCAACTGTGTGGAGGAGGGGTGGGGATGGTGCGCAATCACATAAGGCTTGTATCATGTGGACGCGCCGACAGTTTTGTTGTCATTACTTAGAATTCCTCATGGGGATGACAGAAACTACGCACTATAGCTTTAAGTGGAAAATAATTGTTGGAAGAGGAAAACTTATAATAATAACCCATTATCTCATCATGCCACGTGGCAAATGAAATTACAGCAAAATTAAAGTATTTTTCATCCTCAATAGGCCTTTTAAGGACCAATTTTAAACAGGATTATTATTTGATGAGTCTAATTTTTTGGGGTTTTTTAGGTTTTTATTTTACTTTCCTTATTTGCGTTTGAAGTTAAGTAAGAAGATACAGTACAAAAACAACTTTTTATAAAAATCACATTAACTTACGTTAGCTAATGTTGGCATTTTATGAACCTTTCGACTGCACAGAGCTTATTTTTTAGAAGAAAACAAACAAGCATGGAGAATGAAAATGGATAAAGGGGAAATAGTTTTTTGTACAATGTTTACACAGAATCAATATTTATGGTTGTACTAGTGCATTGTTCTTGCATGTCCATAGATTAGCTTGTATCCCCCACAAACTGAATAACATTCCTTAAGTAACTTCTTCTTTAAAGAAACAAAATAGAAGTGGTTATGTGTCACTTTTAAGATATCTGCAAGATTTTTAACTGGTTATGTCTGTTTTTAACATGGATTATTCTGTAATATTTGTTCCATTTCAAGTCTTTACGTATGTTTGTGCCTTGATATCTGTTTACACGTGTTCTTTAGAGACATGTTATCTCCATAGCGTGAATTAGGGCTATTTCCACTCCACTTTGGTTCACATAACCCATGATTTAAAATGCACCACAACACGGAGACAAAGCTGTTCATTAATATTAAGATTAAAGTCTTTCACTTGTTAAATGTAAATAAAGGTTTGCTCACATGATCTTTTATTCTTACAAAGTGATGTGTCAAAAGAAAATGCACAAAAAGCATATTATTCTGTTCCTCCATGTTCGGGCCAAACTCTACTTAAAATAAACTTAAACAAAATATAGAAAGAGAACCATAGAGTAGAAACAGAAAACATTTGCTGATGAAGATCATAAGATTGGGTTGAAAGCTCAGGAAAAGCTAATAAAGAGACCATTAGTTGAGATTATTATGTCTCATGTACTGAAGGTCAGAATTGAAATGGACTTCTGGGGATTGCCCCTGAAAGTGTTCTGTGTCATATTTTGAAAATCAATAAACACATATGAAGAAAAAAAATTGACTTCTGTGCTCAAATATAGCAGTATATTTGTAAAAACATACAATACTATGACCCAGAGCACAGTTATGAAATATTATGGAGGGTTGCACTGGCATTGCAGTATGGAGTGTGTGCAAATAGCGATTTGTGTTTAATTCTTCACATCTCTCACAGAAAAACCTCAAAGTAGGTGACCGGTAAATCTATGTTTGCCACTTGGCCATTAGCGGAAAGTAACTTTGTACATTTACTGTATTAAGTAATGTATTTAAGTATAATTCTGAGGTACTTGAGTGTTTCCATTTTGTGCTAATTTATACTTCTACTCCACTAGAGAAATATATTGTTTTTGCTGCACTGTATTTATTTTACAGATATAGGTACTGGTTTTCATAAAAAAAGGCACTCATATAAAACAATCTAGATATTTAAGACATTGCGATTATTCATCTGACTCAGATGATTTTTATTTACAAAACTGTTTAACTTTGTGTCCTTTCCTACTCCATCAATCATCTTCTGACCCCTCAGATTTATTTGTCTATATGAAGTAATGAAAACCTGCTCCACATCAAGCGTTTACTAGTGAAACGCTGCTTACACATTGATGCATTAGTATTAATAATCTAATATATCGTAATATATCATATAAAATAATTCATTTTGCAAAGTCAGTTTTATACTTTTACACTTTATGCTAAGTGAATTTTGCTTATACTACTTATAATGTACTTTTACTTCGGTAGGATTTTGGATGCAGGACTTTTGTTTGTATTCAAGCATTTTCACAGCTTTGTATTGGCACCTACTTTTACTAAAGTGAAGGGTCAGAGCAGTCTCCTACCACTGTGGCTGAATTACAATATAAAGTGTTATCAACATCCAAAGAGGTAAGGTGAGGCGAGAAGGTGCAGTCGTAAATGGTTTGCTTATGAAATGAGAACTAACTTGAGCCCAACACCGTGTTTGCATTTCTAAACGCCAATTAGGAGAATAATGGTGAATGGACTGCATGCAGACCTTAAAAGGTGTGAAAAGGTTTATATGCAAAGACAATGCAGAATGGTATTATGCAAGGTCGTGTTAACAAAGATCCACAAGGTGGCGACATGTAGATTCAGTCAATCCGCACATGTATGCAGAGGCTTTCAGCCAAGCCAGCTTTTACAAAAGTGGCGTTTTATACTTTGCAATAATGTACACAGCCTTGGGAAACTACAATGAAGCGTTGATCTTATAAATAAACTAGTCATTTATTTAATGCAATAATCAGTGTAGTGATTCGGAATATTTAATAGCATCTGGGTAAATGGTTAAATGGAAAACGTGTTAAAATGTTCATTGAATCTATATATTGTTCAATAAAATTGGTTTAAATATCCAACTCCAGATTGTAGAGTCTCAACAGTGTAACGCACATTGATGTATTATAAGAATATAATACAACACAATAAAGTTACAGTAGGAACCGCTGTAATTACACAGAGAGGTATCTTGTTTCAGGCGACTTGCTATTGGCTGTTTTTGTGATGCTCTACGCTGATTTGCTGCAGCGAAAAGCTCAGCATCGTCAAAGTCAGCTAACAGACCTTCATGTGGTTCAGATGAGGGAAATACACAGAGCGACACTTCATCTCTGACCAGTTGTAAACCTGTGCAGTTGTGGATTGTGCTGGGGTTAACTCTGAACCAAATGCGAAGGTGAGTGTTACTACTAATAAATCACGATATGTCTTAAGAGGTGTACCCTAGTTGTGAAAAAACGCTCATCGCTCATCTAATACAATTTTTTTTTTTTTTTTTTTGCAGAAACAATTACCAGGATTCTGAATTTCACTGCAGACATTTACTCACACACTATGGTAAGTTATTTCACGTGCTTTTATATATTTGGACAGTTTCGTAGATACATAGCTGTGGCTCAATTGGGATTAGAAAGCTATAGTTTTTTTTCCCTTTTAACGCAGTTCTTTATCGGAGTTTTTGGAAAGCCAGAGTGTTTTCATCCCCCAAGTCACAGTTAATTCAAACCAAACTGTCCGTGCCAAATGCATACAACTGGGTGAATCACTTTTCCTCGTTGTGTGAAGGCAGCCAAGGAGAACAGGGCATTTTAAGAGGTGCAGACTGTCCCACTGAGGATGTCTCTGTATGTCAGATAAGTCTCCCCCAGGGGCCAAATGGTTCAGCACCCACAGCTGTGATAACATCATGGCATTGTGGTGTCCCTACTATTCCAAACCAAACATTGGCAGGACAGGGAGGTTCCACCAACTCAATATTATAAGAACTTGAAAAACAAAATGTATGACAAAAAAGTTGAGCTCTTGATTGTACTAGGGACATGTTTTAGAGTCTGCTTTCTACCACAGGAATACTTGAAAAAACTTTTTGGGATTTGTAAAGATCATGTTGCATCAACTGGACTGCATTGCTTTCAGTTTATCTGAAGGCTGAAAGATAACATGATTCATAATTAATACATGCTCGTTGTGTAATTCCAAAATGTTGCTGTCATTTCCTGCTTTATAATACAGTCCATTCAACATCCTGTGAGTTAGGGGAATCCAGAGAGGATATGTGCCTCGGCACTCCTCCACGATTCAGCTTTACTTTGTTCAACCTTCCCCTCTTGGAGGCAGGGAGAGTCTTTCCCACTATAAATTGTGCAGCCTATTCTCAGAGCCACAACTTTTTCATTTTCTGGGATCAGACTACATGGGATGGTCTCCATAAACTGCTCTGAGGTTTGTCAGGAATGCTTCACTTGTTATATGGTCATAGAGCAGAGTGAGCTCAGCTGGTAAAACTCTTATTGGCCCAGTTCTGGAAATAACAGAAGGAACTGTGTCTTAGCTAGACCGGCCAGGGCATGATAGGATTTTTTGGATGCCAGCCTAACTGCTCTGTAGACTCCTGTAAAAGTCAACCAAAGCTTTTTGGTTAGAAGTGTTGTTTTTAAATAGACTGTATTTAAATTCTGCCTGCACCACTAATCTTTGTGTCTGTCTTATTGTGTAGCTGTGTTTAGGAGATTCTGCTGAGTGCCTCCGGGACCAAATGCAGTGCATGATGAGATCCTTGCAGGACCTGAAGCAGATAAGCAAGCCGAGGCCACTGAGTGAACCATGTGCTCGGTCCTTCGCTGTGTCACGGCTCTGCAAACAGAGGGCACAGCAAGAGCGACTCACTCGTCTACGTGTTTCTGACGCCAGCACATATGACTCTGCCTGCTGCCTGGCCAGCACCCTGGAAGAAGAGGAAGAGCATCAGGAGCATGAACGGTTGGCACGAGACTCCCCAAGCAGTGAAAAGAGTCTGGACTTTGACTCGGGTTACTCTGAGGCTTCTTGGCACGATGAAGGTGTGGTGCTGAGGAGGACTAGGAATGTGCGAGTCTCATCTTCTGCCTGCCTGCGCACAAACAGAGGACCTTCTGGCCGAATCCGTCCCAAATCCACCTCGGACGCTTGCCTGGAGCGCTGGACCTCATTTGAGGCCAGTGACCCAGAGGACTGGACAACATCGCTGCTGAGCCGCAGCAGGAACAGACAGCCTCTGGTTCTGGGGGACAACAGCTTTGCTGACCTAATAAAGAACTGGATGGACCTACCAGAGTGTCCTGAGCCAGCAGAACTAAAACCCAGTGCGGGTCGGCGTCTTGCCAAAGACATTTTGATCAATATGCGGCGCAGACTGGCAGGGATGTCTAAAAGTGTGGAGGTGAGGCCAAGGCCAGCAGACTCCACAAGGGTCCACAGGGCTGCAGAGGCTCCCAAACGGATGTCCTGTCCTGTGGGACTCCAGGCTCTCAAACCTTTCTTTCACCAGTCCCACACAGGCCTACATCAACCAGACACTGACTTCTACCAGTTCACTGCTCTCATGAAGACAGGCAGCCGACAACCCATCATATGCAATGACATTATTGGATACATTTAAGTAAGGCTGTAATTGCAGACTGAGCCTTTAACACAAAATAAAATGAGATGGTTCTATTTTATAATTGGATTTTTGTCTACAATGCTGACACATCTGGAATAAAAATGTTTTGGATTTAATGAAAATGTGTTCTGTTCCTGCCTGAATTTGAGCAGTGCTAACTGTCATTGTGTTTGACACATTTTAAGTTTCTTCTTAATCCTTCATAAGTCAAGTGATGTTATAGGGGTGAAGGTGTCTGACGTTATAAATGCAGTATTTTGTGTCAACTTTTAAGCTCAATCAGTCTTTTGACAGTTAGTGGTTGGGAGAGAAATTGCATGACAAAGCATGTTTTTTTAAAGAAAAATATCATACAACTATCCACATCTCAGTTCAATTAAAAAACCCACACAGTAAAGGTTCAAAAGCTTTGTAAACCAAGTATATTCAACAGCACCCTTTCCTGGTTAAATGGGAGGTTGGGTGTGGTGTAGTCATCATACAGTAGTAAAGTGAAAGTAAAGTGTGTGACCTATACACAGATGTTAAGGGAACTGAAGTTTATTATTGTAGTACACAGATATAACATTGTTCCTCATAGACACATTTATTGAATTACTATTGTTCAAACATAATTGAGTCAGAAACAGCATCCTTCAAACCCAGGCCAAATTCCACAGTGAATTAATAACCCCTATAAGTAGTTTCATGACAAGATTCAAACAGCCAGCTGGGAGAGCAGAACATTGACAAAATGACACAAAGTTAATGTGAAGGTGTGAAGTGAAACACATAGTGAGGTTGTGGAAAAGGGCAGGGCATGCACATAAGCCATCTGAGGACAGACAAAAGCTTTGCAGATGAGTCCAGCTTCTCCACTCTGACCTGTTCTGGGATTCTTCTGGGAGGGAGGGGGGATACATGTGTACTCAGAGCGGGATTTAAACAAGACAGCTGTGTCCAGATGGCAGGAGCACCCCGAAGCATCAAAGCACTGTACCTACTGTGCCAACTGCCTGTTCTGACTGCACCCCTTCAAAATCTTGCTCAGTCTGACCTGAATTAAACCTTGAAACCAGGCCAGTACTGCCCCAGCAGCGCCAGATCATCTAATCCATATGCCTTGGCAAGCATCTTCACAACCACTTAGCCTGACCTCTCGGAAGACACATTTTACATTTAAATGGAAACCAAAAGCAACTTTTTGGTAACATCCCTGATATTTTTGTATGGAAAGTAAATACAGTACAAAATACAGTTTGCTAAATTTACACTTTTGTATAAACTTAGCGTAAACAAAAGAGGAAAGGATATTAATCTTTGTGCATTCTGTGGTATTTTTTGGGACATGGCTAAGAGATAGGACAATAGATTAGACACTGTGGTTGTGGAATTATTCACTTATTCACTACATGATCAGTGTCATTAACAATGAAATAAAAAAAATTGTTAAAGAAAATGAAAGGAATAGATAGACAGATGCTGGGAAAAAACATTCAGATATGAATCTTCATAAGCAACAGCTAAAGCAACAAAATGAGGATGTTTTTAACTGATATGATGTCACAGGAGTGTTACGTTTGCTTTGTCACATTGAAGCAGTTCCATGTGAAGCCTTTTCACTGGAAACTTTGTGGAATCGGTGGCATCACAGCAGCACGTATCTGATAGGTGGGACTGACTCACAGTCCTCATCTTCAGTGAATGAGGAGATCAACTCCAGCATCTTCTTGTGTGGAGGGATATCTTTCTTGGTGACCATCTTCACCACGTCAGAAACACTGCAAAAATATACTGTATATGTAAGCTTTGTCTGGGAGGAGAGCATGAATGGAAAAAGTATCAATTTAACATTATTTTAAATTAATTTATTATATTATATTAATATATTTTCATTTTAACACACATTTACATTAATTTAGCTTTTAAAAAGTGTCTTTTCATCATCATCAAGCCATACACATTGTTTTGCTTTTTCCTATTATAAACAAATCCCATAAAAAGACTAAAAACCAACTATGAATTCATGCTACTAAGTATTTATGTATCCAAAGCTTGAAATAGCGTATTTCTCTATAAGACAGACCGCCATAATTGACTTGTCAATTCTACATACACCATCCTGCTGCTGGAAATACTCAGTAGCAGACAAGTATTAATCAATGGCTGAAAATAGTCCCCCAACAAATATACTATTACTCCTGTTTATGTAAGGTTCAGTTGAAATGAATGGGATTGGGGCCACAGAAAGGGTTGGGAAGTCCAAACGGTATTGAGAACCAAAATGTTGGCTTTGGTCTTTTCATGGGAATCTTTGACAATAACAAAAATGTAGAGTAATAGCAGCTATACAATTAAATGATGTTGAATGTTATCTGAGTTTTTAGGTTTCAAGTTCCCCCTCACTAGCCCAACACAGGAAGCTTGGAGCAGGGTGATTGCAGAGGAGGTGACTACTGAAGAGAGCATTTGTCATGTGTGTCCACATGGCCAGCTCTCTGCCCTTCTCCCCCTGCAGCTTAATCTAACCACAACACCAACTACCCAGAGACTTGAACATGAAGGCCTCACAGCAAGATTTGAGCATTGAACAATTACAATCAAATATTTCAATTTACTCAGTAAACCATTGCTTGTAAAATGTCTATGTTAAACCTGATTTATTACAGTTACATGGAATGGAAACATCCCTGAGGGTGCATATTCTGCTGTATTTTAGTTATTGATGAGGAGTTCACAGCATGAGGCACCTGATAAAATTCAAACACCCTGGGGCTTATGAAATGCTGCAGCGCTGAAAAGGCCCAAAAAAAACGTGGCTTCTCAGATGCCAGAAAAAAAAAGGTTCACACTAATTTAACTCTTTAACTCTTGTCCACAAACAGAAGGCAACCCGAGGAGGATCGGTCTCACTCGACAGTGTTCAGTGATGCATTTAGTGTGTCAACATGTTCTCTGCTCACAAGCTCGGAGGAAACACCTCATCCTGCCATTAGCCTCTAAACAAAGGGGAGGCTGCTTATTGTGATTGTTTATGTGCCCTGGGTAGCGTTCCGTGTGTAGCCATGCATATGCAAAATTGCATTGTATCTTTGTCTTGGCTAGACATACCTCAGATTGAGCCTCTCTTCTTGCCCCATGTATAACATAGCTCTTCCGTAGTATAGGCCGCAGATGGTCAAGCTATATTTATTCTGTACAAAGAAATTATTTAGTTAAATATACAGTACAATATAACAGACTGCATACAAAGAAATGAGAGTAGAGTATTGCCTGCATGCATTATGCAGAGATCAGCAGTCCGCAGAGCTGATGATGACCTGTGGCCTCAAACCCCTTCAGCAGTTCAGGAAGCTCCTCCGTGTCTCCACAAACAAACCAAGGGGAACCCGGCCAGTCATAGGTTAAACAAAACCTGGAGCAAATATGATCACTTGCCAATTTATTTTCCCTTTGCCTCCTTAGAACAAACTCCAACAGGATCAATAATTCTAACGTCTGTTCAGGGAAAGAACGTGCATGCATAAAAAAAAACAGGCAAGGAGTCATGTGCTCAGACATTTCTGTTGCAAATGACCTATATCGTATTATAAAGACACTGTACTGAGTATGTAAGAGCAATAGGGTGGGTTTATACTACATCACATTTACTACTACTTTACAGGACACGCAGACACATATCCTGGCTACAATTGGGATTGGTAAAAGTGTCTTCTATAAGTGTACATTTTATTCTGGGACACTAGGGTGCAATCACCTAATCAACCAGCTTGTGCTCAACTATTTTCAATATATAGTCAGAAAAACAAACAGTATGATATTTAGGATGGTGGAAGTGACAGTTTGGCAGTATCGTGGAAACTCATGTCACCTGTCCAACAATTTGACTTCGATTGGAACAGTCCTGACATTCCCACTTTATCCACTGTTCATTTTGTACAAAGCAGTATCTTAGGTATTAAAAACACAATATGTAATCCAGTTGTTTCAAACAATCTCAGTTTACCCATCTAATGACATTTCTTACGAATCATTAAATCTAGGTTGTATGAAGATACGTAGAGGCCTTTAAAGAAAAAGCATTGTGTGCACTGGAGGAAGGTGAACAAGTTTAGGGATAAAAAAAAAAAAAATATGCATAAAATGTGTACTCAGTAGCACCGGTTGTGAAGAAAGTGTGTGTTTCCTTCCTGAGAGAAATAAGGAGGCCGTACCTTGATATACTGGAACAGATCTCGCAAAGTCATTTCCTGCTGACCGCCACGTCTGCCCTCAACGAGGAAGTCATCCCACAGGGTGTATTTCTTTCCTGCGACCTGCCGATAGACACATCACATACATCAACGCGCACACGCACATGCACACACATGCACACACACACACACACACACACACACACACACACACACACACACACACACACACACACACACACACACACACAGAGTTGACAGACTAAGTACTACTTGCTATGAGGGATGTGCAGAAAATGTTGGGTCCATAACAAGAGTCCTGGACACTCACAGACAAAGGGGCGGCATGTTTCATCACTGTGTTATAAAGCAGCTGAGAACAATCAGCAGCCCTCTGAAAGCTACGGTGTGGACCCGAACAAGCTGTGATGAGGTCAAGAAGGTGCTTCCTTATGTGTGATGAAGTGACCCTCTTGCTTTTCTCAGGTTTCCATCTATAAGACTTACTTGATTTACCAGTTTTACCATTGTCCTGTGCTAGTAAAACAAATACATGCAGCCATGTCAGTGCAGTTTGGGGCAGATGATATTCGTGCAACTTGAGAAAAAGTTGAAGAATGTTTCTTATAAAAAACTGCATTTCTGTGAATATAAAGGTCTTGCTCCAGGCAGTGAAATAACAACATAGGAATTTTTCCAGACACCCTGCCAGATTGCACTTCAAGTAGCTGAAGATTGAGCTTTGAGGGGCCATTTTCAGTCAGAATTTCCAGTCGTCCTTTCAGTCTGCTGTGTTAAGTAGACTGTGGGTTTTTAGACTGGGAATAGCAGCTTTTACCTGCAGTCCTCTTTTGCTGATAGATGTACAATGTGCTGAAACATTTTTTTCCAATTATCATTAAGTTAAAAAATTGAAAATTAATCTATGGTCATTCTGATAATGGGACTGTGCATTTAACATCAACGCTATTTTTGTACTGACCAACATGTGTCACAAGAGCATCCAAACCATGTACTGAAAGCTGGCATAGAACATCTGGTCACATTTTTGATCTTGTTTACTTATTCTTTAATCAGATACAGTAACAAAGTGTGTCCAAACATTTGACTAGTACTGTAGTTCCTGATTTAAATCAAAGCTTGTACTAAATAATTCTTAAAAAATAGGGTTTTGTAGAAATACATAAATTTTCTCAAAGCGAGGTATCAAAAAAATGTTTAATTTTAGTATACCTTGTTATCATATCAGCACTAGTATCAAAACATCTTTGAGTTTTCTGTCAATTTGAAGACATTACTTTGGGCTCTGGGGATGGATATTTGGACTAAAAAGTATTTCAAAATTGCAAAACATTAACCGATAAATGAAGCTTAACCAATGTCATTCATCGAGAAAACTTTACAAACACAGTACTCTACAGTAATGCGTCACAGCCCTCAAGCTCATGAGACGGATGACCCAACAGCAACTCAGTGTCCTCTAAGTTACTATTCCTATAGGATCGAACTATGACCTTTAAACAAATACTGAGCACAAAGTCCTGACACCCAGACAGATCAATTCAAACCCCTGCAAACAACGTTTCTTCTGTCAATGGACAGATACTGGTTTTCACATGCCACCACATGTTTACCATAAACATTATAATCCACCTGTGTAGGACCTCAGGAGAAAACATCACCTGACCTGAAATGAGTCAGGATTCCTTCCTTGTCAATATGTGTCACGTAGTCAGACAACCCTGATCACACAGGCGCTGTCTGGCGAGAGAAGTTGTGAAGATCAAAACTTGGCTCGAGATGTGAATACTTAAACTCTGGCTAAACCTGGGTCCAATTATCTCTGCTCCAGCAGCCAAGGGGAACTTCTCGACTACCCCTCACAACTCCCACCACTTATGGGGTTTGGGGTTATGGAGACACACTCGAGGCATACTTCTCCTCAAGTCTGACAGGGTGTCTGGGTCCTTTGTCCCATTTTCAGACAAAGCATGTTTTGTTTGCAAGATGCATTTCTTACCCGTGGTTATGTTAGCTTCTTTAATGGTTATGCCGAGTAAATTATCAGTATAACTTCAAACTTCCTATTGGCAGAACATAACTTAAGCCTGAAATGCACTTGAAGTACAAAATTACCATGCAATAGCAAAGTTATTGTCAGACTTATTAGACAGAAAATGGACCTCTTTCATTCAGTGGTTCCATGCCAGTTTGCTTTTGTGTACAGATGCTGATTTTACACAATGCTAAGCAGGCATGCAGGCTATTTTTCTCTCCCATATCTGTTGCACAACTCTAGCAGGAACCTGAAGCCAATCTACTACCCCATCAGTCCGTGTGTAGAGTGACGTCAACTATTCAACACTACAGCGGAGAGAAAAAATAAGCAAGAACGCTGGAACCAAACTGGCTGCTGGAAACAATTAAAAATGGTTTCCCACAATCACAACGACAGTATCTTTTTGTCATGAAACCTCTACCATAAAAAAACTAAAATTGCCCAATGAAACAGTTATCTCTGGAAAAAGAGCAGGATTGTGAAGCAAAAAGCTATTGTTTTCCTCTCACAGTAACATTGAACCAAATTACCAGTGTGGAAAATAACTAAATCTGCTTTTTTGGGAGCCCAAATGCAGTTATTGTGCTATATATAGACACATCTGTAGCCACTGTTATATTTTAATAATAAACCAAACATGCTCAAGGCGGACACTGCTGTCACAAAAAAGAATCAAAAGGAAAATCTACTAAACAGATTTAACATAATACAGGCTGTTTTCATATGAACCAGTTCATGAGAATGATTAAAGCTGGGCAAGGTTGTCTTAAAATGTAGCATTACTGTATGTATGAGAGGTCACCTGTGATGCTTCACAGGCCTGGAGTAAAGCCACAGTGGTGGACATATAAGTTTATACTCTGTCTAGTCTGTTGTTGGAGGACAGCCAAATCTCTCATCTGCTGTCCACATATTGTAGTCTGTATTATAAATGGAGCTTTGAACTTCCCCCTAAAACATGACGCAGCTGGTCTTTCCAAAACAATAAAGGAACACAATGACATACATCCCCCTTCCATTTAGTGTGGACGTTTATCCTTTTAGTCCGTGTATGTGTTGCCCTACTATTTTCTTTTCCCTTGTCCCCCTGTACCTTTGTAAAGCATCCGTGGGTTTCATGAAACGAAGTTATTATTACGTTGGTTGCTACAACTAACTCTTAATGCTTTGGCTCGTGACACAGTTACAGTGATAACGTTATATACCTGGTTTAGCTCACGATACATTCAAAGTAGGCTAGGTTACCGTATGCAACACTTGAAATGCAACCATGCATCTGTGACATATTCTCTTATTGTAAATTAATGATTTCCTGTCTGAGCAAAAAATTCATCACAACTATATGACCTCACGGTAACTCTAACTCAGTAATACAGTGGGTAATACAGCACCGTATAAAAAAGACCTTTACGACAGCAGGTGTGGTAAAAACACTACCGCTTTTGTTCAAAGTGGCTGCTAGAATCAACACAAACTGAAAGCCATATAGCCACTTTAAATTCACATTTTACATTTACATTTTAAAATCAGGTTTAGGTTCTTTCAATATAAACAGTGTTAGAATCACCCACTCACTAAGGCAGTTTAACAACATAGGACCTGATACACAATAGAATAAAAAGACTCTTATGATAACAAGGGCTGCTGAATCCAAAAATAGATGCCTCTGACTGCAGATATATACATGAGGCCATGGGAATGTAGTGCAGAGGAAGTTCAGCCAAGTGAACCTGATAAGGAGGTAGAATGAATCCAAGTCTGATTGTGCCCTCTTCAGAGAACACAGTCATGCTGGTCACTTTGCACAGGTCACTGCACGTGGAGTGTTATCATAAAGTGAGTTTTTAATCTTGCCCTTTAAGACAATGGAACATTTTTGGAGACAGGAAGCCTCGACAAGTCCTCCTCCCTGCAGTCTGCCACAAGAAACAGCACTGCTGGGGCACGCTCCTGCCTCAGCTTCATTATCTGTACAGAATCCCAACAGTGGAAACATTTTTATAACCCGTTGTGGCTAGAGGCCTGTTTCTTCAAAGGCAACTATTTCCCTTTGGAGGGCTTCAAAGTGAGCTTTAGGGGAGGCAGATGGAGGGTCTGTGTGGTCTTTTCATATATTTTCATCTTAATCTCCTTTAGCTTGCCTTAGATTTTATCTTGTGGACAATCTGGTTGATTTCACTAAGACATCACGTCCGAGATTAGTCCTTGACTGAGCCTCAAAGTCAAGCCATATTTCTAAACATATGGTAGTCAAGGTGACTACCGTATATGCTGTTATTGCAGTACAAGCAGGTATGCACCAAGGTTATTTCAGATACACTGGGGAAAAAGTAAAATCGTAGATAGTCAGTCTTTTTTTAAAGCATACAGGTTTGTCTTTTTTGCTGGGTTAAAGGATTACTTCACATAGTATCACAAGATGAGCTGGTACTTTATCTTCTTTAAAATGTAAAGTCATTTGAATATATATCATCGCTGCTGTATGAGATAAATAGTTTTAAACAATTCTAGTTACAACAGCATTACAAAGAGTCTTAAAAACAGTCACAACAGAGAAAAACAACATTCATTACAACTAAATCCAGGAAGTATTTTTCATATTTCAAACAACCACTGCATTTACTGAAAACATAAGTGGACTATCAATTTCCTCTTCACCCATCCAGTATCAATTAACCTTCCGTCATACCTACTGCACAGAGCTGATGGTGATACTGCCAATGGCATCACAACATCTATGGATGTAAACTCACGGCTGTAAATAGTTTACAAGGTACTAATATATCTGAGAACTGAGTAGGCCTACTGTGTTTTCTATTGTGAAGACCTGTGTCACTGGTGCATGATTTTGTGAATGTATTCTACAGCACCTTTAATATTTGTGTCCTTTTACCGGTTCTTCTGTGTGTGTGCTTGTGTTCAATAAGAAGTAACACAGAAAGTGATACAGACTTTGCAGACTGATCTGATGCTTGATGCTGATCATTGTAGATAAGCATGAAGTGATGCACTACGCAACTACTTTTGTATGTATAAGATGTTACAACTGACAATAAAGCAGTAAAAATGTTAAATCCCATGAAATCAAAATCAAGTATAACACTGCATAACATGTCCTTTCTTCTGTTTGTTTAGTAAATTGTTACAAAATTGTAAAACAGTATAATTCCATTAAACTATGTTTATGTTTACTAAGAGAGATAAGTTGGAACTTCCTGCCAGACCTCTGTAGCGCCTCATTTTTGCCTGAAGCTAGCGGCTTGAGGACACATTGGCTGCTACAACACACCCGAATCTCAGTCAAGTTGCATTGTTGGTAATGTAGGCAGTTTAAAGAAGGAAGAAGAAAGTGTGGAATAAAAAAGATGCCATCTCTGGTTCTGGTTCCATTGTAATATTATATGTGAATCCTGTTTTGAGGAAGATTTACTGTAATCAGAAATTATGCTGGTGAAGTGCAGTTTACCTATATCTACAGGAACATGTTTTCTTGTATGGCCTATTTTTAAGGAACAACAGTACTTTTACATACAGTGTGCCCTTTGTCTGATCAGGAGTGTCATCTGCTACCTGGTCACTATTGATTACCACTCCCTTTGGACTTCAATGAAGAAACAGATGGCTGGGACCTCCAACTGCTCCCTGCAGCTCACTGCAAGTATTTCTAACACCCCAGAGAATCCAGCCCTACACTCCTCTCAAAGACATTAAAATACATTAAAACAATACACCAAACTAAATGCATTTAAAATCAGTATTATACGTTGTTAAAATTGTAAACTGTATGTTTTGAAGGATGACTTCTGACTGGTGCGAGGAGGAGCAGCAGAGGCAGCAGCAGCAGCATGCAAACACTTCTCAGGAGAGTGCCGAGTTGGACACTCAGATTAAAAGCAGCCCATTGCTTTTGAAAGGCTTTCATTGACGTGTAAAACAGCAAACAGAATGTCAATGTGATTGATTGTCTTTCAAATGAGAAGAAAACAACACTCCGCATGACTGAAAATGACCTGGGGCAGAAGGACTGAGTCAATAAAATGCTCCTCTAATACAAATGGCCCACTGACATGCTGGAGCCTGCAGAGACACTCAGAGAGACAAAGTCGCAGTTATAAAGCAATGAATTATGATCAAAATGCTTCAAAGTGATGCATCTGATAGTCCCAACACAAGACCACGGATTATGGGTGATAGAGCCTCTTACTTAATTCCAAACATTTGTAATACATGTAAGTTCTTTATTAATTTGAAATTAATTTTATTGTAAGATGATTGGGAATATTTTAAGATGGAATAATACACTAATAAAACACTTTTTAAACACTTTATAATAACCATCATTAATAAATGGTAAATTGATAGTAAACTAAACTTTAGCTAATAGTTATTTTACTGGTCACAAACAATGACATTATGATTTATAATGTTTATTAATTATTAGTAATGTTATAAAGTATATTAATTACTTACTTTACATGTGTAAAATAAATGTATATAATATATCAAATGTTATGATGTGTGCAACAATAAACTGTTAAAATAACATAAATTATAGCATTACTAACAGTTAGTAAACATTATTAATGATCATTTCTGTATATCTGTATCAGTGTCTCTGTGTCCCAACCGGCAGCGGCAGATGAGGTTTCTGCCTGTTTAAAGGAATTTTTTCCTTGCCACTGTCGCACCAAATGCTTGCTCTTGGGGGGAATTGTTGGGTCTTTGTAAATTATAGAGCGTGGTCTAGACCTACTCTATCTGTAAAGTGTCATGAGATAACTCCTGTTATGATTTGACACTATAAATAAATTAAATTGAATATAGCACATACTGTTTATTGGTATGTAGTATGGAATTGGGACACACATCTGCAAATGTTTCATTCACATGGATCAATTTATAACAACACACAACTCTGAATATACTGTATGTGTCCTCTGTTGCTACATCCCAGTTTGTAGCAGTGATAAAAAGGCTTTAGTAACCAAAGGTCACACTATTTGGTTACGTGGTGCAATGCAGTATGTCACTGGAGCAAGTTATTGATATCTGTGGGTCAATATGATGTCCAATTCCTGTCAGCAGTTAATAAGCTGTAAGGTTATCTGATGTTGGACACAAACAAATAAGACACATGAGACATCAATAGCGCTCACAAGGCACTGAATACATAATGGGGGCCAATTAAAGCTGCATCTGCCCAGATACAGCAGAGGAAACATTGCTTACTTTAAGCCAGCATCCCATGTTAACCCCAATCTTAACTGTGATTTGCACACGTAGAAAAAGAGATGTTGAATTCTAATGACTTTGGGGATTTCCTCTAGTGCCACCATCAGCTTGACATTTGTGGTTTTAAGTGAAGTGTTTCAGCAACTATTGGATGGGTTGCCAGAACATTTGGTACAGTCATTTGTGTCCCCCTCAGTATAAATTGTAATCACCTTGGTGATTCCTTACTCACCAATGACGGGCTTCTTTTGGCTGTAAACATGAAACACAATATAGCCATAGTTTTGATTTCAACTGAGCCTAAAGATGACTGAGATCAGCTTTGCCAAACTGGTGTAAGTTCCTGTATCATGCATTACAAAGGCAAAACCATTAATTTGCTTGTTAAGCATAGAATTAATAAAATCCATGATAAACACTCATTAGGATTAATAACCCTGCAGTTCCAGTCTGTGGATGTATGTAAACTGTTCCAAGTTCTTTATGAGCACATTCATGTGGCTTTTATGACCAGTAAAAAGTTACTTTATTTCTATTTCCATAACAGAACCTGGACATGATTAGTCACTGCCTCATGTGCACTGTATACATACTGTTAGGCAGAACAACATGCAGTCTGCAGACCGAAAACAAGCAGACAGACTGTCCTGCACAATTAGCCACATTTGACGTTAGACATATAAGCTGGGAGGCTTTGTGTATATGTATGAGGTAACGGTTCCTGTTGTTAGAGAAAGGAAGTGGAAAAAGGAAGAAAGACATAACAGAAGGCCTGTAGAATTCAGAGTTAATGTGTAAATTTGTAAACTCATGACATCAGGAACAGCCTAGGAACTTAAATTGAATGTCACAAATGTGAAACCTGCAGCCCATCTCCTGCTAGCATTGGTGCTTTAATGACAGAGCAGGAGGACAGAGACCTCTAATAAGTGGATCCTCTATACAAACCAGAAATAAAATAGATAAATATGCTCCTTCAAGTTATATTTGAGAGAGTGTATACTTGTATGAAAATCAAATTAAAGACATAATAATTGTATCTGCTTTCAGGTGTATTTATCATTCCACTGAATCTAGAGAGACATGTGTTCAACACTGCAGAAGAACAAAGTGAACTTATTATTACAGCACACAGCTGAGGTATCATAACCAATACAATGTCAATAAAAGACATTTAGAACATGCCTGATAAAGCCAGCTTTATTATCTCTTCCTGCATGAAAAATAATCCACAGCAGTAGTATTAGGCTCTCATCTTACACCTTGAATTCAATTAAAATCAGCTTTAGATATTGGTAAAGGCTGTACAAATAATTTCTCCATTAAGTACGGCGTAAATGACTGATTGTTTAAGCTTTAGTTATTGTTAGTATGCCTCTCAAGCTTTCCATTCTCACATGGAACATATGCAGTTAACAGTGGCAGATTCGCCACTTAAAATCTGGAGTAATCGGGCCCATATGTAGAGGTTTACTCCTCGACACAGCGGGCCGGGGTTGGACCTCGGGCCTTTGCTGCATGTCATTCCCCCTCTCTCTCCCCTTTCATGTCTTCAGCTGTCCTATCAAATAAAGGCCTAAAATTCCCCAAAAATATAAATAAATCTGGAGTAATTAAAAAAAAAAAGTGTCCTTGATTTAAGACAGAGGAAAACAAGCAGGCCTCATTTCTAGCAAATGACTGTTGATTTTGCCAGCTAAAATAAAAAAAAAAATAAAAAAAAACAGTTGCTCAGAATTTCTATCAGCTGTAGCCATCAAGCTTATTAAGCTAACTTTAGCTGGATGAGTTGAAAACACAGCATAGCTTACATTATAGCATATATACACAGTGTTTAGTCTGAACCTGACACCTTTTCTCTTTTATTTTAGGCACAAAAAAGACACCATGCACCCTCTAAACTTTGTATGGGTATAGCTTCTAGAGCCCCATGCACAACTCTTTAACATGGAGAAATCCAAAGCTTGACCTGCTGTGGTTAGTTATGATTGCTAAACTTTGATTAGCTGTGAAGGGGAGGGGGGTTTAAATTACTAATTTAAGCTCTTTCCTAAATTGTTGTACTCTATTCAAGGAAACAGCAATTGAATATGAGCTCCTCCAGGAAGGTCAGGAGTCAGGGTCAACTACAGTAGTGCCTCTAGAAGCAGGTTGGGATTCACTGCCTTGCTCAAGTACCCTTCAAAGAGGTGAATGTGGCCTCAGTGTCAACACAGAGGTTTGAACCCTGATTCAGCTAGATGAAGTGTGGGAACTCCGTCTAATTAAAAAGTAATTCTGTTATTGTGTTTCTCATTAAAGAATCTGGCCTGTGGCTTAAATATGTATGAGATGAGGAGATATGTTTGAGGGCTATTTGAAAGAGCTGCTAACTACCAAATGCCTCTGGCTTTTTACAGTAATTTGGCTAAATGGGGAGCGGACATGCTGAGCCATACTACATATACATAAATATAAGGAAATAATCTGTTCTCTAGATGATAACCATCTCTATCTGATGCTACATCAATAAACAACCCGTGTACAGACATAATATTGTTTATGATGACACAAATGGGAAGTTAATGATCTGTGCGGAACGAAAGAACAGCAGTGACGGAACAATGCATGTAAAACAACAGATGACTTAAAAACAATAGGCCATCCACACAATAACACCAACAACAAAAAACCTGGAGGACAGAAGGCACAAGCCATCTAGGCCTTCTACTCATTATCCCGTGAGCACTATTCATGTCTGGGTCTTGAGTTACGAAGTGCACAATGGAGCTCCATGCTGGAGCTCCCGGAGGAGTACAGAGTGCCTTGGATCATGTTCACCCTGTTTCTTTACTGGCACAGTGCGAAGGCCAGCACAGATTTAACCACATGTGAGGTAAATCTCCCCCTTTGTTGTTCTCATTCTCTCTTTAAGCCAGTCCCTGTTATTTGTGTGACATATGTGCAACCTTCAATTATATAAGTGCTCAAATCACAAATAGAGTAGCTGCAGGTTTTGCAGGTTAAAACATATAACTATGAGGCGCCAAATGTAAAAATTCAGATACAATTTTATAGCTGATATATTTTGATTATTTAGCTCACTTTCCACACATTTAGCTAATTTCCTCACATTTACTGTGAGAAAGAAATTCGTATAAAACAACTTGTTAACAATATGTTTATAAAAGTAAAATAAAAAAGTAAAATGTTAATTCTAAATATTAAATCTAAATCTAAATGTTAAATGTTGTTAAATGAAATATGCAAATAGACCAGGCCCCTTGAGGTGTCCCCGCCCACACCACTGTCCGTGGATCAGCCATGGCATCAGCTTTATTCTAAAAATGATACCTTTGGTTTACATACAGTATGTTTGTAGTTTTATTTTCTTGTTTCATGCTACTGTATACAACACTGTGCTACTCTTACAAACGTAATGTTTTGCCCAATAAATATTTTCTGTTTTACTGTAACATTGCATTGTTTACAGTGCACTTTTCTTTTTTAAAGATTACTTTTTGGGCTTTTCTGCCTTTATTTGATAGGACAGCTAGGTGAGAAAGGGGAGCGAGAGAGAGGGGGAAAGACATGCAGGAAATCGTCACAGGTCGGATTCGAAACCTGGACCTCTGCGTCGAGGCATAAACCTCCAAGTATATGTGCACCTGCTCTACCCACTGAACAACCCGGCCACTACAGTGCACTTTTCAAACACTCTCAGCAGATTACTTTCACTCTAGAACATTTTAAATGTAGATATAAGCCTAGGAAAGACTTTAGATTTAGAACAACAGTGTGTACATGGTATATCCAAAAATTTACTATTATGAAAAAAGTGTTTGTCATTTGATGCAAATGCTTCATTTTGAGTGCTTATGGCATTTTGAATGCAGTGTTTCATTTTGAAAGAGATGTGAGGCTTTTTGCATTTTGTGTGTGCAGTTTTGGGAATTGTGTGTAGAGTTTTGAAAAAAGGCGACATAGTTTTGAAAACGTGTGTAAGCAGTTGCAAGTAGGCTTTTTTGATGAGCAAGTTGTGAATGAAAAGTTATTTGAAACAGAGGCTGGAGCAGATGAACACTCCCTGCTTCCTCCTGGTGCTCTACTGACCATACAGCAAGATCACGTAGTGCTCACTGGGAAATCTGGTTTCAATACACGGCTTCCTGTGAAGGCAGGAAATAGCTGTCATTTCTGCAGGCAATTAACAAAGAACCAGTGTGAGTATCGGCCTTGGAGTGGCTTCCTTGAGATCAGGAGCCTTGCCTCCAACACTGCTAATTCAATTAGAGACCGAAAGGGCAAGCTGGGGAAGAGGGGCACAAAGGGAGCGTGAAAGGGCACGAAGTTAAGACTAGGGTGTGGAGGATGTGTGCACAGACATGGAAGAGGGAGTATTTCCATGGCAAACAACCAGCAGGCAGCCTAGAAGACAAGTAAAGACAGCATACTGGTACAGAGAGTTGGGCAAGCTGCTGGAGGGGTTGAGGATAGAGCTATTTAATACCCAGCTATAACACGTCCTCCTCTGTCCTGGCCTCGGGTGATGTTTCACTTCACATGTTTTACTGAGGCTGCAGCTCATTTACAGCTGCAGGAGCTCAGCACTCATTAATCTATGTTGAACTTGAAATATCCTTTAGTTTCTTGTGACGTTTTGTTTTCTGCAATAACAAGGCATGCACTGTATATGATATGATTTTAACTACCTACAGTATTGTACAACTAGCAATGCAGTCTTTTCTGCTGGAAACAGGGTTGATGAGAACAGTGAGAGTGAAGCAGAACAGTTAGTTACGGACTGTACAACCAAAACAATAACCTCAAAGACACTAAAATGTCATGTAAAGCTGAGGGTGATAATTCTCTGTGGGTTCTTCATCACAAGCAACCCCTTTCAGATTACAGATTACATTTAGACCCACTGTTAATATACAATATATTGATTAGAGCAGCTTACATTAAATGGAAACTTACGCTTTGTATGTCACTGGACAGTCGTGTCCTATATCAGTGAGAAATGAGAATGTTTGTCATGCTGTATTTTGCAGTTATTTTATATGAGCTGGAAAGTTTCATGTGTTAGAGTTTCAGTAAATCTTTTAAATACAATGACAAATAGGGGTTCGAGAGTAGAGTCTAATATTCTAACTTAAAAACTGCAGCTTCAAAACTGTGTCAGCAACATCTGAGCCAAGTAACAACAAGCTTTTCATGGATATGTGATGATGAACATTTCTAGCCATTTTAGAGATATCAATCTCTGTGAGCTTGCCAGACTTGCTACTCCTTTAATGGCCTGTGCCTTGCCCCCCCCCCCCTTGATAAACACAAGAAGGAAAACATACTAAAGAATCGCAGTGTTGAGCAGACAAGGACAGCCTCTCGCTTGTTTACATATTTCTGCCTCCATAAGAGCAGCAGGGGAAGGCCAGGGGAACTTCCTATTTTGGGAAACAGCTGCTTTAAAGCAACAATTTCTGGAAAAGGGTTTGCATGGTGGGAGAATGAGCAGTAATGTATTTTAGTTAATGAGTTTGTGAGTAAAACAGTTATCTGTGGACAGAGTGGTACACAACCACATCTAAAACACCTTTTCCAAAAGCCTTCAATCACAACAACCATCTCACTAACATATCGTTTCCCCTTCAGAGTTGTGATAATGCAGGTTACATTACGATGACTGCCAAACATCTGGCAATGCTGTGATGTGGCGGATAAAATACACTCCACTTTGGGTGAACACCGGGTGGGCCACCAGTACTACCAGTGTGTTGTTACTTGATATTAATGAACTGAGACTGATCTCATGAGAGGAGAGGTCTAAGTCATTGCAAAAGTAAGCTGAGCTCTTGATGCTGCATGTCTGATCAGTGATATTTCACAGCTGCACGTCTGCTCTTGCTTCAAAGAGGGCCTAATAAAACCTTCTCTGATCTTAGACAGATTAGAGAGATAATAGAAGATATGTGACTTTTTTTCCACTTTCATACTTTGTGCTAATTTCTGCTATTTTAAATAATCTATGTTTACATCCTTAACTTTCATTTACACATTTCAGTAAAGAAAAGTCATCCTACATTGCAGCACTCACAAATCGATCAAGAATCACAAGCAGGGTGTCCTTATTCCTTATAGTTCTTCAACATTATGTTATTCTGTTATGTGATGATGTAATGGCAACACTGTTCTAAACGACTTAATTTTGGTATTTCAGCACAGCAACTTTTTGTTACTTATTGGCCAACATAAATGCGGATACCAACATACCTGTGATAAGCTAATATCAACCGACAATATTGGCCTGGCATTTATGGGTCAGGCTCTGGTTTGGAATTGATAATCAAGATATTTAATGTGATAAACAACATACATTTTGAGTGATCATATAAACTGCAACACCTGATGCCCAGTGTTGTAGTCAAGACCACCTAAACCGAGACGAAGTCATCACCAAGACCAGAGTGTATCGAGACCAAGTCAAGACCAAGACTTTGAGGGTTTGAGACAGAGTGAAGACCAAGACCAGACCATTGCCAGACAGCCAGAGCTTCTTCTGTCTCTCGCATTCATTTTCTTGGGCATGCGTGTTAAGGGGGCGGGTAGAGGGGGTTAACAGGAACAAATTTCAAATTAGAAATGAGTCAAGTTATTGGTTGCATTTGAAGCAGGACATTTTACATCCAATCACAGTAATGATGTTAAAACATAAAATTAGACAATGCAGAGGCAATTTAGTGATATCCCTGCAGTAGTGGTCTTGACCGGTCTTGAAATTTTTCCAGAAGGTATCACAGACAAACTTAAGCTAATCATGAAGACTCACGACTAAAATGTTTTCTTTGGCATACATTAGAGCATCTCCTACTCAGATGGCTGAATTTTTGGTAGCCAACCATCTTCCTCTCTCTCTCCAAGTGTGTAACAGCACATGTGTTGCTCATTTACTGCTGCCAGATTTGTCCCTAACCCTCAAAATGTTGACCCCAATACTCGGCTGAGCCTTTTTTCCTCTAGTCTCTGTTCTTGCTCCTCTGCTGAATAGAACCGAGCTTAAAAGCTGATACTGCAACACTATAAGCCCCGCTGAAAAAGCCTGGGTCTGGAAAATCTAATGTCTGCCCATCCCTCTGACTAAATGATTCAACACTTGAATATACTGTATAACCTCTAGCTGGGTTGATGCGTGACTGCAATCATTAACTGAGTCCATCCAACGTTCCATGCTGCTTAGGCAATGTTGTGTTTCGGCCAGCAAATTTTAGAAGTATGTGCAAACACTTTTGCTGACCGAATTACAGACAACAACTGTGAGAACACCAGGGTCTTTGTAAGTAAGGAAGAGGGCACGCCTGGAACTTCAGTACTGCACAGAAAGTCACAGCTGCCTCTGTCATTACAGCAGCCTTTAATGCAGCTGCAGCATTTTTGCCTGTAACCAAATCTGAAACCAGACCTACACTGTCTCAGAGCTCCCTGCCGTTGCACCCTCACGTCCCAGAGGACACAGTTACCCCACTCGCTAACCCCCAGTGACCCCTGTCTGTCAGAGCTTCAATGCTCTGAGTGAGAAAGCTGGCGAGGGCAGCTCCAATATCTGATTCCCTCCAGAGGTGAGATATTGAGGGAAAAGCAGTCGGGCCTGTAATCTGTAGCAAAATTGTTCGACTGGGTATCCTCTCAGACTTCACCTAAAATATGACCCGAAAGGTTGCTTGGCTTTTGAATCTGTCTGGTAGCCATTTTGTGTTTGTGTTTTAAAGCTTGGCCAATACAACATAAAGACCTTAGTATAACCTCAAACGTTAGCGTGGATTTGATCCTAAAGAGGACTCTGTCTTAAGAGAATAAGCTCCTGTCCTTTTGCCTTGAATTACAGTTGCCTTAAATTTACTTAATTTGTGCAAACACAGAAGCAGACATATGTGTGTTTATGCTTTACCTGCAGTAAAATACCCTGAGGATTATACTGAGCTAGCTAAAGACTTGGCTCATATGCAAGAGATTGACAGTTAGCAGGGGTATCTTACATTCAGAGCACTCATTCATGAATTAATGCTTTCCAGCCAGCGAGGAAGGACGTACATCTACAAAGGACCAAACAGATTTATCCCTAAAGTAGACAGACTTAAATTATTAATGTATATACAGTAAGGGTCTGTCTGGCTGTATAAAGTGCCCTACTCAGGTCCTGTATGTGACTGAATCCTTTGTAAATTGTGTCCATATACCCACCACAATCACTGACTGTAACTAAAAATGGCTGTAGGTGAATAGAGATGTTACTCACTTCGAAGTGCTGGGGCCGGCACGGCTGGGACAACACAATGTGAGGGATAGCCAGGTACATATAAGTTGTGCGGTAAGAGCTGATCTTCTGGTGACCCTGCACCAGTTTATACAGCTCCAGGCACATCAGGCCTGCCACTGCGGCTGTGGTGGTTGCTATGGCTGGGATGATCCTTCCAGCTATGCGCTTACTCTGTGAAGGAACGAGAGGAAAGTTCACTTTTAAAATGTAGTAGAATCAAGTAGAATGATATGAGCATATTGTGTTGTTTTACAAAATTCCAGTGGTGGAAAATAACTAAGTATATTTACTTATGTTCTACAATTTTGAGGTGCTTGTACTTGAGTATTTCTATTGTGTGCTAATTTATACTTCAGCTCCACTACATTCAATGGTGAACGAAGTATTTAGATCATATACTCCATTACAATAAAAGTTCTGCATTTAAAATCGTACTTAAATAAAAGTATTATCAGCAAAATGCACTTAAAGTATCAGAAGTAAAGTACCCATTATGCAGCGGGATCGGCCCTGTCAGAGTTATATTATGTAATCATTATTAGTAGTGCATAAATGTAAAAAAGCATTTTAATGTTGCAACAGGTCTCGGTGGAGCAAGTTTAACTACTTTATACAGAACAGTTGGACAGTTTAATCTGTATCCATTCATCACATTCAAAATGATCATATGTTTTACAAAATCTCAAACTGCAAAGTAAAATAAATGTAGTGGCATTTTTTTAACAATATTTTACTAAATATAGTGGACTAGTATATAAAGCAGCAAAAAAAAAAGAAAATACTCAGGTAAAGTACAAGTACCTCAAAACTGTACTTAAAGGAGAACTCCGGACAATTTTTACGTTAATCTTGATCGCTATAAGTATGTGAGCACTGTCGAATCGGTGCTAGCTAACTGGAGCTGCTGCAGCTAATGCCGAGAGCTCCCACTTAGCTAAAACGGCAGTTTTGGGGGCATATCATTAAGAGTGCCTTTGTGCCTCTTAACAGACACAAAATGCAATTAAGATGTCTGTGCAACATGAACAGGGCCCTTACATGACAACAAGATGCGTTTTCAACTCAGACATTGTTTAAATTCACCTACCCTGTTAGCTGATAGCTGCCGTCTGGGATGAGTGAGTGTGTTCAGCCAGGCTTCGGTAATAATCATCAAGCAGCAGTTCCCTGTGTATTTGTAGCATATATATCCATTTTGTGTGCGATCCATCTGGCGTTGGTGAATAGTAGTCTCTGCAGTGGCGACCTGTGTGTTGCGTTGGTGAATAGTAGTCTCTGCAGTGGCGACCTGTGTGTTAGTTCCCTTAGCCAGGCTAGCAGGGCCGACCAGCATTCTTCTAATTCCTCCCCGCCTTCCTCACCTGCCGCGGCCGACAACAATCCACGGGCGCCCGCTGGTCTGGTGGATGTCCTCCAGAGGACAGTTCATGCTTTCGCGGCGAAATTTTTGCGGCGAAAAAAGTTTATTTCCCCCTCACTGCACTGTAGTGGTTATGATCATATCAGTGACTATGTAACTACATGGAAACGGGACAAATGATGCCTGGTTCTTGTAAAGTAACAGCGTTACAGAAGGCTGGCTGTAGTCTTGCGCTGAAGTCCCGTGGGATTTCAGTTGTAGCAGGAAAAGGTAAACAGCAGTGTGTAGATCAGAGCGTGGTGTGAGAAGAGTGAAGAGCGGAGGTGTTCACAAGGGAAGAAGCTTGGAGTAACCTATGGAGCTAGAGCTAGCCTTCAGTAACGCTATTACTGTACAAGAAACAGGCATCATTTGGCCCGTTTCCATGTAGTTACATAGTCACTAATATGATCATAACCACTACAGTGCTCAATTACCTATTTTTGAGGGGGAAATAAACTTTTTTCGCTGCAAAAATTTCGCCGCGAAAGCATGAACTGTCCTCTGGAGGACATCCACCAGACCAGCGGGAGCCCGTGGATTGTTGTCGGCCGCGGCAGGTGAGGAAGGCGTGGAGGAATTAGAAGGATGCCGGTCGGTCCTGCTAGCCTGGCTAAGGGAACTAACACACAGGTCGCCACTGCAGAGACTACTATTCACCAACGCCAGATGGATCGCACACAAAATGGATATATATGCTACAAATACACAGGGAACTGCTGCTTGATGATTATTACCGAAGCCTGGCTGAACACACTCACTCATCCCAGACGGCAGCTCGCAGCTAACAGGGTAGGTGAATTTAAACAATGTCTGAGTTGAAAACGCATCTTGTTGTCATGTAAGGGCCCTGTTCATGTTGCACAGACATTTTAATTGCATTTTGTGTCTGTTAAGAGGCACAAAGGCACTCTTTATGATGTCCAGTTAGCTAGCACCGATTCGGCTCCTTTTTTTTGCTATCAACAGTACTCACATACTTATAGCGATCAAGATTAACGTAAAAATTGCCCGGAGTTCTCTTTTAAGTATAGTACTAAAGTCAATGCGCTTAGCTACTTCGCAGTTTTGGTGGATGTAATGCAGAACAGCACAGCGTGTCATTGTACACATTAAGTTGATTATTTTATATATGATTTTTCATTTATTTGCCACGTATATATATATATATATATATATATATATATATATATATAACAATAAGGAAAAATATCCTTACTAGTATTATAACACTGACATATTGCCTCACCCTTATGTAGGTTTTGAAGTATATACTGAATGTTTTGAACACATTTGTGAAAAAACCCTTATGTTAACAGGGTAATGGTGAGGAAAAGTAAAGTTAATCCCATACCAGATGCAACATGTGATAATCTCTGTATGATTACACAAGGGTAACCCTCTCAGTCAGCAGGACCCATCCCCCCCCCTCCTCCATCTATCATGGCTGTGTGTGTCTCCTGCAGCGGCTGGT
This sequence comes from Sander lucioperca, assembly GCF_008315115.2. Taxonomy (NCBI): domain Eukaryota; kingdom Metazoa; phylum Chordata; class Actinopteri; order Perciformes; family Percidae; genus Sander; species Sander lucioperca. The sequence continues at coordinate 5,140,040 of NC_050178.1, forward strand.
AGAAGGCCTGGCTCAGGTGTCACCTCCCAGGCTACAGGTAAAGTGCTATGATTAGTTCTGCTCCAGGAACAATAGGTGAGGAGGCTGTTTCTGTGGATTCAGGGCAGGTGTGTGCAGCACTGACTAAAAACATGACCCCAAGGGAGGGGGAGCGGCATTTTCTTGCTTTCTCTAATCTATACCACCTCTCACTTTTACTTCATCTCTCGATATTTTTTTAAGCCTTCACAGAGATTTGATTAGATGATGCAGTTTGTGAAAATGTTGACCTGGTGCCGATCGGCTGCAGGGATGTCATAGTTCTCTGCCCTCAGGTTAGAAGCAGCAACAATGTAGTCCATGTGGAAGTTACTGTCGTCATCCTGTGCCAGATGGGATATTAAACATACAGTACATCATCGTCATTCATATAACACACTCCAAAGCTTGATGCACAAAAACAACATCTAAGTATATATCCATGACCATGCCAAGTGATATGATCAGTTAGGCTGCTTTGAGCTTTGAAGTCTTTGTTGTTGTGTCACTTAGATCACTAAAATACATGACTTGGTCACCCCATCAGAATGCAGTGGAAATCAGGTTTCTGTTGTGATCGACATGGCCAATGAGGTCATGCCTCTGCTTCTGCGGCTCTACAAAGGCTAGGAAGGCGACTGTCACTCAGGGATGGCTTTAGGGGTTGTGAGGAAGCTCCTAGCTGGCAACCTGATGCATCTGAAACCCTCCTACACACATTCCATCTATCCACAGAATGACCTGTGCACGTAGGGATAAAAATGAAGAGAAGGGGGAGCACTGTAGTTTGGGGATCTTATTCTTATTCAAGATGACATTCGATATGTACCTGACTTACCTCATACACCTTCATTACTGCTTCTCCTGAGTCACAGAATGCTTCACCAGAACCTCATTTAGGCTCCCTGAGAGTCATTTTCCATAGCCTTTCTAAATTCTTCTAACACTCACCTCTGCAGCTATAGCAACTGCACCCTGTTTGGCCTGCTAATAGCTCTTTGTTGAGGCTTGGGGACTGAAGTAAAGGTTTTGTCACTGACACACCTTTCTTCTCCACACTCCCAACCTCCAAAAAGATAAAGAAAACGGTTGTATGGAGGTGAGAATTTTAATTATTCCACTCCTTTTCCAAGGTTTCCAGGGAAACCCAGAAACTCACTGGAGGGCCAATAGGTCAACAAGTAAATAGAATGGGTCAGATGCAGAAGACAAATTTCTCCCCACAGGGGTTAATTAAGTATAACATTAAATTGTATTTGGGGAGAGACAACCACAATAATTCAAGATGTTATTAGAAAACAATTACTCAAATTGTTTAATGTCACCCCTGATAATATATTTGACACAAATTAATTATGTTTTTGTTTTATATAGCTAATAAATAGATTTTTGTATTATGGTCCAGCTCACGCATCCCGAGTGTTGTAATGTGAATGGTACAAATTGCTGCCCTTGCGACACTGGAGACACTGACAGATGACTTGAATCCAAAATTGTTCTGGATTTGGGGTTAGATTTAGAGTCTAAATTGTTGTTTTCTCTGCTGATATAGCTGACTGTGCTAAAACAGCTGGTTAGCTAAATATACCTTTAGGAATTTGTTGGGAAGAAGTATGTCTAGTCTGCACTCCCAAATAACTAGAAAAGATGGACCTTTATGCTTGGCTCCCACAGACCCTTCGAGATGTCAACCGAGCGCTAAACCGGATTTAATGTCCAGACAATGAGTGATAATTTGTTGAGAGGTGGTGTGAAAGAGTGTGAGGAGAGATCTACCTACCTTCAGGGCTCAGTGTGCTACTTCACAGACGTAGTCAACACAGTTGCGGACAGTATAAGTCTCTGTCCTGAGTTGTTAAATGTAATGCATTTCACCAAAAGTATTCTAATGCAGCTCTCACATAGGCCCATTTAGAAACAAATCTGTTCCACATGAGCTGGCTGAATGAAGTGTTTTTTTTTCCAGGATGTAAACTTCTGAAGTAGATATCTTAGCCCCAAGGAGTTCTAACAGTGACATGAATGTGTTGAGGAAAAGCACAGATTCAGGTCAGTGAGGACCCAAAGATGAGGAAAAAAAGACATAGTCTGAAAGCACCTATAGATTTGAGCTCAGCCGCCAGTCTGTCTGTGGTTTCTGCAGAGCATGCAGTAAAGGTGTCACCACACTCTTGCCCTACCTTTTCAAAGTTGGTGGGGTACATCCGCATGGCTGAGCTTTTCAGAGACGGTGAGGCCAACTTTCCTTTCAACTCCTCAAGTTGGGCTTTTTCTGGTGCAAAGACACAGAGAGTAAAGAAAAGAAATCCTGCAAGAAAGTGACGTAATAGCATAAAATATCAGCAAGTTCAAATAACTCACCCGCGTCATCCCTTTCCTTTTCTTTCTCCTCATCCATCTCCTCGTCAGTGAGATGAATCTTCACGGAGGACTTGGGAGTAAAAGATGGTACTTGGACGTTCTCTAAGATGTTTCTGATAGCAGCCCAGTCTCTTGTCCCCTCGATTCTATAGATCAGCCCGTACAGATTAGCTGCTGCCTCCACATACCCCATATGGGTATTCTAAACACAAAATGAAAATATAAACTGTTAATTATATTGAAACTACTGTTTGAACTATGAACTATGTTTAAACAGAAAACACAATTTACATATAAATACTAAATATACTAAATATACTACCTTATCATTGGGCATTATTCTTATATATATATAGCTTTAAAGCAAAGACAAAGGTATAGGAAATTTCTTAAAGTGCCCATATTATGAAAAAATCACTTTTTCTGGGATTTGGGGTGTTATGTTGTGTCTCTGGTGCTTCCACACACATACAAACTTTGAAAAAAATCCATCCATGCTGTTTAGAGTGAGATACAGTTTCTGAATGTGTCCTGCCTTCAGTCTCTGGGTGAGCTGTTCAAAATCGGCACGGCTTGTGACGTCACAAGCCGAAACGAGCAGGCTAACCGCAACCATTAGCTCGTTAGCATGCTAATGCTAATGCTAACGCTAGCATGCTACCTCGTTCTCAATAGCAAAGCACTGCTACAACACACACAAGTTCACCATAATCTACAAAAGAACTACTTACATGTGCGCCCTCATTTAGAAGTCTCCCAGCTAATCCTGCCTTGTACCTGACCAAAGTTGTAGAAACAGCCTGTCTTTTACTGTCTATGGAGCTAGCTAGCTGACATGATCTACATCTGAGCTACTGCACATGTGCAGTGCAATCAAAGATAGTACAGAAGAAGAAGAAGAAAAGAGGTCTCACTCTGTAGCTAAAACAGAGACCAGCTGAAAAGAGGAGCTGCAGCAGTGAGAGAGAGCACTGCAGTACAACAAAAATATGGTGTTTTTTGAAAATTAAACCATGTAAATCTATTCTGGTACAACCTTAAAATACAATTATGAACCTGAAAATGAGCATAATATGGCTGCTTTAAACAATACTCAACATGTAAATTAAAATTGGTTATTTTAAACTGATTCAGCACTGAGTCCTTACAGCAGACCTGCCTGTAGGGTGAAACTGTAGAAGGGACATTTTGTAAAAGGTATATTAAGGTATATTAAGGTAGTGCATTAAGACCAGATTACTTCCCTGAACCGAACAGAGAGCTGTAACAATAGGTCACTTTCTTCCTCTCTCTCAACACACACACATACACACACACACACACACACACACACACACACACACACACACACACACACACATACAAATTACAAACACTGTATTTATTTTACTGATAAGTCGAATTGCATGTAGTGCTAACTGAAAACTGAAACTCACAATGCATGAATAAACCCAGCTAAGAATTATAGAATAAAAGAGCTTTTAATATAGACAATATCTAATGCAACAATTACTTTTGATAAAAAAAGTGAATAGATGATAAATAATGCGTCCAAAGCAAAACAAATTTTTTTTTTTCTAAAGATTTAACAATTAATACCAATACCTTACAGGTGCAATCACACAATATTACACTCTTCGCTTGACCTTTCTAGATAAATGGAAATTGGCACTGACCCTGGCGTTTGCAATTGTAGCATGTCTGTCAAAGTAGAAAGCTTAGAAAATATAAGATGACAGCATTACACACAGATGGGAGTGCAAAAAGAAATTGTTAAGGAGATAAAATTAAAATGGCAGGAGATGAAATAAAATGCTGACTGAGAGTACGTAGAAATCAGTTTGGCTATCAAGGATGTGAACGTGTGTGGAGAGCATATTATTATCTGCCTTTCATTGTCAATATGCAGTTTAAGTGACATTCACAGCTCAGATAAGAATCCAGTATATGGTCAGAGTGGGGAGGAGCCACTATCAGACCAGATAAAGAAGGAATGCAAGTGGTCATCACCAAATACTGCAGCATTTTTCAGTCATTCCTGTCTACTGTTTTAGCATGCATATCAGCATTAGTAGTGTTGCAGCCCCATCCCTCTGGAACACCCTCCCTGCAGATAACTGAAATGCTACACCCCTGGACATATTTAAAAAAAAAAAAAAAAAAAAAGTGTCCTTGGGTTTCTTGAAAGGTGCTATATTAATAAAAGTTGTTGTTATTATTATTATTATTATTATTATTATTATTATTATTATTATTATCATTATTAGTATTAGTAGTAGTAGTAGTAGTAGTAGTATTACTTCTGCATGAAGAATTGGACCAGACACTACTCACATTGTTGGGGTCAAAAGTCAGTGGGTGAGGGCATCTCTTGGATCCAGACCAGAAGGGTAGACCAGCAGAAGTCACCTAAAGAAAAGCAAAAGGAAATCCCTTTATCACAATGATCAACAGCTGAAAATATCACGTATACATATATTCTTTTACAAAGCTCACTGTAGTTCTTCATAATACAAAGGTGACAGCCACAAGGTATTTGTCCCTCATTTAAAAAAGGATTAATTTCTATATTCCAAACACTTTATTTTTTTTAGAAGAGTTGTTAAACATTAAACTTACATAATATTCAACACACAGTTTGTATGTATTACTTGATAAAACATCAGTTTTCACAGCAGGAGGATTACAACCTCCCCGTAGACCAGCCAGACTAATATTGTTATCAGTCGTGTGTTGACAACACAATTTGTATGTCTGATAAAGGAACAAAGGGACAGAGAGCTTTGATGTTTCCAAATGGTCCATATGCTGGGAAAGAGAGAGTCTCCTACTGGTGGTGCCAGTTTTCACAGCAGGGGTGCTTTCTATAGCAGCCAAAAGGCATCAACAGCATTCTCCTTTTTACAATCAGGATTCAGACATCAAAATAAAGCAAATAAAAACATCACTAACTTATATGACTTCAATGAGAAAACATTTCCGTCACTTAACTGACTAACCATCAACTAGTTTTAACTGCAGTAATTTCATTAGCAGGCAGTGAGCCACTCAATGTAATGAATGGGACTGCATTTACAATATGAAGCCTTTAATCTCTGATGTCATTTTAGCTGCATACATATCTTATACTGGCCAGTCTCTCATTCTATTTTTATGTCTTGAGCCTTGTGATGAAACTGATCAGACTCAGCTCACAACCAACAAAGTAGCTGTTATGTTGAATGTGTAGCCATCTGTCATGTTCGTGTGTACCCGTAGTTGTCAGGTTGGTTTGTAACCGTTAACTGACATCAGCTGCCTTATCATAGTTCCTCAGAAAGTTTGTGGTCGAAAGTGACTTTCCAAGAGGACAATGACACCATAACTCTAATATAGGTAACTACGACAAAGAGAGAACAAGGAGGAAGAAAAAGGAGAAGCAAAACATTATAACCATAACTGCTGTGTTGATTATCAATTTAAACAAACTTGTTTTCTGGATCAGTTTAAATGCTTATTGTAACACATGAGAAACAGCTCATTTTATCAGCATAAGGCATGTTAATAACAAAAGTTGTGTTTTTTTTTCAAGGAAATACAGGGAATTTAGTGCCCTACAATAAATATTTAAGCAGACACGAATGGAAGAAAATCATTCTTGGTCAGAGGAATTTCTATAAACCTGCAGGGACATTTAATGAAGCTAGAAACAGCCAGTTGTTGGACTGAGACTGGGGTTAGTGAGGGTCTGTTAGGGTTGATACTGATCCGTGCCCCCCCAGGTGTGACAGCAACATGTGACATCACTCTGTCTGCATGCTTCACCAGATTACAAACCCTTAGGACCCCTTTAGAGATATTTATCAGCGATGGCTTTCAGTGTTCAGGTTTCAAATAAGCTTAATAGTGGTCTCTGAGCCCGGGGAAACATGCTGCATTAGTCCATGAGGTAAAATGTGAAAACTGAAATACTGATTGGCATTCCTTTTGTGCTAATGCCACATTGCAGTGTTTAATTGATTGGTAGCCTGTGCAAGGACCTTAAATATACAACAGTGCCCCACTGTGTCCATGAATATAAATCACAGCTTTACATTACTTGGCTTTAGGGAGTTACATTTCCTCTGGTGTAATTTTACCTCTTCAGGAGGGAAACAGTGCAGAAGCTGGCGAATATCATTGTTATAGAGAGTCTCCCACTTGCAACGTGCCCAGCTCACACAGTCTTCCCAGCTCGTTGGACGTTGTCCTCCAGATCCCATGTCCTTCAGGCTGCTCCACACCCCCGCAAGAGTCTCAAGGGCCTCAGCATCTCCAAGGCCAAGAGTACGCTCTACAAACCCTTCATCTCTGCAGGAAAACAGCGCACCAATTATTTTTTTATTTAATGACAGACATACAGTATACAGAAGGTAATAATTACTAAATGTGGAAAAAGACAAGACAGCACAAGTATTGTTTACATTTCTGGTTGTATATTACATTGTCATTTTCTAACCTCCAGAATAAAAGCTTTGATTTCTAATTTACTGGCAGGACTGTTTTTTGCAGCAGTTGAACTATAGGAAGAACATTTGAACTGAAAAGCGAAAAAGTCCTCTTGGAAAGATATTTGGTTCTAGGAAGCACAGAGGAAAATTTGTAAATTAGGGTGTAGTCTTTTAGTGACTCAGAGGAAATTTATTTGACGCTTGGCTGCGGACTAATAGGAAGGAAAGGAAGTGGTTCTTAAGCTTGTAGTGTGCTGGTCAGTGCAACTCCATACCACACGCCTGGACAGTTCTTGCAGCATTATGTGCCAGCTCACCGTACACTGTATTGCACTGAAAAACAGAAGGGATCTTCCTCTTCTGCATGCAGTTACACCTAAACAGGTCTAAACAGGAACATTTAGAGTCATAGTTCTGCAAAGAGCTGCACGGGTGAAAGGACGACACAACAAAATGTGACTGTTCCTTTCCATAACCTCATTAACCAGGACTTAACATTTACTGAACTACAACATGTAGCTGACCTGCCTCATGAAAATGTCCAGAAAGGTTTTCCATGACTTCACAACAAAGAGGCCTCCGAAGAAACGCACAGTACATGTTCTTATTTCTACACAACTGTGTAATGTCAGAAACTTTAATGGCTGTGTGGATCAACGAGCACCATTTCTGCTTCTTTCTCTTGTTTAAAGACATGAGAAAGTGTGCGAGTGTTTTACAATAAGGGGGATTACATCAAATCTCACCAAAACAAACTGGCTGGATTAGGGGGGCTCAGAGGCTCAAAGCTCAGACAAGGTTTGTCACTGATGTGCTGTTACATTATAATTAGGTCATTTCAGTCTCACAACTTATAAATTACATGATAAATAACATGGAGTTACATCTCAAATAAATAAGATATTAGCAGTACAGTCACTGACAAAGCCCTTTGACATGATGTAGTACTTTCTTCTGCATTAATCTAATCTACTTTCTTATTCAGTAGATGTTTCTAAACCAGAAAGCCTCTAATTAGTTGAGAGACTGTATCTATTATTTGGAGAACATAGTGTTGCTGTGAAACATACATTACAGAGTACAGACGTTGCAAGACAGACTGTTTATGTAATTTTTTACTAGGGGTTTACAGCTAAAAGCCAACCACATGTTTTCCTGTTTATAAAACAAAATAATGAGCTAGAAGCACTTCATTAACTTTCGTAATTTTGTTGGAATGCTTTGTAGGAGAGCAGAGAAGCATTGTAAAATGAGCAAGTAGTGGTCATTAAGTGCCAGCAGACTGGCAGCAGATTGATGAATGTAAGTTCTCATGTTTGTTGGAGGCAACACTTGTTGTGGAAAAAGGTAAATCACATTAGGATGACATCATATCTTACCTCAGGAAGAGATTCACATTTTCAGGTGTTTGTTTGAACAGTCCTTCAAACTGGTCTCTGGCCCACTAAATGAATTGTAATGTTTGTACAGATAATACAGTCAGTATAATAGTGACTTTTTATACTGCATAATAACACACTGTGTGACCAGAAAACCCTGTATGCTGTTTGAATGGCAATGCCGTTCCGTCTGTCGGTGGTTCCACCACTTTGGTCCAGACATAAATATCTCAACTACTATCAGATGGATTGCCATGCAATTTGGTAAACACATTCATAGTGCCCAGATCGTGAATCCTACTGAATTTGGGGATCCCATGACTTTTCCTCTAGCACCACCATGAGGTTGACACTTTTGTTTTTTTAGTGAAATGTCTTGACAACTAGTGTTTGGATTGCAACTCAATTTTGTACGTGCATTAATGTTCCCTTAAGGATGAATAAGGATAACTTTGGTGATCTTTGAATCCTGATCTATGACCAAATACCTGCAAGACTAATGACATTTCCATTACCCTCAACTATACTTTGTGTTTAGTGCTTATTAGCTATTTTAGCATACTAACATGCTAAACTAAAATGGTGAACAATAGAATGGTAAACCTGCTAAACATCAGCATGTTAGCATTGTCATAATAAGCAGGTTAGCTTGGCGAGTTTAGCATTTAGCTCAAAACACCGCTGTTTCTAATTGCATTCTCACAGAACCGCATGGTTAGACTCTTAATGAGGTTCTAGTGCTGTACTGCATTAAAGATCTGTTTCTAATGTTTTGCCCCTCTATGTAAATGATGTGGATAAAAAATATTAGAAACACCTTTCCATATAATGCAGTTCAATGAAACAGCACTATAAAGTACTATCAGATTTAGTAAGGCCTATTTTATTTTTTTGGTCATTCGGAGTAGGTTTTCAAGCAAAATTAGGTAAATCAATATGTTAAACTCAAACTTATAAACTTAAAGCTTAATTAGACTTAATAAGAAGTTTACATCGTACCTGCAGGGTGTGCTCAATGCGGTGAGGAAAGTTCTTGAGAGTGCACAGTGGGATGGCTTCATTAGAACTTGATGTGCCCGGGCCATAAGACTCTGTCAGGTGAGGCACCACTGCCAGAGTATGACCCTGACATCCTAAAGTTCCTCCCTCCAGTAATGGTTTCTGATGTTGAATGCAGCGTCCATCGAGATAGACCCCTGGGCAGCAAAAAGATGGGTTAAATGCTTAAACATCTTCTTTACAAGCATTTTTATTTAAATGTTCTGTAATGCTCCAGTATAATCAATGTGGTAATGAGAACTTAATATAATAATGGTAATGAAGACAGAGTAAGTGCTCTCACTGGCTTCCACATTGTCAAGGGCTGCAGCCACTCCGTTGAGACCTTTGAAGAAGTTGTAATCATACACTCCTTCACTGTCAGCGTCCAGACGATTCTGGTGAGCGGTGATTTTCATCCTTGGGTTCATCTCTCTCACTGCTTTGGCTGCAACGTCCGATTTTGGTTTCTGTTTATGGACAAGTGAGCAAATGGATGGTGTGTCTGGGAGATAATGTATGTGAGCAATGTTGGTAAAGTCAGACAATCTAACACCTATAGAACCATCCTTCGTCTTTAAATAATTAATATGTTTACTACTGTACACTATCCTCTGAGTGTCTCACTGCTCTTTTATTATATAAAAAAACAATAGAATTAACAATTTTGTCTGTCCAGAATTTCAGTGCAGTTGAGGATTTTTTTCATCAACATACTCCACTCAACTATGTGTTGCGTAAGTTGTTTAGACACTGGTAGTTGTTTAAACAGACATAAGAGATCAACTATCTGATATATTACTAAACTACACTGCAAGCTATCTGAGACAGTCAAAATACCTTCACCTGGACAGTAAAGCCCTATGACCCGTCCTCTTAATGTCTAACAAGAACCAGTGAGCTATGATGGCATGTGAGATTTTCCCTTACAGAGTGTGAGGTTTTGTGTTTTCTCACCCCAATATCCTGAGACCTGAATAGGAACTGTCGGTTCAAGTTGGATTTTTCTATGAAGTCCATGTCTGTCACGGTGATGTGCCCTTCTTCTCCAGCACTGAGCCCAATGAGGGCAAAGTTTTTAAGAAGCTCACAGCCGATGGCACCTGCTCCAACCTTGAAACATGACAGTAGAGACTGTGTCACACTAAATGTATATTAGCTCATGCAGTGCAAGTGTATGTCAACAAATGAAAGCTATGTTTTACAGATAACAAAAAAAGATAATTTGTTGTTGATACTTTCTCACTGATACTTTGTTTGGAATTTTTAGGGTGATAAAAGAAACACATGCATGCACTCTCTCTCTCAGTAACACACACATACAGCCAGTAAACAACAGTAAAAATAACATTCTCAAAGGAAACAGAGAAAGGGTTTGGCACTGTTGAACGGCCCCTGCACAAAAGGTCAGCACTGGCAGGAAATGCCGCCAGTATCACAGCCGTTTCCTGCATGTGCCATCATCATTAACACCAGACAAAAAAAACACAAATGGAGCTTCTGCATTCCAGTGCAGAGTGTGCCCCCTATTGGACAAACATCAAACCTGCTCTCACCAGGAAATACTTCTGCATTTCAAGCTTCTCCTGGAACGCTGACCCAAACACGGCAATCTGTCCATCATACCTTGTACCTTTCTGCCAGAGAGGAAAACAAAAAATGGTGAAATTTGCACCCGAAGTCTGATCAAATGTTCCTGATTGATATATGTGACTGGTTCAAATTGAGGAATATCTTAACATACTCCTGAAAAGGAGCACTCTGCCAGGTGGTCCTCATCTTCAGGGAGGCACTCCAGTGCATCAAAATATAACCACTGCTGAAGAGGCGTAAATTTCCTACTACACGCCTGCAGGAACATTATAGAGATCACAGAGCAAAGTGCAGTCAGCTATATACACCACACAGTACGTGCTAAGTAATGCATAATTAATATACACAGTGTAACAATAGCTGTGTTATACACCATAACAAAACTGAGATATGAAACTAATGTTACAAACATTGACCTTTGACCTCACCTTAATAACTTCTTGAGCTGCAAGGCCTCCAATGAAAGCATTGATAGGAGCCAAGTCACCCTGGGCTGTGTAGGAAAGGCTTCTCACAGCAGCTTCATCCAGTTGTTCCAGCTGTGTGACTGTATTAAGCTCTCCCACTATGGCAAGCAGGGCATCTGCATCTGACTGTGTGGGATTAGTAATGAAGAAGTGAGTGGAAACAATCCTGTACATTGCTTTAATGATCATACCACCACACCAAATCAAGATTAATTTGTTTTATTTTTTACTGATAATAGAACCTGTTTTGAAAAATGAAATGAATACTGGTTGTAACCTTCACTGACCTGAGACCGAGGACGAGGGAGTCGCTGTTCTTTCTTTACAAAGCCATGTAGGGCTTGGAAAGCCAAGTGCAGGGTCTTGTGCCTCGATATTTTTCCATAATCATTCATTTTCAGCAGCTGATAGTCCAATAAAGCCTCACTCAGTGGTTTCTGCAATTGTACTTATTTTATTAAAGGGTACACTTTTACAAAAGCAAAAAATTAAGTAAAGCGCGGTCGCGGATACTTACAAATGTTAGCATGCAGGGCTGTTTCACCTCGGTCACTACTCCACCCCGTTCATACGTAGAAAAGGCTGAAGTGTCACCAATGCTGAAGGAGTATGAGTCTGGTTATAGAGGTGACAAATGGCATACAGATAAGTGAGATAACGTTCTCATCACAACTATTACATTTTCTTGGTTGAAAATGTTGAGTGTCATGTGAAGGGCTGGGGCTCATCACTACACTGTGTGTTGCAACTGTGAGCAGTTGAGAAAAGAAATTGTGAAGAAACAAAGTAACACTAACCACGGACTTTGATCTCCACAGGGCTGATGCTGTTGAGCTCCGTCATGCCTTGGACCTGAGAGAAGAAAACTTTAGAGCCATCTGAAAATCCATGCTTCCTGTCATCTGTGCAGAACACCACTCCAGGATTCGCCTGAAATAAAGTCATGTTGACAACCTTCAAATTTGAAAGACATGTTCTAGTAATAATATTCAAGTAAGCTCAATTTCACTGTTAGAAAACCTGTAAAAGACATTTGGAATTATTAACATTCATCATTCATAATCAGACAGGCCTTTTGTGTGGAGTTTGTATGTTCTTCCTGTGCATATTTCCTTTCACAGTCCAAAGACATGCAGGTTGAACTGCCAACTCTAAAATGCCCACAGTAGGCCTGCACGATTCGGGGAAAAATATGAATCACAATTTTTTGCTTAGAATTGATATCACGATTCTCTGCCACGATTTTTTTCTCACGAAGTGTAGTGTTTATTGCACACATGAACCATGACAAAATAAAACAAATTGGCAGTACCAAACATAGATTTATTTTGGCACTTATAGCACATTGTGCATCACCACAAGCCTGTAAACATAGAGGCTTCAATGAATAAAGAAAATAAAGTACATACTGGCCGTTTAAGTACAGTAAGCTACCAAAAATAGTGACATATAACACATTGAACTAAATATGGCCTTGATACAAGCTCTATCTGAACTCCTTGAACATGTCTTAATATAATTAAAACATGTCAATGTCAATGTCAAATGCTTTCAATAAATTAACTGAAGGAGAAAAAAAAAATCGAAGTCATTTAAAAATTAAATCGCGAACAGGGATGAATCGAGATCGCGATTTTATAACGATTTATCATGCAGGCCTAGCCCACAGGTGTGAATGTCACCCAACACAACTATTAGCAGGATAAGCCAGTAACATAAAACAAATGGAAGCTATTACCTTAGAGACACTTTGTATCATCGCTGATGCCGGCATCTCTCCATCCTGGTCCAAGACCTCAAACTCCTCCCCAAAGTCACAGAACAACTGACTGCAAATGAACCACAAGGTTTTCACTTCTTTCTTCAATGCATTATTAAATAAATTCAATCTTAATTTTTTTGACAGTTTGTCTTGCCCACTTACCCACACAGTCCTTTGGTGTCTGCTACAATAAACTTGATTCCATTTGAATGGCAGAGCTCACCAAAACACTTCTGATCATCCAGTGAAGAGTCAGTGAGGACCACCACCTGAAAAATGACAGTTCCCTTCCACTCAGAAAAGTGTTTTTTACTGTGTTGTTGTTACTGTTGTTGTTTTTCTGTGCTTACCTTAAATCTGAGTTTAAGACGTGCAAGTAAGAGCAGGATTTTGGGACATTGCAACTAGTTTACAAGTCAACTATGGTCCACTTACACAGAAGTGTGACTTGGGAACTTGAAACCTCCAGGGCACATACATTGAGAACATACTTTGATATAGTTAGGAGACATCTTGTTTCCAAAATGAGGGGGAAGGACTAGATGTAATTTTAAGAATGTTAAACTAGGTAGTCAAAAGTTTTTGTGTATGTGGAAAAAAGCCTTTATGCACCTGAAGTTAAGTACCTGAAATTGCAGAATCAGGTCCTCATCCAGTGGTCCAGGGTGGGCCAACACACGTACATGTGGGTTTAAGGCAGACAGCTGTTGTAGGGAACATGTGGCACGGTTCTGACCAAGATGGGACTCCTTCAGGAAAAACTGGTGGGAAAATGAAATTGCAGATTAACAAATGTGCATATTTCCTTTCACAGTCCAAAGACATGCAAGGTCCACCTGATTTATAACACAGGCTTTATCAGGTGTGCAAACACATGATTGCTTAATTGTAGACACATCAATCAGGTTTAAGCACTATAAAAATACAGCAGGTAAGTCTAGTATTTTCTGTACTGTATTTTCAGTTTTATTTAGATATTTTTGTTATTTTTTTACTGTAATTGTAACCTGTACTGGATACAGTATTTTATGTTTGTCTGTTGTTTGCTGAGCTAACAGTGTTATGCACACTACTGTAGTAGCATGAAAACTGGGACATGTTTTGTTGTGATTCTCCATGTTGACTGATTTGGGTATATGGAGACAAATACATTATATTTTCCTCAGTCTGCAGCATTGATCTTGTGTAGTGTTTGATGAACTTATTGTATATTTGTACTTTCTCTGTGTACTTCATTTACAGTACTCTAATCACTGAGAAGTAGAATTGCTAAAAGTGTTTTAGGTTAGCAACAGCAGTGTGTACTGGTTCAAACTGAATTAAGTCATATGGAACGTCTGTGTTTTATATGGTAACAAAATAGGTTTTTTATAAATTAGTGTATAGTTTTTGCAAGAGTGTTTCATTTTGCAAAGGGTCTGAGGTGTTCTGCTAATTGGGTGTGTGGTTGTGCTAATTGTGTGTAGTGTTTTGAAAAACCGGTCCCTGTTTTCAAAATAATGCTTAAGCAATCGTAAGAGGATAATTACACTTGGCAGGTTTGGCAAGTTGTGATTGCTCTAACAGGAAGTCGTTTAATTAAATCATAGTCTATGAGTTACATCTGATATATCTCCTCAAAGCTTCATTTATTTATTTAATCCTATTTTAACAGATCAACACCACAGGCTTAGTAGACTACCTGGGATGACAGGTCGGTCCACACTGCCTGGCATTCATCCTGGACGGTGACAGACTTCACTCCGGACAGGATCACATTTTTGGCTATTTCTACCCCAAGACCACGCATGCCTGCAATGAGGACGTTGACTGTGCCCATCCGGTGCATCGCCTCGTGACCCAGAACATACCTGTGCAGGTAAAAGAACAAGTGGATCTCTAGGCCTGCAGTCTACATAGTTAAATGTAATTGAGTGTGTGTGTGTGTGTGTGTGTGTGTGTGTGTGTGTGTGTGTGTGTGTGTGTGTGTGTGTGTGTGTGTGTGTGTGTGTGTGTGTGTGTGTGTGTGTCGGTCGGTCGGTCGGTCGGTGGTACTCACAGCTGTCTGGAGTAGAATCCTTCATCAATTTCACCTTTTTCTGTCATGTTGCACTCGCAGTCTCTCCAACAATATGAGATGACTAGTTTAAAGTGGGGGATCAGCTGGACTAACACTTGACTACAACAGCCGCACAGGTGAAACCAGGAACAGAATGAAAACCGGGTGCGTCAAATTATGAGATGACAGCAGTTTAAAGGAAAGTATTTCACTTTCGTTTCAGAAGATTCTTTGACTTGTTGTTTTGCCAAAAAATATGTTGTAGCCTGGCCACTAGGGGGCGACTCGGGACTGTTTATCGAGTTGTGCTTACATTGAATGAATGTTGGAAGGACCTAAAACAGAACTGGACGATTTGAGAGTAAAATTAAGTTTATTTATTCGCTCATCGTGGAAACTCTCTATAGATCTAAATTAAAATACATTGTGTTGTTATTTTCAGGTAACACCGGCTGTCAAATCCCCCTTTTCAGACATTTTTACAAATTGGTCTTTGATAGGATCTTGTATTGTGCTTATTGTTACTTTACTATGGTTACCTTACAGCGCAGAATGATTGAGACCAGACTATACAGAGTTTGACAATAGAAGGATGTTTTTTCAAATGTATCTGCTGAAGGGGGAAAGTTTCTCTATGCTCACCTTAAGTCAGACACAAGCAGGATTTGAGACAAATTTGGAAGCCAATCATTGCCCAATATGCAACTTAGCTACACAAGTGTTGTGAAATACTCTTATACTACACTGAAGAGGGACTTTTCAGTGAAGTACATAGTAATAGATTAAGAATGTTTCAATGAGGGAGAAGGAGTAGATGTAGGTTTCGGAAAATTAAGTTAATCCAACTTTTTTTGGTGGAAAACCCATGTCAGATTCTGTCATGTAGTGTAGCCAGAGGGTCATAAAAGGATAGGAAGGCAGACTTCTTGAATTCCAACGAGAGCGTATTTATTTACAGTGTGTGCTAATACACTGTCAAACTGAAAATGAATAAAATATGAAAATAACTAGAGCAATGTGTAAGATAAATGTGGAAATGTATATAGACAAGCACAAGGACAAGGTGGGTGGTGCAGGGAATCTCACCACCACTGTGTCACAGATACAAATTATTATTCAAAGCAGAGTATTTTTTATAGGTCTTAAAACATGTCTGGAGGTTATCTTTAACATTTCCATGGTGACAATAACAATGACACACCCTAGTATTGCTTAATGTCTTTGTCATTCATTTCAACAATCTGAAGGAGTCACAAAAAAAACTCCAGAAGAAAGTAGGGCATGCTTAGTTAGGAGTGATGAGAAATGATTCAGCATTACGTATCAAATAGAGGCGGTAAGAAGATGGCAAACCACTCTCCTTGTGGTGTGTAAATGAGTAAAAAGAGGAACCTGCAATCAGATTTAATATTCACATGCATGAACGTGTCACGTGGGTCTGGCTGCTCCCGGATTTTACAACCGAGCATAATCGTGGCTCATTCAGAATACGACCTCATATTTTGCGAAGATAGTTCACCGAAACGTGTTTCTGAAAACATTTTAAGCGAGAAATAGGTCATGCAGTTGTTGAATCTGGCTTCATTTCAGATCAACAAAGGTCAGTTTAAAAGATTTTCGTCAGATTTTGAGAGCCGTTCGTCACGCTAACATAAGTGCACTGATTCGCTAGTAAAGGGCTAGAACTCCACCAATCAGATTGGTCATTGAGTCCGACTGCCCGACCTCCGACCCAGCAAGTCAGGTCGGCCAAAATGAAGGCCGACGGCTCCTCCAACGGACGACAGAACTGTCCTCGCCAGACTGTCCAACGGCCGATTATCGGGTTGGTGTGTCAGGGTCTTTAAGTACATTTAGTTTTAGATGAAAATGGCATGCAGACTTTCAATCTGTGATTATAAACTTTGGATTCAGTGGTAGTTGTTTAACTTTTGGATTCATAATGCTTCATTATGCCAATGAGAACAGTTCTATTTGGGAATTGTATAATGAATAACTTAATTTTATGTTACGGTTCAATTGCCATGAGTCAATTTATTTAATTTCTCCTTTATGTCAATAGTATTTATTTCTGTTAAAGGTCACATTGAGGTGGTCTGACTGGAGAGGGAAGAAATTCCTTTCATAACTTCCTGGCTGGAGTTGCCATATTTGAAGAGTAACTTCATTCCATCATCTGAAAGCAATGCAGTTTTGGCAGAAATCCTACAGGCCTGCACGGTATCAGAATGTTTTTTTAAATGTTAAGAAAGTTTTTCCACTATGTGACACAGACGCCTGACTGGAGGGGAGCTTCAGTTGATGATATATGATGATGACTCTTGGAAGGAAACGATGAGGATATTTTTGAAGTGGTCAGATTTCGCAATTATTTTATACTTCCTTGTTGCGGGCGCGGTTTGACAGGCCAGCACCCACTTGAGGAATATCAGAATCAAACACCTCAGAATGACGATAGCATTTCCGGTCTTCAACCTTCAAAATAAGTCTTGAATCGCTTACTCCAGAACATGTTTCCTGAATGGGACTAATACATTAGGATATGCCTAGATACAATTGTAGAATATGAAAGAAGTGGTAGGCTATTACAAATCATGTTGCAAAAGTAAAAAAACAAAACAAAAACAACTATCCAATTTATACAAGTTAGGCAATGCAATGAAAGAGTATGGGGGCAATGTGAATTAATTGGCTCTTATTAGATCTTATTTAATGCTTTGTGTGTTTAATTGTTCAAGCATACATTATGTTATTGTATAAATTATTCTATAGACTTGTTTTCTATTACATAGGCTTGTTATATCAACAAATCATGTTTTCAATTGTAATGCAAAAACGTATAAAGCGTGCCAATGGTATTTCCATAATTTCTTAGTGTGTTGTATTATTTAAAATAAGCTAATTTATCAGTTTCCTCCCTTTCAGACTTGCTGTGTGGTGAATGTCCCCTCTTAGGAAAGCAATACACGAATCATTAATCATCACTCCCAACATGAGGGCTTCGTCCTGGCGCGCTTTTATTTTGGAGGCGAGTGTAAGATCCTGTTTTGATCTATAGACTGATATTTTATCTCAAAGCCTTGCTGTAGTTCAGTATCAGTGTAAACTCTGTGACAGTGGGACTCCGGTGCTGTCAGGTGAGTCCGCTGCTGCAGGTTAGCGAGTGGAGCTTAACCAACACAAGAAATCTATCTCGTAAAGAATTCACGTTTAGAGATTGTTGGACAAATCACAGCCACATCCCCACTTTTCAAAGCGAGGTAAGATGATTTATTTGTATACAGGCCTGTATTTGTATGGAAGATGTCTAAACTAGCTGTTGGTCCACGTTAATGAATGACTGAAAACTATATCATAATTCACAATCGATCGCCTACCTGCACAGGAGATGTTTGCCTAATTTTAACAGCTACAATTTATTATAGTCATGCTGACTTTAATGCTTAGTGAATGTTCTTCTCTGTTCTGAAACTTTTAAAATAGTTGTCCATTACATAATGGTGTATTAGAATTGTGGTAGCCTACAGGATTACTAACCTACTGAATAATTTGCATTGTATGAATAGGCCTGCATTAATTTAGGTATTTTAAACATTTTGACCATATTAGTTATTACTCTGTGTTATTCTGTGTATGGCTCTGGAGGCCTGGCCATTTCCATAGTTGCTCCACATGTTCCAGCAAGTCACGTCTTGCCCACAGTAGATTTAATCTCGACTCTACCAACAACTTATTTTTCCACTTGCTTTTTATCTCAATAAGTTTCACCGCTATGACATATCTCTGCATATCAAGTCTAAATTATCTGACACAAAATTGCTTAATTATTTGGTTCAAAGACAAAACAACAGCAGCTGATACTTTTACCTCTTTCCTCAGTTCCTCATGCTGCATTTCTCAGTTTAAACAAGCCAAAATGTTGACATTATCCACCTCCACTTCAAAAGCAGCAGATCTCTGTTGAGAATCAAATGTTACCGCTCACTGTTAAATTTCAACATTCCTTCTGTGTTTTCCCTCACAGAGCTCCTTCAGGTTCTCCAGAATGTTCTCTTTGAGGAAGGTATCTTATTCTTTGAGGAAAGTATCTCATAGGTAGCACTTAATCACGGTGGACTGTGACGTGGAGATGGTCACTTGGGCCGCCTTGCTGACAGTATGCATATGGATACAAACCCAAACTGCCTCAGGACAGCACACATGTGCTTCTACTCCACGCAGGCTAGTGGATTTCACTGTAAAATACTCCCTCCCCCACTTCCAAACAGACAAACCTATACAGAACATAGCTGTGAACCAGGAGGAGAATCAGCAAGAGGTGTATGTTGCATGCCAGAATGTAATAGAGGCAGTTAACGATGCTATGGAAAAAATATGGGAAGTGAAAACTGGACCTGTAGGCAGTCCTGACTGTGAAACCTGTCGGGTGTGTGACATAGAAATAGATCCCGGGGATCCGGTGGAAACGGACAATGAGGTTCTGCTTTTGGATTTTTCTACATATCCCAATCCCTCCTTGTACATTTGTGGGAGTACTCAGCATGGGATCTGTCACTACATTGAAGTTGGAACTCCAGAGCCTATCCCTAAATGTTTATACAAAAAAGGGCAAAACTCTCCAACCAACTGTCCAGACTGTCTGGCTAGCCCACTTGGCACTAAAGTCACCATTGTTGAAGAGGCAGCCATAACGCTCTTCTTTGTTGCGGCCTCCGTCAATAACGAAGTGGCACAGAGGTATCCAAGGAGGTCAATATCAGTCCTGAGGCCACTTTCAACTGAAGATGGCTTTCATATGGTCATGGATGGCCTGACAGTGCTCCCCAGTCTACGGGACTCTTACACGATTGATTACATCTACAGCTTCTCCACCACAGAGTATGTTTACTTCCTGTCCCTGCAGAGAGAAAATCCATTCAAGAACAATTCAGCTTTTCAGACTCGCCTGGGACGACAGCCGATATTAATCCCAGAGGTGTGGATGTACAGAGAGGTGGTCCTGGAGTGCAGGTACGAACCAAAGCGCAGAAGGAGACGGAGAGAGGATTTCAAGGACATTGTGTATAATGGGCTACAAGCGGCATACTTTGGGCGAGCGGGGAAGGACTTAGCAGATGAGCTGAGGGTGACAGAGACAGAAGACATTCTGTATGGGGTGTTTGCAGAGGTGAATGAGCGTGGTGAACCTAAAAAACACTCCACCCTGTGTGCCTTCCCTTTGAGTAAAGTAAACCATGCGATTGATAAAGGTGTGGAGGCCTGCTGCAAGTCAGGTCCAGAGCAGCTGTCCAGAGGTCTCTGTCACTTCCAGCCATGTGAGGGCTGCCCACATGAAGTGAGTAACTTTTTTTTTTAATTATGCCCGATTGTCGTCAGAGCAGAGAAACCGTGCAAAGGTCCCCACACGACCAGACGGGAAGTGACATATTCAGACAAACACTGTGTAATAAAGTCACCTATGAATGGAACAGTGTAGTTTATCATTAAGCTTACAGTTTTATATTGTCTTGAGCAATGAGGGATAGTTTAAAGTAAATCTTGACTACTGGAATAGTGTATGGCTGTGGCAACTCTTATGAAGGTGTGTTAAAGAGCAGGGCCAGATGAACTGGGAGGGGTGGATGAGTCAGTAATGTGACCAGTACATTGCCACACCGTTTCTCTACTCTGTTAAGTTTCACTCTGTGTTTACAGTACAGAGATTTGATATGAAAACTGTTTCAGTAAGATAAAAGGCTAAATGATAAGGCTGCACTAAGTTGAATTTATCTGGTTGCTGCATTTTTTCTTAATTGATAAGCTACCAGAGTAGAAAAGTATCAGAAGGTAAAGTCGACTTGGTGGGTTAAATCTGAACTTAAAATAACAGGCGAGATTTATTCCCCAACCACCTTTATTGAATAGAGCATTTGGCTGCGGTGCTCAACAAAATAATAAAGGTGTGGTCTTTTCCCTTTTGTGGAGTTCAAATGGTGTCCTTTGAGCTCTCACAGTCATGTGTACACCTACAGGAATGTGTGCCAGCAAACACAAGTAGTAAATCCTGCTGATAAAAAGGTTGAATTTCAAGAGGAGGGACGGTGTTAGGCTGTTTCTGGTTTTTACTCAAAAGTTATTAGGAAATAGGTATATTATTGAAGAAGTGAGGGGTAGGGAGCAAAGAATCTCTCTTTTACTCAGTCAATAAATGATGGTCTAAACACTTATAAATGTGTCTTAAAACTGGTATGTACAATATAATACAAATGTAAATACTGTATGTATTCAAGCTCCAGATGCTGAAATACAAGTGAATGAAAAGATCAATGTTGGGAAAGTCAGTCAGACAGTCCAGTTTCAGTACAATAGATAAGAGAAACAGTCACCAAGTCAACATATAGAGCTGGAGTTACTGCTGTTTTATGAATGTGTTACTCTCACAGCTGTTATGACTGGAGGCTAGGAGCACTTCCTTCTTAAAAGGATAAATTAAGATGGTCTCTCTATCTCTCTTCCTCTCAAGCACAAGCATATGCATGTTTCTATGTGGTCAGAGGGAGACTGATGCTGACAGAGGTAGATAGATTTATGAATGAACTGGCTGACTAAAAACAAACACCCTTGTTCTGTATTTGTTTGTCCTGTTTGCACAGAGCTCTGAAGACAATGACACTTGCAGTGCCAAACCCACTCTGGTGTCAAAGCCGTACTACAGACTAGACCTCTTCAACAGGCAGATGAGAGATGTCCTTTTCACCGCTGTCCTGGTCACCACTATTGGGAATCACACGCTGGGCCACTTTGGTACCTCAGATGGCCGGATACTGCAGGTAGCAATATGCTACGCTATGCTGGATAAAATAGTAGTTATTATGTGGTGTGCCAGTGCCAGCCTCTGCAGTTTTAATGTTTTATACCAAATATAGAAGTATCTTGTTCAGTACTCACAATTAACATTATTTCAAATGTCTAAACTAAACATTTGAATCTGAGTCTGTCAGCCACACACAGGTGTATATTAATCCTTGTGACATTATCTCTGTTTTTGTGTGGTTTAGGTGATTCTTACTTCGTACAAGACTATTGTTTTTGCCAACTATTCTCTTGGAGGAACCAAAGTGTCCAGGACAGCAGAGGTGTACTCAAACGATTTACTTCTCTTTGCAGTGGGAAATAAGGTACAATTTGTCTACTGCAAGTACTGCTTGTCTTTTAATGGGGGAAAAAGAAACTGGGAGCCTATAAGAGTGCAAACAGACCAACTCGTTCAACACTACTGTGTCTTCATCATAGTCAAAGGACAAAGACATAAGGCAAACACATACAGTACATGGTCAACCTAGAATAGGTGTACAATTGTCATTGAATAATTGGTTGAACAGGATTTCAAATCTATTGGATAATGGATCCAATGGTGGTACACCCCATGCACTATAATCACATTAGGTACAAAAGAACATCTTAAAGTTACTAAGATAAAGTACAAAAAGTACATTGTATAAATCCAATATGCCTCTCTGAGGAACAGTGGGTTGACCTGTAGAAGAGGGTGAGATTTTTTTATGATGTCGAGCTGCTTACCTTTTGACTGTTTTTCTCTGTTACATCTGGCTTACCCCACCCTCGCTTCCTCTTTCTATGAACAAGATGTTCAGGGTGCCCTCTGCAGGACCAGGGTGTGCCCATTTTATGACATGCTCCAAGTGTTTGATGGCTCCACGCTTCATGAACTGCGGCTGGTGTTCAGGAATCTGCTTGAGGCAGCGTGACTGTGCCTCAAAGTGGAACAAAGACTCATGCACACCTGTCATAACAGAGGTAGATCTGTTGCTAGGTGTAACTGATTAGCCACTGCATGACATTTAAACACCATAAGTCATAAATGGTCCCACTGATTGTACTGAGACGCTGATTGATCTGGATCATAACCTCCTTATCTCTGCAGTTCTTCCCTAAAATGGCACCTGCTGGTGCTGAGACAGAGGTGACATTGTGTGGCTGGGAGTTTCAGTCTCCACTGCCACCCGCCATCATCAGCGGCAAAACCCACATCATCACAGTGGGCTCTGGGACCTTGTGTACTATCCTGCCTGAAAAGAGCAGTTGTGAAGTGTAAGTAGCACAAATGCACACAATGCCAGACAGTACCATATAAATAGGAAGTACTGTGCACTGGTAGCCACAAGCCAACAAGTTAACTGGGGAAGAGTAATGTTAAAAATGGATCCAAAACAAGAGACATGGATCTATTTTGTCTCCCAAAGTTCCTAATGAGGATTTTGATATAACATAGTTCTTATAAACCTCTCCTCCTGAGTCCCAGACCTGTCACTTGTTATTTGGTTATTAGATTTGGAATGTTTTTCGATTCCTTAAAATGTATGTGTGTGGTGTAGCTCGCTAGTCTTAACATAAAGTGGCATTTTTATTTTCCAAAACAAAATTATTGAAACATTTTGTTAATAGTGTGGAAATGTTTTGTCTCATTGCCATATTTTCTGCTGGTCATTTCTGGCTGACAATCTTCAGCTATAGAATTCATAGACACGTAATTCTTTGTGTTCTTACAGCCTGGTATGCAAGATTCAGGAATTCACACCAAACCCGGACCTCAACATCACTCTGGAAGTGCACGAGGGGGAAGTGAAGGGCCACTACTCAATTGAAGGCACAGCTCAGATGCCTGGCTTCTCTTTTGTGGTGAGAACTTTTATCCATTTGAAACAGTTTTAAATTGAGTTCTGTATATGGTCTTTATTTACATAAATGCAATGTATGACATTTTGTGTAACATTTAGTGCATATGAAATATTTCACCTCTGTATAACCAGGAGCCAAGCATAACAGAAATCAAGCCTGACTATGGACCTGTGTTTGGAGGAACAATGGTTACACTGACAGGCAGATACCTTAATTCTGGGATACAGAGAGATGTCTTCTTTGCTGACAAAAAGTGCAACATTCAAAGGTGAGCAACACAGAAGACTACTTCTTATGCTAACACATTACTATGGTGAACAACATAATTTCCACTGTGTTCAGATATCTCTTTCAAATTAAGGGTGTTAAGTATTGTACGCATTTGGTGACTGTTATCTCTCTTTTTTTCAGTGTTACTGAAGGAATTGGGACTTCTTCAATCGTCTGCCACACAGCAGCTGCAGCAGGTGTTGGGAGGGTACCTGTGAAAATCGTCATTGACAACTTTCCAGTGACGACCCCTAAGATGTTCTTCTACAAGAAAGACCCTGTTATAACCTCTGTACATCCTCATTGCAGTTTCCAAAAGTAGGACACTGATCCCAGTCTCTACTGGTCTTATTAATGGAATCCAAATTAAATGATATTACTCTAAAAATGCCTAATCATAATAAGACAAACAGTGTTTGCACATAAAACACGTCAATGTTATTAATAACTTACTCATAATGTCTAACAGTGGCTCCAAGCTCGTGATAGAAGGTCAGAATCTTGACTCTGCCCACAAAACTGTGGTTCAGTACACTTCCAAAAATCTCAACCTTCAATCTCTTGAACGGGTACGTTAACACTTTGATTTTACCCTTTGTAAGTCTTTACAGACACAGTACATTATTCAATTAAACTACTTTCATTTCAGTTCAATTCAAACCAGGTCATTAAACTGTGAATTTTGGCAATGGAAGGCCAGTCTGTCATACTCCTTCTTAAGCTGAATATTGCTTTCCTATTATGCCAAACTGTTACAGTAGTTGTGATTTCAAACAATACATCATGTGTTTATTTCACTTAAGGTCTGCAGCGGCACAACAAATTCCACATATATGGAGTGCTGGGCCCCTGCTTTTCCAGAGGAAATGCCAGAAGAAAAGTCTGACACAGGAGAGATTTTTATTCACATGGATGGGAAAAGTAACCTCTGGAAGAGACGCTTTGACTACCACCATAATATTAAAATCATTCCCTTTGAAAATGATGACAATGAATTACCTCTAAAACCAGGAGAGACAGAAGTTTCACTGCATGTATGTTTACACTTCTTACACTAGAACGTTTTTTCCCCACCTCTATTTATGTAACACATTTTGTTGTATTAAAAGTATTAATATATGTGCATTTTTGTCTTTTTTCCAAAAAATTGACAGCATAGCAAACTGAACACAGTAAGCACATGTATGAACATCACAATGACCATTGGGGGTGTGAACTGCAATGCCAAGGTTCTGTTAAACGAGCTGACCTGCAGGATTCCTAAAGGCCTGAAAATTCCCCGAGAAGGATTGCCTGTCAAGGTGAGAGAGTCTGCTTTTAAATCATCAACCCTAATCTGAATAATTTATAGAAATGTATACTAAATTAAATGTATTTTAACGAGAGCCATAATCTCTTCCACTACTGTAGGTTTCTGTGAATGGGGAAGTTCATGCTGTGGGTACTGTAGTCAACAATGACAACAACAACAACAACAACACTGTGATTGTGGGCATCGTCCTGGGCATCATTGCTGCACTGGTAGTAGGTGCTGGCCTTGCATTACTTGTGATGATCCATTTAAGGAAGAAAAAGAGAGGTGAGGAAATCTTGAATCTAGAACACTTCCAACCGTGATAATAATTGGTAAACAGGAGTTGCACTATACTACTATGTAGTAATGTATATTTTCATAGTTTATTGTTCAGTGATTTTCATTTATCATATGTATCCTTTCAGCAAATGTAGAGAATCCTCAGTCAACAGTGCTTTCATGGAACCGCATGGGCAGAGGTCCTGATTTTGTCCCAACAGGTGACTACAGACGAGGTGAGACATCCAAGTTCATTCATTCATTCATAATCCATATTAACTGTTAATCAATTTGTCTACCTATTTATTTCCTTCCCTTTCTGCTTCATCATCAGCAGCCCTAGGAAGTACAACCTTTTTAAATGCAAATATTTTATAAATCATAAATAAAGAGACTGCTAAATCAATAGATACATGTAAAAATATAATGGAACAGATTGATTTAATTTCTAAAAGTCTGTCACCAAAGACGAGGGTAACAGGATAAAGAACTATCTGACCAATAAAGAGTAACATATTCATAGATTGTAATTATTTCAAACAAACAAACTGGAGTAATTGGTCACAACATTTTACATTTGTCTGTTAGTGAAGATTGTATCACACACTGTAAGGTATGTTTGGTAAGGGTGGTAACGAAAGATGTAATGGCCTTTTAAGTACAACAACTTCATGGTGTGGTTCCTTGTGTGCTACAGTGGATCTGGCCAGTCAAACATCAGGGTCCGGAGGAATGGCTTTCCAAGGTTTATTGTATGCTGCCAACCATGATCTGTCCATTCCTCTAATGCCACAAGACAATATCTCAATGGTCAGTCTAAATTCTGAGCTTCTTGAAGAGGTCAAAGATGTCCTGATCCCTGCTGAGATGCTCCGAATTGAGGATAGCCAGATTATCGGCAAAGGTAAGCCCCCGGTCTTATAATGTTTGTTTGTTTTGTTCTTGTCTTTGAATATTTTAAGATAAGATAAGAGATAATTTATTGTCATCCATCTATACAGAACAGAACATAGATTTTATTATTTTATTAATAATTCCCAATAATTAATTGTCTTCTTATGCAGGCCACTTTGGGACAGTTTATCATGGATATCTGATAGACTGCAACAAGAAAGAGACCCACTGTGCGGTTAAATCATTAAACAGTATGTGAATACCTTTTTTTAAATAATAAATTAAATCAGTGTTAGCCTCTATGAGCTCATGGCTGTTGGAAGAGTTTGTATGATAGTATGTTTTGTATTAACAGGGATCACAGATTTGGGGGAGGTGGATCAGTTCCTCAGAGAAGGCATCATCATGAAAGGTTTCCACCACCCCAACATATTGTCACTGCTGGGCATCATGCTGCCTAAAGAAGGGCTCCCTCTGGTGGTTCTACCGTATATGAAACATGGGGATGTGCGTCATTTCATCCGCTCTGAGAAAAGGGTAAATTATGCAATGAAAGGTTCCGGACCAGTAGGGTCATGTCATGAATATTTTTCATAGCTCAGACCATGGGCGTTTTGGTGGGTCAGCTCTATTTGATAATTCTTTGTCCTCCACAGAACCCAACAGTTAAAGACCTGATAGGCTTTGGGCTTCAGGTTGCCAAGGGGATGGAGTATTTAGCCCAGAAAAAATTTGTCCACAGAGACCTGGCTGCACGTAACTGCATGTGAGTGTGAATCCTACACTGATTACTGGCCCGTGACATGTCAGTAGAGACACATTGTCACACGAGTTTACGCATTATCTAGGTGATATATTATAAAGGTGGAATTAAGTTGTGGAACATCTTTATTGGTTTAATATAAGCAACACATGCTACATTGTGGTCCACTTATATGGTTAACTACAGCATACATTTATGAATCCTTAAGAATAACTTCACAAAGTTAGGAAAACCCAAAAAAGGACAGTAAATATACCTTGATTACTATTGCATCTTGTATTTTTCATACAACAACATAATTAAACTTTTCTTTTTCAAGTATTTTCCATTTAATGAATAAAGAAAGAAAAGCTTGCTCCAGTGATCACACCAAATAAAAAGTGTGAAAGGATATTCATAAAATCTTTTTAAAAATCTGTCAAAGCAAGACAGACTACCCTGGCCCTCTGAAGGCCTCTTGGGATACATATTTGAGACACTGGAGGTATACTATTTCTGTTTTTTGTGATCTGTTTATTTGCACATACATATTAAAGGAATAGTGCAAGATTTTGGGAAAACATATTTTTGCTTTCTTGGAGAGAATTACATAATACGACTGATACCACTCTCACTTTTATTTCACTATTTCTGCATCCCAGCTAATGGGACCATCACTGCTCATCAAAACTGATTTTTCAAATTGGTGTAAATTAAAGTTCACCTGGCTCCTCTTGAGCACACCTTGAGTCTGGAGATGTGTAATCTTAACAGGAACTATCCGTAAGATAATGTTTTCTTAAGATGCATTCTGTTTTCAGGCTGGATGAAACCTACACAGTAAAGGTGGCTGACTTTGGCATGGCAAGGGACATCTATGACAAGGAATACTACAGCATTCAAGATCACAAACGGGTAAAGCTGCCAGTGAAGTGGATGGCCCTCGAAAGCCTGCAAACACAAAAGTTCACTACTAAGTCTGATGTGGTAAGTATGCTTTATCCAGTCCACTAAAGTGTGCTTGTTACAACCATCATGTATGTATCTACAATATATTGCTCATCTGTTTCCCAGTGGTCATATGGCATCTTAATGTGGGAGCTGTTGACCAGAGGTGCTAACCCATATCCAAATGTGGACCCCTATGACATCACACACTACTTGTTGAAGGGACGCCGGCTTGCCCAGCCACAGTTTTGCCCTGATACTCTGTAAGACTCATACCTGGAACCCTATAAATAAATAAATATCACGACTGCTGCAGTATCTTATCATTTGAGTTTCTTCAAGAGACTTAGTTATCTGTGAATATAAATCAGTTTTATATCAGTTTAATATATAGTATTTCTAGGCTCACATTCAATAGTTCACTTAATTGTTTACATATTTACTCACGTACTTACTAATTTACTCATTGATTTATTCCACAGCTATTCTATCATACTGACATGTTGGGACCCGGAGCCTGAGTTCAGACCTGGCTTCAATAGCCTGGTTACAGATGTACAAAACATCCTGTCCTCTCTGGAAGGAGAGCACTACATCAATCTGAAGGTTAACTATGTCAACTTAGATCAGCCACGGCCATACCCGTCCCTGACTGGATCTGCAGATGAGGCTGAGAGCTCAGACTTGGACACAGACAGTCATGCCGCCAGCTGAGGGTGCAAAGTTCTTAAGACTCTCTGATAGGAGCCCAGGATCTGGATTAAAGTTGGACAGCATACAAGAAAAGGCACAAGTTAGCCTGGAACCATTCGTGCATCACATACATTGTTGATCATGTCTACAAACCTGAGTACATGGAAGGTTTGGCTACTGATTTAAAAGACACTGTATAAAGTCTTACTGGAGCTGAGACAAAATCATGCTTCAAGTACCCCATCCTTGTTACATTTTTTTGTAACAAAATAGAGACATCATGTAGATTGACTTAAATGTTTTTTTACACATCTGAAGCACAAGTGTGACAAAATGAATGTAAAATGTGCTTTTGTTCTCAGACTTGTAGAATAGGATGTGTGGCTACATGAGAATATATGCTGTTATAGAAATATTTCTCTAAGCCATTAGACTGTTAGACACAGGCTCTATAAATGCTGATATGTGCTCAAGGGTCAACATTTGATGGATTTTTTACACAATGTTCCGGCTATAGAATGTAGACTAAATACAACGGGACATGTAAATGTGAAATCATCATACTGGATGCAGAATAACTCAATCTTCTCAGATTTAGAGCCATTGACACTCTGCCAAAAGCTCTGCACCTATGAATTATACATTACGCTGTCCATGCTGTTCAAATATCTATTTAGGCTAAACACATCCAGTCCCTTTCATCATCACTAGAGGGCAACCAATGCCTCCTCCTTAAGCATCAATTGCTGCTGCAGTGATGTCTGCTGCACTACAGCAGCTCAACACAAAGGTGCTACACAAACAGTACAACTATATTCATCTGGAAAAAAAAAATCTATCTTTCAACTCAATCAACATAGCATACCATTCTTTCCAGCAAATTACACGATCCAAGGGATTTTAAAAGTTATGCACTGATTTTTCTATTTTTACACTGACAATGCAGTACGGTTAACCAATAACCTAGTTTATGTTGACTTACAAGATTTATACCAGGGGTAATAGATTTGGTTCTAGTATACTTGATTTTTGTCATTGCTGCATTTTCTCTTCTTACTACCAAGATAGAGCTGATGTTTCTTAGCTGTATGTTGCACTGTAAACTATGTTTTTGAACAGACAAATTGTTGATTGTGCATACTTGTTTGTAAAGCGTGTCAACAAAATAAATGTTTCCCTAGACTTGTTTTTCCTAGCCTTATGCTGAATTAATACTAAGAAAAAAGTTCCTGATTAGCAAACAATACATTTCTACCTAAAATAAACTCACCTAACATTGTATTTGTAACTGTTATTGTTAAAAAATGCAGATCACTACAATGAGAGAAGTTCTTCATGAAAGTGTATCATAAAAGCCAATGACACAGGTCTGAGGCTTTTTCTCTGCCAGGCGGATGAGAGGAAAAACACTGTTAGAGGTCTGAATTATGTTATCTCAACCAGAATGAAAACTGCATGCTTCTGCCTGCCTAATCTGTGTATCTAGCATTTGTAATACTCTCTATGAATAATTTATGTATCTAAAAAAAAAATTTGTATCCCTTGCCTTCAGGTACTGAAAAGGTGGCAGTAATAATGACGAGCTCTGGTTGTGTTCAGGTAGAGGTTCTGGATTTGAAAATGAGGGGATGTATGCAGCTAGAGACCAAACCGAAAGCCACAATGATGGATATGTTTTTGCTGTAAACAACAATTGCATTCAATATTTGCTTTTATTTAAGGAATGCAAAAGCAACCACAGGATGTAATGTGTTTAAATTGTTATTGGTCAGTTACAGTACAGGGCTACAAAGAAATATGGCTACCACTGACTTAATTCAGATATTTTAGTATTTGTAGACTGCACATGATGAAGAGGAGGTGAGGAGTGGGAAAGAAAGGGTTAGTCTATATATAAACCGTATGAGCTGCACATTAACCCACAGTGGTGAAAGGTAACATATGAACATTATTTAAAGGCTGAAAGTGGTACATACAGTAACTCCAATTTGATATAAATTGAGCATTAGCCTAAATAACCCAGATGACATCACCAGGGTTATTTTCTTGGACTTTAGAAAAGAAGAAAAAGAAGCCACAACAGACATACAATTATCTCCGCAAGTGCAAAACTGACTATTGAGAAGCACCATACAGTAAATGCTCCTCCCCCCCCAGCTGGCAAACACACACATACACACACACACACACACACACACACACACACACACACACACACACACACACACACACACACACACACACACACACTACTCCATCCAAATGCAGTGAGGGGGGATAGCTGCACTGAAACAAGCTGAAAGCAGATCCCTAACGTGTCTGGTCTAAAATTCCTTTTGTTGTCTTCAAGTGTATATATTTATAAATATTTTACACTTTTATTTCACACTGCCCTGGTTTTGAAGCAGGGTTCGGTTAATATCTGCGAAACTGCAAATATCATACAGCAGCTGTCGTGTGATCCATGTGGACAAGGGGAAGGAAACTGTGGCTAGCTATACTCCACAGACTAAACAGAAGAACACAAGAAGAGTGTGATTAGGACAGCCAATTAGCACTCTTAGTGGAGTTGCCCAAATTGAAATCTTAACTAAAAAGCATTGGTGTAGGGACTAGAAAAGTGTAGTGGGGTTCAAAATCAACGTCTGTGCATGAATGTCATTTATAACTACAGTGATGAATAAGGAGCCAATACACTGCTTTTAAAGTGCCAAACATGACTGTTGCCAATTTGGATTAGCTAAAGATGAGCTGAGTGAGCTTAAGACTCCTGGATGTGCATGTTGAACCTAATGTAAATTAAAAATGTATGTGGTAGTACCAGGCATCAGATGTTCTGCACTGCACCACTTGGAATAAAATGGAATGAGAAGCAAAAAAAAAAAACCTGATTCACTGTTGTTGAGTTTTTCCTAGCAGGTGTTTTGAACTATGCACTCTAAGTCAAGTCGTTTTTCAACATTGCTCGAGGTCTCTCAGTTTTTACAAGATGTTGGTGAGAAAAAGTCTACACAGGAACACAAGGGAAAAAAAATGTGAGGATGCAACTAAACATGCAGATTTGATTAGTCACAAGTACACAGTGTTGGACTGTCTGATTTCTCTATTTGTACTTTTGTTAACATTCAATGTTTTTCCACTTTTCTCAGTAATAAAGACAAAGTTCTAATAGATATGCTAATTTAAAACATCTTTAAAATGACACTAATTACTATTAAATGCTAACATAAGGTTTGTTGCTTTTGTCTGTAGTGAACATCAAACCTACAGCATGGTATTTCCTTTTCTATTCTGATAAAATCATATTTTTTAATCATTGTTTTTCTTGAGAAATGGGCTGAATCTATTCCGTCTTAAAAGCCTAACTTTCTGTGCAAAATATCGTGCAAGTGGGTTTGTAGCCTTTCTCACACTTTTGTTCTCTGAATTGAATCTGCTATCCTTGAGCTTGCGTGCCATCAGTAGATACCTGAATAGCAAGACAATTTTCCTCCCTCTCCCTTGCTCTTCTCTATTGTTGCATTGCATTCAGAGGGAGGATGAAGAGCTGGGAGGTCACAGATGGAGAGAAGTGTTATGTTTGTTCCCGTCTCTGCTCTCTGAGTGAATGTTTCCACAGATGGGATCATATTGAAAGGCAAACTGAAATTTGCAGAGCAATGAAAGTGCTTTAGAGCCACAAGGCCATGCCAGGCACATAGCTAACTGTACTTGTTAACAGATTTATGTATGTATTTAGTATGCCAAGTTATTTTGAAGTTTAAAATTGCACACTTTGTTGCTGCAAAGATTCATGTTATACACACTACTTGCTGTTATTTAGATGACCACACAATTGCAGTTAAAGGTGATGCAAATGTCTTCAGACTAGACTGAATATAGACTGACACTTTCATACTGTTTCTCATCATTGCTGTTTTTTCATGTACTGACCTATAGAGATATTTCTGCCTTCATAATTAAACAGATTTATTCAACACTGACGCTTATTCATTTTTCACATGTGGTACCAGCTGCACATGTAACCATACAAATGTGTATTCCCATGGAAAAACTGTTAACAAATGTGTGTTTATCTCTTACTGATGTATAATACTACTAAAAATGTACACTGTTTAGGTCTTAGTACTCCAGACATGTGCACATTCCTTATGTATACATCAAAGATTAAGTAACCCACCATGTTTATATCCACACAGTCAAAAACTAAATCTCATTTTTGGATACACAAACAAGAAACTGTAAAACTAACTAGCTAGCCTGCATGACTCCTTATTTTCTTTTTCAATGGGGAATCATACATATGCATAGGCTTATGGAGAGGGTGTGTCTATAGTATTAATATAAATGCATTGTTATACATTTCTTTCATATTCATTCATTCATGTAGGTAATTATTGAACCTAAACAATGGAAATAAATGAGATTCAGCTTCCATACCTCTATGTGAGGCACAACTGTGTGGCTGCAGTCATTTCATGTTGGCAGTTATACCACTTTAAAGTACTTTGAAGTATTTGGTATTTTTTTCTATGGCATACAGAATAGACAACACTAATGAAAGATTACATCATCTTGACTTTATTTTATAAGGCATAATCATATTTGGATTACATAGTGGTTGTTCTGCAGTGTAACTGTACTGATGAATGATTTTGTTCACATGATCCACAATGTGTTGGCAAAACTAGCTATGCTTTCTCCTCATGTGATGGGGCAGTGGTGGCCTAAAGGTTAGAGAAGCAAGCTTGCG
This sequence comes from Sander lucioperca, assembly GCF_008315115.2. NCBI lineage: Eukaryota > Metazoa > Chordata > Actinopteri > Perciformes > Percidae > Sander > Sander lucioperca. The sequence goes on from NC_050178.1 coordinate 5,173,717, forward strand.
TCGGTTCAATCCCCCAGACTGACAGGATAAAATCTGGGTGGGGAAAGTGAAAGAGCAGCGCTTGTCCCTCCCTCATTACCACCATGGAGGTGCCCTTGAGGCCCCAATGGCTCCAGTGGAGTTGCTCAGTGGCCAGCAGATCAGACTGTGGTTGTACTGGGCAGCTTCCAGGTATGAATGTGTAACTGTGTGAATGTGATCAGGGTGTTCCTGCAAAAGAGAGGCTTCTTCTCAGTGAACCTTTCCCTGAATAAATAAAGGTATACATTATTATGTTTATACATACTCCAGCGCTGACGGTGACACAGTGCTGTGGAGACATTGCCTATGCCAGACTAGACTGTTTTTGGATACTGCTTCTGCCCATTGTATTTTTGGGTGACAGTATGAATCAAGGTGAGTCATACACATGGCACACTGATGGCTACCCCTTGCTATCAAGTCCTAGAAACTGAAGTTGGTTATGTTAAATAAGGCAACATTTGGTATTCACTGTCTGCAAGAGAGCCAGTCAGACTACCCTTAAACAACCAGATGCAGCTTATTACCTGAAGTTAGGAGGAGTACTGCACTGGCATGCATTCAATCATTGCTGTCGCTCACCAAGGTTGTACAACTGCCATTTGACAAATCAGAAACCATTAACAAGTAAGCTCCTTAAATCTTTCCAGTTTTGTTTACTGTCATAACTCTCTTCTTGCATTGCAAGCTAATTTTTGTATCCAGATTTATTAATGTTTTCCTTGGTTTAGCCAACCAAAACACAAGATCAAAAAGCCACCCAGTGCTTCACTTTTCAATTTTTATTGAAATTATATTTGGAAAGGAACTCTCAATATCAGTGTAACATAAAATAGTTTAACATCTGCATACCTGGACACAGATTGTGTCCAGGGATGCGGAATTTGATAGGTGCTATTAGAAATAAATTGAGCAAGTGGATCCATGAAAAAGTGAAAAAGTCATTTTTACAAGACTCTTCACATAAGACTAAAAGTCTCTTCTTATATGCAGTGTACAGTGCTGCGGAGGAAGGTCTGGCTAGTCCACACAACATTCCTGGATAGGAGAAAAATGTGCTGTGGTTTATTGGCATTTCTTTAAACCAGTGGTTCCCAACCTGGGGTCCGGGGACCCCTAAGGGGGGCGGCAAAGATCACAGGGGGGGCGCAAGTCTTTATCTGTTTTGAGGTTGAGGTAAAAAAAAAGAAATATTTGCACATGTTAAAGAAATTATGATAATACACTAGAATATATAATGTATACCAAAGTCTGTAAAAAAACTATATATTTTTGTTCTCGCTTAAACTTGTAGGCAGGCTACTTAGTAGGTCTAACCTCCGGGACCTCTTAACCTGGGACCCTTGCTGTCATCAGGTCAGCTGCTAGCTGCTATTATCCTCGTTTTTCCGGCCGCCACAGCATCACTATTTTATGAACGAAACATGGCGGAGAAACATAAAAGTGCTGATAACTCCTCTGTATCAAAAAAGAAAGTAAGAGAAAGTTACCTCAACTTCGGTTTGGGAGGTTGGGCTTAGCTTTTCTTAGACATAAGTAGGGGGGGCGCCAAGGAAAAAAGGTTGGGAACCACTGCTTTAAACCAATCACAATTGTCTTGGGTGCCGCTGAGCGCCGGATGCAGCAACGGTGCCTTTGCAAAATAGCCTTGGGAAGGTACTTGATTTGGTGGAACATGTGCACGTAGGGAGGCGAGCTCTGGAATTAAAATGGCTGTCGAGTGTGTGATGAGAATTTTACTCATAAAAAAGATAAATATAATTTGATTGTTAGTTCTAGCTCGGAGAATGTTTCCTGAATCGACCAGAGTTTAGAATGCCAACACAAAGAAAGCGGAAGGTGAGGGACATCTGGCCGAAAATGAGGGACATTGGCGGAACCTCTGGCGGCACGGAACTATCCCGTCAATAAACATCATCGACATAGACTATATGCAGTATAATTGTGTGGTCTGTGCTGACCTACTATTTAACCTAAAGTATGGACTTTGTCTACGTATAGCTATGCATTTTCATCTTTACTTTGGCACAAGGCTGCCTAATAATTCATTTCTTACACACAAGGCGTGACAAAATTTATTTATGATTTACCAACTTTAAACAAACACAAGTTTAACACAATTTAACAAACCATGCTTGCCATGCAACAGGGTCAATTTAATATTTTTAATATTTTGCCTCATTTATCAGGAACAATTGTTTTGCTCCTTCAGATTGCAAAAATCACACAACAACATTGTCAAGTTTTTAGTTTCACGCTAGGGCCCAGCTTTGGAAGCAGCTCAACAGTGTGTAATGGGTTTCAGTGCCTGTTGTGTACTGTAATGGAGTACACAAAGCATTCAGTCATTTCTGGTCAGTGTCATATCATGTAACTTCAGGCACATTGGACAAAAATACTGAGGCTTTAACCATTCTACAGAGCAGATACTTTAATTACTGTATAAAGAGTTCCATGATTCCTGAACTCTATTACATAAAAAGGGTTAAAAGAATGTAAGGGCTGCAGTTCAGTTTTCTCTCGGTGTTCAGTTTTTACATGCATGTGCATGATTACAAATATTTTAGATTTACTGTGAATGATGGTCCTTTTGAGGCTTAGTCATTTGTTTTCATTTCCGAGCAGCTGAGAAAACAGTAGTGCATCCAGACATACACTATATATGGTATACAATATTGAACAAATGATAATGACAGTGTGAGAATTTTGCTGTAAACCAAAAATGTACAATAACTTAAATCCCTTCCCCTTTATTTCAGGTCCACTCCTGTCCACTCTCTTTCTCTAATACTTTTTTTATTCATTCCTCCATCTTCTCTCTCCCCCTTTCTCCCTCGACCTCCACACTCTCACATTAACCCCTACAGTGGGTTAACATTTTGCTTTATTAAAACTAATGTCAAGACTGAGAGTGTTTGGCAGAATCAACGCCACACACCAGACATTTAGGATGCTTATGTGAGAACCATTTCTGGGATAAATAAATGATTGACATATATTTTAAAATTTTCATTAAAAACTGTTTAACCCTGCGGGGTCTTAGGGCATTTTTAGATATCTTCTTGAATACTCCTTTTATGGATATTTGCATATTAACTGATCCCCATGTGTTTCATATCAAAATGTTCAGAACAAACTCAGTTTTCTGTATAATAACGCCCAACATTGTGTCCAGAGCAATGTATAAAGAGATCATTTGGCCCTGAAGCGGAAATATTTATCAAATCTTTTGTAAAAACATACCTACACTTAATGGTTTTGGGGCTTGAAATGAGTTTACAAAAGTCTTGGGTTCACAAAAGTAGAGGAATATATGAATTAAATAGTAAATAAATGTCTAAAGAGAAATTTTGTAATATCACTTTTTGAGTAGGAGTGTTGTCAAACATTGTTTGGACTCACCGGTGTGTCTTTTGTCCTCGGATCGTTAACTGAGTAACTAAATGGTAATGACCTTTAATGTATGTTGGCTACAAATCTAAACAATGCTTTCAATAAAAGCCGTTAACATCAGTAAAACGTGGGCTAAATTTGGATGTTTGGGATGAAATGACAGTGGGGTTTGGGAATTTGTATCAGAATGCTAAAACATTTACCTTTTCTATCTATATGTTTCTCAGCCTACATTAAATTAAGCACACTATTCACTCACCCTTTAGCTTTTGTATGGTTCACCATTAACTCCTTAGACAAATAATCTTTATGTATCTTTTGTAAGATGATTAAACTTATTTCTCTGACTTGCAGGCCTTTGACTTAGGAAACCCGTCGCGACACAGGGAGAGAACATGCCGACTCCCTGCCCATCTGAGGTGTTGCAAACCACAGAACCACCATGCCACCCATCCTGAAATGCCACATAAAACTATACTATTGGTGCATGTTATTCCACAAGTCATTGTCATGTCATTGTGTCTTGTAAATGAGAGAAGCAAAAATCAATCATGTCAGCTCTCGTTAGGGTTTAGACAGGTTTGTAGAAAGAAAAGGTGGATAGGAGTGATTTTCTGTTATGCTGGTCTGTAGTTGTCTTTTAAAAGCCCTGTTGTGGCTTGTGAGCCTGTTGCTATGACAACCACCATTTGATACCAGTGGTGTGTAGGAAGGCATAGAGATATGGTTAAAAATTAGCAAACTGCTTTATGCATGTTTAACAATCTATTCATCATTTTCACGTATATGTGTCTGTGTCAGGGTAATGAATACAATGAGTTTGGAGGAGCAATACACACATTTCAGAAAATGGCATTCATTCATGTATTGGGTAAGACTGGGTGATATTTCTTCCCATTATTAATTCAAGGATTGTACAGTATATGCCTCAAAGTGAACACTGTGAGTACACTGAATACATATTTTTCTTTCGCCAACTCACTGAATAACATATTTTGCTCATTATGCTTATGGAGATAAGGTAGTGACCCACATCTCTCATGAAAATCAGTACCAGCCCAGTCCCTGCAACCAACATATGTAATCCAGTCATGTGTTATTGCGTATGGGCATGTAAAAGAGAGGCATTCAAATTTGGAATAGAAATTCTTTATTGATTTGGTTTTACGAAGTAGTGGATAGTGACCATCAAACCATGCTGATATAGTCAAAAGTAGAATCATCACAGTACAACATGGTTATCAACAAAAATTTAATTTATAGATGAGCAGAAACTACATTGAATGTTATCTAAAATGATGCAACCTCACATTTTGTCATTTGAAGGTTAAGTCATTATGTTTCAGAAAAAAACATCCATTAACCATTTTAAATAACTGTGGATACCATACAGTATATTTATATGTATATGTATTTAATGGGCAGTGGTTCAATCCCCAGACCGGCAGGATAAAATCTGGGTGGGGAAAGTGAAAGAGCAACACTTGTCCCTCCCTCATTACCACTACTGAGGTGCCCTTGAGCAAGGCCCTTAACCCCAACCGCTCCAGTGGAGTTGCTGAGTGGCCAGCCGATCAGACTGTGGTTGTACTGGGCAGCTGCCAGGTATGAATGTGTAACTGTGTGAATGTGACAGGTCGTCGTTGCAAATAAGAAATTGTTTTCAATCGACTTACCTGGATAAATAATGGTTAGCAGTTATCTTTAACAATTAGGAAAAAGAGTCCCCTCATTTATGGAAGTGGTGAAGTGTCAGTGCAGATCCAAAGGCAGCCCTCATAAACTCTGAATAAGCACAAGAGAATTGAGAGATCACCTTTCCATGTGAGCAGAGTGACCACAGCAATTATAAGTATATGAAACCTTTGAATAATGTTAATTTATTTATTTATAAATTTATTTATATAATGTTAATTTTTTTTATTTTTTTTATTTGTCCCAAGAGCATGAACCAATAAAAAAAATGAACCAAACTAGTTTGTTACTATTGAATTGTGCTCCTCTTACTTTGTTAAGACCTTAAAATTAAAGTTGGGGACTCCGGTTACACAAGATATTTTACAATTTAGATCACTTCTTCACTATGAAATTGATTGTTATGGACTGTTTTGGCTTTAACACAGAAATCATAGATGTGCCACCAGTTAGGAGCTAATCGACATTATGGGCATCCAGTCTTGCCGTGTTGTGGTAGCTATGGTAACCTCAAAGCGCACAAAATGTTCTACTTGAAGTGTGAGGGTATCATCTGTGACACTGTGCACCCCCCACCCCCTGCCATTCCCCAATATACGGAGGCAAAAACTCCACTCCACATGACTTGACCATGACCAACTGTCAAGAAAATGTACTCCTAAAGGGCTGATCCAACCCCCAAAAAATAAAAATATATAATATATATACTGTATAAAAAGACTGACACATGTTAGCATTCTAAAATAACTCTCAATTGGACTTATTTTCCTTGTTATTGTTAAATGCTGCATGTTGTAAGGATGCTTAAAAGGCATTGAAACTCAAAGGTTTCCATCACATACCCTATGACTATTGGTTTTGGTTTCTATGACAACTAAATTGAACTATAAGTTGACTCATCTTTTACAAGCTTGAGTACAGGTGGAGAACAAAAGAGTTTGGTCAGAATATGATTTCAGGGCCAATCCTTCTCTGCAAAACAAAGAAAAGAAATCCTATTTTCTTAAAACAATGAAAAGAGTCTGCAAATGGAATGGCATTGTTTGACTGATAACTTACCTTATTCTGTCTTTTTCTTTAAGTAAAATTGACAATTTCTAAAACAGTCCCAAAACTGAAACTGCACAAGGATCAGTTGATGACTTCTGTGAGTTAAGAAGGATATTTTGCAGCGTGTTTCGACACACTCCTAATTTTGCTGTGAGCCTTGTCCTTCGTTGCTCAGGTGGGCAGTTTTAGTTGGCCGTTTTTATAAGGCCATGTATATATACTTATTATTTATATTAATATACTTGACTGTTAATTTCACAGACATTTATTACAGTGTATTTATATATGTAGCATATGTCTGCTAATAGAGAATTGATTTCATTTAATTTGAATAAATGAGAAAATGGAATATACACCTAAAATAGAGCTTGTAAGGTGATATTTTGTTTTTTACATTTTCTCACTTTGTTTTCCTTATCATAATATAAATCCCTGTAAAACAAGAAATCCATGTGATTATAAGTAATAATAAGTGTGATGCTGATGTGATATAAACATAGCCCACATTCTCCATTTAAAACTCCTCCATGAAGGGACTGTAAGGGATTTCAAATACAGGCGAGAAGACAGACATGTTGAAACAGTAAAGCAGGGGAGTCACTCGAGTCCATTCACAGACTTACAAATGATGGATTAACTAGATGCAGCCATGGTAACATGAGGATGAGCAGATCATTGAGTAGTTACAGAGAAGCACAGTGAGATACTGCCTGTGAGCTTTGTGACGCAGGCGTATGCTTCTACTGTAGGACAGGCTAAAAAGCTTTCTTGTGGATAATTACAACTGATATAAATCACCTTACTTTCAACTGGCAATGCAAGTGACTGTTACAATTTAAACTGATTTCATGGCACAGCTTCAGGTATTAAGATAAACAGATTAACTGAATTAAAACTGTGCCTAATAAATGGCAACAGAAGATCCCCTAAAGTAATAATAGGAAGGAAGAGTGTACTCTGAGTCAAAGGTCAGAGAAAGACCTATAGAGATACAAGGTTAGTCTACAAGACTCATTACATCCTCTAATATGATTACGCAGACCTGCAGCCACCAAACTTATAGTATTTAAATTTAAATATAACAATAATCATCTTATTATAAATGCACCTGTTGTCTCATTTGAAAATGATCCTCAAAGTTGTTTTAGGGATCCTCGCTGTGAGATTTGTTACTTCAAAATGACTTTAATTACAGCTTTACAGCTTTCAAATGGCACAAACAATGCAATGTCTATGTCACAGAAGAGGCTGTTACTATGGTGACAACGCACCAAAATCATAGATGTCAATGGCAATTTAGCTGTTGTGTCAAGCGCATAGACATGCAATTATTAGAACATAGACACGTGAGTATGGAGTTAAGCCATATTTTGCAAAACATAAAAAGACTCCTTCAGTATACATATGCACTGATGGGGTGGCCTGCAATTCAGATAAGACACTGGAGACTGAAGTCTTAATGCTGTCATGCTATGTGTATCATATACGACTTGTGCTTGTCATAATTGTGGCTCTGGTACTCTGAGCTATCTGAGCTGTAATGCTTCACCTTTTATCTGAAAAATATCCAAATCTAGTGTGTACCTGAACACTATTTTTGATACAAACTCCCCAACTCCTAACTGTATCACTGAGTTCATCTTTCTATTTCCAAGTTGTACAATTTAATATTTGTCTTTCTTCATTCAAATTCAGGTTTTCCATCTCAGGCTGATGTCTCAAAGACACTTTTAGACTTAAACTTAGACAGCTTTGATGGACTCCTTCGGAGGATTGGAGGAGGACTACTGTGTAAACCACCCCGCTCTAAAATGATGACAGATTAGGGATTGCAGGACTCAGATTTGTGATACAGCACAAACAGTTTTGCGAAGACAACCAGAGTTGTGGAGAGCCATGTGATACGGGGAGACAGAAAAGAGAGAGTAGGTGGTATTGTGGGTAGGTGGGGAGCAGGTTAAAGATGCTCTACCACTCTCTTTTCTGTTATCCCAATGGCCTTTTAGCGGTGTTACTCATTTTAGGAAAGAGACACTCATGTTACATAAGCCAATGCTACAGAGTCTGCCTACCAGCTAAAATCCCTGCAGATCCTCTGTATACCTTTACATATAATTGCAATGTGCTACGTATGGCAGATCAGTGTTCTCTCTTGAAACTGCTCAGCTACCGCATGCACACAGAGGTCTCTGTAAAAATTAAAGATTTATGTGGTGGCCAGGTAACTTTGGAGATTTTAAAGACAAATGTTCACAGTATAAAATCAATGTTACCTATGTCTATGTCCAAAAATATACATTTTCACAAAGAAATTGTAGAACAGAATGCACTAAGTCCCATGAAACATGACACATGCACATTGTGGTCTCATCCATAACACATAGTGTATGACACACACACACACACACACACACACACACACACACACACACACACACACACACACACACACACACACACAGTGCGGTAAAACATTGCTTAGTTTTTTTTCACAGGTTAATTTTTATGTGCATTAAGAAGAAGGGATACATAACATATTTGAATCTGGTATTACTTACTGTACATTACTGTCAGTCATTTCCCCCAGCTGCTTTAGAAATGCGTTTCTCCAAGCAGCCCTGGTTTTTAGTTCATTGCAGAGACTAGAACTTGCTTAAATTCACCACAGACAGTATGTTAAAAATGCAAATCAGAAACCAGCTTGTGGTAAGGAGCTCATAGTTCATGCTCTTTAGGATCAATTCAAGCTCAACAGGAAGATATCCCTTGTCTCTAAACATAGCATTGCTGCTGGAACTGACCCAGTGAAGCGGTGTGTGATTTTGAGACCTCTTGGTTCACACGAGCTTTGTCTCAGTCGTATCCTGTAGGATTGTTGCTTCTACTTTTAAAAGGCCTGCATTAAGAGCAAAGCTGGATACAGTACTGTGCAGGGAAATCGGCAGAGCAGTCTGCCGCTTGCAGCATGATTGGCGGGTTGTGGGATGATGAGAGAAGCTTCTCTTATTCTGGGATCAGATGGTTTCGTTGAATGACTTGTTGAGGGACTTTGAGAACAAATCTTTTGACCCTGATCATTCACTGTTAAAAGTCCTAAGAATGATGATAATGTCATCAAAACATTTGCTGCACTGGCTCTGCACTAATGCACGCGCGTTAGTGGTGCACCGTACATCGTACACGCGCGCGCACACACATCCCCTCCTTCCTGCATCATAGCCCGCTGTTACCGTCACACGTTTTACGTAATAGCCTACTCCCGTGAACAAGCTGACCTGTTGGAAATGCTCGAGGATCTTACATCTCTTTGCAAGCACGCTGGCTGTTAAAATCAGTGGAAGAAAAAGTGAAGCCTCAACAGGAAAATACTAAAACATTAGACAGAGGATTGGATTCTTGATAGGCTAATTACCAGTTTACTTCATTAAAGGTAAGTGAACGCAATTTGCTTAATCTTTGCTTTCCATCACAAGATTGCAAACCACTGCTGTCAAGTGTAGAATGTCGAGGAATGTTCTCCGAGGTGTAGGTATGTATTCACCAACTGTCTTCTTGACCACTTCGCGTAAGCTACTAGGACGCATGACTGGTTTTCGAAAACTTTTGCGGCGAAAAAATATTTTTGGTTGAAAAATCAGACAAGCTCACGTGATTTAAGAAACCTGCAGGAGAGTTTTCTGCAACATCAGTCTAACCTGGGTGATGCGCAAATACTGGAGTCTATTTAAACTGTCAAGCTGCTTCAGCAGTAGGCTACATTTACAGGCTATTATCGGGGAAATCTGTTTTGCTGTTAAAGCCAAAGTTTATGCAGTATTCTCATTACGAGCCGCTCAACAAGTCTATTTACAATATGAGCTTTACAGTTCAGAAAGAGTTGCTCAAACCGCGTTTCACATTTACATAAGACATGCTGCTTAAGCGCTCAGACTGCGGCACCTCTTGAGTTCACATATTCACAGTCTCGCGGTGTCCCTGTCTCCTTGTCATTATTTGTCATCATTTCACACCGAAAGAGCTTGTGATTGCAATATCCACTTATTTTGCCAATGCTAAGCTGCCAATTACACACCCCAGACGGAGGACAAGTGCTCCGACACGTCAGGATAGTGAAGGTGCCTATCCTCTAAAAAACATAAAAGTGGAGCTCCAAAGGGTCCTTATTTGCAAGGGCAAATATTGTGAATTTCAGCACTGGAAATACACTTGGATCAATCATAGGGCATCGCATCAGAAAGCTAACATACATGTAAATTAAGCACAAAAAAGTTTGGGAACACCTACTGCACTGCCAGTTGGTTTGATGCAGGCAACAGTAGACTTGCATGAGAAGGGATCTTGTGTTGAAGCAAACTCAGAGAAAACAGGAAACACGTTGAGGGGATTTTATAGACACAAGATGATGCTATTGGAAAGATTTATGTCTTATTTATGAATGACTGACATTTAAAGATTAAACAAGATCTAAGGTTTATAAAGGAAAATCGTTAAACAAACAATAGAGATAGAACTCCCTAAGAACAGTAAGCTGCTGCATGTACCGCTGCTGCTTTTCAGAAACAGTACACACCTTGGTTTTTTCCCAGGTGTCTGTTTTTCCGTTCCCCTTAGCCAGTGGTTCGTTCTGAGAAACAGTAAAAAATCTATCATTGATTAGAATGTTTAAAAGGCTTATTTGAATAGAGTTATTGCCTTTTGTTTATGTAACAGGTGTCGAGGCTTTTCTGATGTCGATGATGAATCACTGAATTATCGGAGACTGAGATGATGCAATATAACACCTTTATTTCATCAATAAAATCAAGTCTGCAGACATACAACTGAACTTAGTGCGCAGTGCAACAATATTATAAACAGCTAGAATACTAAAACCCCTCATTCACACTGAATTGAATGTGTTGTCTGGCTTGCTGTGTGTGTAATAGGGCATTCAGCTACTGTATAGTTAATTAAGTTGAAAGTAGCTGTCAGATAACTGGGGCACACAGTGTTTTCAGAGTGACATGGAAAAATAAATGTAAATAGAATAATTGTTTTTATTAGTTTGGTTAATATTCTGGATTTTGTTTTGTAAACTGTTTAAAAGGAGTTTTGGCCACATGCAATGGCAGTGGTCTTGGGCAGTAATGACGTAGTATAGAGTACGCAGAGAGCTATTCTGCACAGACAATACCATGATGCATACTGTAGCACTTGGTGACCATGGCAACAAAACAACATCAGACGAAAGTGGTCCGATGAGCCAGTGATGCCCGCGGAAGAGATGAATGGACGACTCAATGCATAGGAGAGGCAAGCACAAAGTAGGACTGATTCGCACTTATCAAAATGTTCCCCTCTCTAGTCTGGACTTTGAGAAAAACAAACACATATCTCTGCTTCCGTTCAAGTCTGATATAATGTCCTTGAAATTAGAAGTGTGAATGTGTTCTTTGTGTTCACAGAGCGACATTTAGGCCATAAATGAGGCATTACAGGATTTAAAATTTGGCTCAAACATCACCAGCACCATCTGTCGCCTGTCACCAAGCCGTTCCCTTTGAAGAGGCTTGGCTGTGGCCAAATCCACAATTCTCTCTGGCCTACTGCCACCATCTGACATGACTTTGACCAACAAACCTGAGTTCTAAAATAGCAACATAATGACTATTGTATGACAAAAAGGCACCAAACCACTTGTATGTTGTTATATAGCAAAAACACAACATTTCTATTCTTTATGGTCCATCTTCATTCAGTGATCACACTTTTTTTTTTTTAGATAGACTGTGTGACTCTGTGTGTGCTAGTAGTACCTATAACAAACTGTAACAAAGCAACAGTAAACTATCCATAAAAATGAGCAGTTACTTTAGGGAAAATCAGCATCCACTTTTTATCTCAGTTGCTCAGCACGACCAACATAGACAGTAAATTAATGGACAAAGTGACGCCATAGACTTCCATGGAGACCAGTGAGGTCTATTAGAAGCACTTTTCCGGTGATGGCTGAGCGTGCTGCGTAGCCTCAAACTGAGCTTGACGATGTAGCTGTGACGTGAGCAAACTGTGTGAAAGTTGTAAGTCTTCTGGTAGCTGTGCGAAGAGAAATCTCAATCATTCCGAATCTTGCAGAGACGGAGAGCGTAGGCATATGTTAGGAGATAACATAGGCACAGGCTAATTATTGCTAACTAAAATGCTAGTTAACATTAGTAATTAAACTTAAACAGCTAATGTAATGGTAATTTGTCTACTATGCGACAGAAAGTCGCGTGGTTATGACACAATTGTTAGCCTATTTTTACAAAAACGGCTGCTACGGAGCCATAAAGGTAATGGAGCCTTTTATACATTGTCGTGTTTCTTTAGAAATAAACAATGGACAAATAGAGTCTTTAAACGCTTCAGATGTAAAGTTATTCGCTGTCAAAGTGACGCCAAAATGAATGGCAGTCAATGGAATGCTAACGGCAGGTGATGGCTTGATAGCATCAAAATGTCTCCATAGGAGGTACACTTTGCGGATGCTTGCTTACCCCCTTGGACTCAGCAGGCATATCAGTTATGGTGTTTAAAAGTTAGAAAGTAGTCTAGTTAGATTACAGTGAGAAGCTTTGCGTCAGTTTGACGTTGAATTGATACTTGTGGAAACTGAAACCTTTAACATTAAACATTTGGTTCAGTATGTTGAACATTAATTTAATCATTTAAAGGGGTGATAGAATGCAAAACCGATTTTACCTTGTCATAGTTGAATAACGACAGTTCAGTGGGTAAATAGGACATACATAGAAGCTCAAAATCCCATTGATACCCTTTCCTCTGCAAATCTCACATTTTGAAACTGCCGCTGAAAACGGGCGAATCGCAACAAAGCTGGAAGTTGACGTCATGATCTCAACTCCTAGTCTTTGTCACGCCCCAACATTTGCATAGGCTACACCACTGACCTGAGGTCAGCTTAGTCTTCTGAATCTAGCTAGGTCATGCAGATCTCCAGAGGTCCGCTATTTAATTACTAAATTCACTTCTGAGATTTTTTATGCAATAAATCAACTATGTAGAGGTCAAATATGGGCTGTTTTAGGAAAATTGATGGCTAATTGCAAATTTTGTCCGACTGTGTGTCGGGAGTTCAGCGGCCGGTGCTGCCTGTGTTGCTGCCTCGTCCCCCGGCCCGCCTTCCTTCACAGATCCCGGCCTGCTGGGAGGTAGATGGAGCTCCGTCACGGTTGGCAGCCCACAGTACTCCATACCCGCGCAAAGTCACCATTTTTTGGGTTAATGGACTACCAAACGCCGCTGCCCTGACAGAGCTACAGGGCCTGCAGCTCCCCTCTTCCTGCTAAATGGCCGCTGTATGTGAGTGAGAGAGCGGTCAGCGAGCTTGTTACGCTCGCAATCTCTTACCACAGGTTCCAGTTAATTTTATAATGGATATGTGTGTTGAGTTATTTAAACAAACGATCGGGGACATAAACGCCTCTTGTCCGCGAGTCTCATTGATAAAGCCTGCGGCTGGATGGAGCTCTATCAATGAGAGCTAGCTAGCCTCCTCTTAGACCTCTGAAACGAAACCCCTAATGTTCACAAAAATGCATTAAATTGAAATTGGACACCATTGTTACCTTTATAAGACCTTGGGGTAGATGTTCTATAAGTGGCGTGACGAAATTCAAACTGTAAATATATACGAAAGTTATGCCGAAAGTGTAGCAACGATCTTTTCCCATAGGATTAAATGGGACACATAGCCTAGCAAGCAGCTCCTCCTAAGGAGACCCCTAATGTTCACAAAAATGCATTAAATTGAAATCGGACACCATAGTTAGCTTTATTAGACCTTGGGGTAGCTGTTTTATAAGTGACGTGATGAAATTCAAACTGTAAATATACGAAAGTTATGCCGGCAGCTGGCAGCCAGCCAGCTCCGGAGCTGCGCGGAGACCCGAGCCCCGGTCGTCCAGTAACCGAGAAACGGTGACTTTCACTGGGTATGGAGTTTGCCGCTTTCTCGTCAGACTGTGTGGAGCTCCTAAAGTCCGACACGTCTTACCAAATTTGCAATTAGCCATCAATTTTTGTAAAACAGCCAATATTTGAGCTTTATATAGTTGATTTCTCGCATAAAAAAGTCTCAGAAGTGAATTTAATAACGAAATAGTAGACAAACAATGTATAACTTTGCAGTGTCTGAAATATGAGACCTGCTGTCTAGTCTACAATGGATGTGTATGTGGTTCGCTCAAACCAATCAGTCCGCAGCTCATCTAAATATTCATGAGTATACCATATTTGGAAGAAAAGCTCTTGTTCCAAATAGAGCCATATTCACAGGGTAGTTAAGGACCCATAAAATAGCATTTGAGCAATATTCAGCCAAACCAATGTTACATACCCTATTAGGAGACCTTAAGGAACAGTGTGAAATACCCCATAAAATCATTCTATCACCCCTTTAACACATGGATTAAAATATGGCAGTAGATTTATGTCACACAGCTCTAAGTCAAGACTTTTAAAATGTGAAATTGTGATTTAGCACCTCTGCTTGGCCAATTGGTATGTTATTAAATGCCAGAACAGAGAGCTGAAAAAAATGCATCATCCCTTCAGCAAAGTTGGAGTATGAGTGTCTGAGATGTGTGAAACATAATTTACCTTTATACTGTTCCCCTTTGGCCAATCAGTGTAAATCTGCAACTGCTGGAAACCGCTTGCAAATGTTACCTCTAATTATAACACCCTCTTTACATCGTTTAGTGTAATTTCCAATGTTAGTTGTGTACGTATAACAAGTTGAAGATGTAGGAAATTGGAGTTGACCAATTACTGAAGTTTTTAACTGCTAGAACATTGTCCCAAAATACACAATTTAACCAAATTTTGTCGAAATCAGGCTTATATGTGTAGCACATGAAATGCCTTGTCCCTCCTGTGTCAAAGCTGAACCAACAGTCGGAGAGGTGTTAGAGTGAAACATGTCATTTAGGCCTTTAGGCCATCTTAATGTTCTTGCACCTCACAACAAATCATAATTTAATATAATAGAATACAATATAACTGTCATGGCTTATACTCTTTTTGTAGTTAATCAGAGTCCAGTTGTTAATGTGATCCAGATGTGTCATTTATTTTCCAGGAGCTTTATGACTCTCGTATGTCCCTTCAGAACCTGCAATTTATCATTAGAGCAATATTTACTTCTACATTATGCAACCATTTCGTATTTTAATTCATATTTTCTTATAGGCTATGTTATTAATTTTCATTAAATAATACAGTAAGTAATGATTTAAAATATTTGTAAAACAAAATACTCTATATTACATAGAAGAAATCATGTAAGTTGCTTATTTAGCGATATGACTGTGTCTTATAGCGTGTATATTATGGCTGTTATTACTTGAAAACAAGAATCTCAATTAAGAGGATAGGTTTTATCTTTATCTAACTTTTTCTTCTGGAAAATAAATTGGACACAAATTTGAAATCTATTTAGCAAATGCAACAGCTCAGCCTTTCCCCCACATGGTGTCCACTGTTTGGTTCTTCCAAAGCTCTGCGACAGTCTAAATGTGAAACACCATTTACATTCCCAATAATGAAGAACACTTCATTCAGATCTTTCAAAAGGCAAAGATAACAGAGCCCTGATTCAGCAAAAGTCAAGTGCTTTATATCTTCTTCTTCTTCTGGTGAAGGAGAACAGCCTTTTATCTCCAAGATTGCTTTGAAAGGGGAGGGGGAAACAACTGCACACACAATTTTGTCTGACTTATTATACTTACAGTTTAGTGTTTGGTGCACTGGGAGTCAAGCTTCCGAGAAGAGGTGAATGGATCTATGATTCATTGTGAGGTGTAATGATTGCATTAAATAGTCTTGTGTCAGCCTCGCCCCTTAACTCTGTCTTTGTGAGGTGACTATTTGGTGGTGTGGTTAGAGAGACAGAGGCCACCAAAGTGTACCAGAGGGGCTCATTCGAGATGAGATGAAATACTGCACGGACATTGATACGGCTTGATAGATTTGGTTTAAGCCGTTTCAAAAGTGACCATGAATCTGATGACCTCTGTTGATTAAATAAACCTTGCAAAAATCATTATGGAAGAGGTTAGGCATGAGAAAAAGGAAAAGCAGTTGTTCTTGTGGGCATCATCTGTGTGCTTCTATTGGTCTGAATGAGCATCATTGCGCAGGATTGAGGCGTGTATTATGAAAATAAATCATTCTGATACCCAGGCAGAGCAGTTGTGTGAATCTAGGTGAGAGCCAGAAAACACTAATGGTGAGTGTGGGTATTGTTCTCGTAGGATTCATGTAGAGGATGTGATTTAGCTGGAGCATCTAATGCTCATCATACTCCAGACTAATGGTGAACCGACAGCCCTATTTAGGGCAGAGGGGCATGATATTGTATGCCGCACACTCATCAGACAAGTGGTGTACTGAAATACACAATTGTTTGGGCTAGAGCACCACAGTAAGAGATGGGCTCGTTGTTTGAGTAGTTTGCAACATTCTCCCACCCTCTTTTTTGACTTGTGCATACGTCTGGAAAAAATACAGCCCTGAGTAAAAATCCTTGTCTGGGTTGAACTTAATGAGTTAAGATAATGGCTGAATAGAAGAGACTTGATCCCTTTGGCTACTCCAAGCTGACCTCAAAATGCACTTAAACAAGTTTAAAGAAAGTCTGGCTTATTTTGAGAGTGGCATGTGATTTACTTTTTAAAGTAATAGTGACTTAGACTTGCAATGACAGGCAGTACAGTTTATAAATCAGTGTCATGAAAATACAAATACAATTTTTACATAGCTTATGTTAAAAAATCCAAACTAAAGAACCATTTTGACCATGGGATGTGAGCATAATGATCGACAGACATTAGAGATGTAAAGGAAAGGCAAAGTTTGAACTCACCTGCTCAGAAACTACCATACTAGTCAACCTCATCCTGGAACACTTCTGGTCAATCCTTATAATTATATTACAGGACCCAAGATAAATACAACACCTTATGGTTTCTATTCGTGACTATAGTGATACTGTAGCCTAATTTGAAGGAAAAAAACAGTGGTATTTTGAATTCAACAATATTTTACCTCTGTAAAAATACTGCATCTGTTTGGTATTGAGAGCAGCACTTTTGGCATTCTGTAAGGACTGTATGTAGGAGGGAAGTTTGAGCTAAATTACTTCGATTGTCACTTCTTAAAGGCTTTCTCTGGCTATAACCTAAATAGTATTACTGCAGTGAAGATCAGAACATATGAACATATAAGGCCCTGCTGAGGAATTAAGGAGAGGGAATATTACCATAAATGTAATTAAATAGGTACATATCTTCTTTCGCTTATGCAATTATTTTGGCAGAAGATGATTTAAAAGTGTTTTTGTCAATGAGAACCAGGCTAAAGTTGCATAAAAAAGCAGTTGTGCACATAGTCGTTTTGCTTCATACTTATAGTAGATTGGGTGTTTTTTCATATCAGAAAGGGTAAAGTTACCAATGTTAAACCATTTATCCCATTTCTTTCTGAGGCTACTGTAGAAATCTTGGCTATTAATGATTAACCAATGCCACTAACAATGTTTGAAAAACAAAAGTATTTAATACCAATTTTGACTGGTAGGTTTAGATATTACAGTGACATGTTGACCTATCACATGTGAAAAAGGTCATGTAATATGTCTGTGGGAGAAGAAAGAGACCCGCAGCACTGGAGCACAGCTACTTCAATACCTGTTAACGTATAGGACTCTAAATGAATCGAAAACTAATTTTCTCCTTGCTTTACTATAAGGATGAGACAGATAGGATCCATTAAATCAGTATCAATAAAGAGGCCAAAATGAGGAACATCAGTGGAAACGGACTCTCTTAAGTTATAATAACCAAGCAATTTACATAAAGTAACACTTTTATATAAGCTTCACAGCAGAGATCTGAGGAGACTGGATCATAGAGTAATGAGTCCCCTTGTGGACAGTAACACACAGCAGACACCACTGTCTACTGTCTTCAACTAAAGGGCTCCCTTATGATTCACAAAACATGAGATCTTCTGCGTGAGGCCTTCTGCTTTGTTGCTGGCAAGTAATAAACAGTAATAAAGCACATTAATAGACCATGCCTTTAATGTGCAGTCTTCAAATTCCATTTTTTATATTTATAAGATCACTCTTTGTTGTACTACAGATACTACTGGATGCTAAAGCTGGGAGAAATATCTGCCTCTGATAGGGTCTTGACTGAGGCTCCAGACAGCACCTCAGTCAGAATTTCTCTACTCCCACTCTCCCGTTCTGGCTGCCATTTCTACTGTAAAGCCTGCCAAAAAACTGGGTCTCTTTTTCATACAAGCATCCTATTTTACCAGTAATATTTAGCTGGTAGTGGTGGACCTGTATAGTATTCTGCTGTGCAGCTGCAGCCATTCAAGTTACCCTCATTTAAAGTTGTGTGTATTTATATATACATGTAAGTGTGTAACTCCACTTCTGCAGTTAATTGCAACAAAAGGGTCCACAAGTAAAGTGTGCGTATTTTACTAAAACAGAGTAACTTATGACGTAGGCATTTCATTTAAAACACTAAAGGCCTAATTGCTCAAGTTACATCAGAAAGACATGTTATAGCAGCCAGTGTTACATCACCCTATGTCCGTGGTAGTTCTCCAGTTTTCATGGGGAAATAAAAAGCAGCAGGGTTATGGTATTTATTACGTTATTTATTTATTAAGGGCTGTGAAATTGGCATAAAAACGTGTTAAAGGACTTTGTGTGGGTGAACTCGAACTAGAAATGTTATGTTTAATGGAAGGATTTATCCTGCAGTTCTTTATGTTGTGTTACCAGATATACAGTCAGCTGTTACCTTGGTCAGCAGAGTAACCACTGAGTTTGACTGAGAGTGTATTTATTTATTTAAGCTACTATAAATATGGTTGGATGATATGACAATATATACTGGGAGATTATAAAATGTGTCTACCATCAGACATTTTTACCATAGCATTAACATTGTGGTGTATATCATTTCCCAGTAATACCTTTGGTTGTATATATGTAAATAATGTTACTACATTTAAACTTAATTATATCTGAATTGTCATACACTGTGATACACGCTCATCCCCACTGTTAAGTCAGATAACTCTTATTGTATCTCTTGTTGTGTTACAGTAAAACATAGCTTGATTGTAGGCCTATTGTATTTTACTGTAATCATGACAAATGTTATGTGCATATTTATGGTACTTTGTTGATTGTAGTTCATATAGATGTATTGCTGACTCCATTTTCAAACATATTTCTAACGAATATGAAAACTGTGAGCCAGTCTGATGTGCAATGTGCATGTCATTATAACTGTGGGTAATTCCAACCTCATCTTTAACTGGCTTAAAACACAAAACTCTTCTACACTTGTTCCTCCAAAACTGCGGAGTTAACAGCTTTCTCAACTTTCAAGAGTATTTTGAAATATTAAACGAGGAGACAAAAGTTACAGCAACAGCACAGGGTCAAGGCTATCTGAATATTCTTTTCGGTAGAAAGCAGCTGCTGCAGTACAGAGCTGACTCACTGCAGAGTGGAAAGAAACGAGCCAGGCAGTTCACTAAGGTTGATTATGTTATTCAAGAGTTTCAATTTTTTATGTTATTTTGCTTTTGTGGTAATTTGAAATAATTTGCTCCCACAAGCTCAATTACACCTGTCAGATGAATGACCTAAAAGGTTCCGAGAAAGAAATTATTGTGTGCCCAAACCGCTCCCTATACATTTTTGTGTTAGGTGCCATCACTGAGCAACAGTTTCCACTATTTCTATTATTGCCATTAATGAAATAGATTCTCTGTAAAGAAATATATGCATTTTACAGCAATACATTAACAATAACACTGTTTAATGTTATTCAGTAATGAGCACACAGCTTCAGAGATAGGCTTCTCAATACAGGTGCTCCCCTGTGTTCAGATCCACTTTGTACTGCGGAGATGCATGTCTGTCAAAATGACTCTGTACTATTGAGGTAAATCTACCATGTTTGCATATTGTCTGCAGGTTGTGTTGTGGCAGGACATTCCCTGGCTATAGGGCACAAGCTGCCATGCCATTTGGTTGTCTGACACTCGGAGAGAAGAAGGATTACAGCAATCCCTCAGAGGTGGCCGACAAATATGATCTCGGACAAATTGTTAAATCGTGAGTACATCTTTGTTGTAATATTGTGAATATAAAGCGTGTTAAGACTTTTAAGAAATCTGCCCAAAATATGATGTATGTTTCCTCTTTTAACAGAGAGGAGTTTTGTGAGATATTCCGGGCAAAGGATAGGAACACCTTGAAAATGTACACCTGTAAAAAGTTCCACAAAAAGGATGGAAGGAAAGTGAGGAAAGCTGCCAAGAATGAGATAATGATCTTGAAGATGTAAGTGAAGTCTTAAGCTCCTCATAATAGAGCCTACATGGCTGGGGCACTGTCCTGGCACTGACTGAGGCAAAGTGTGATGACAAATGATCAGCAAAATTCTTTCTTCAGGTCAAGCCAAAGACAAAGCAAAGTCTGGTGCAAAACCAACATCCTGAAGTTTTGCTTTTGCAAAATATCTGGTGTAGTTATCAGTTTTACCCTAACAGTCCTGAATGTTTGACATTCAAACGGAGGTAACACTTTACAATAAGGTACACAGAAAAATAGGTAGTTAATGATCAGTTACTGTTTTTCAGAAGGGTAGTTACTGTTTTTTGATGTTTTGTTTCGATGTTTCTCTTTCAAAAAACAGTAACTACCTTTTTTTTGTGTACCTTATTGTAAAGTGTTACCTGAACGGATAGCTCTGTAGCTTGTACTACTCATTGATTCTATTTATTGCTCATCTTAACCCCACTTGCATCCCAACATTCTCCTCCCCCTCCTTTTACTCACTCCCCCCTTTCCCCCCTTTTTCCTGCTTTTCAAAGGATAAAACATCATAACATCCTCCAGCTGGTTGACACTTTTGAAACTAAGAAAGAGTACTTCCTTTTTCTGGAGCTGTGAGTATTATTAGAGGCACTTGAGAGAAATGTTGGCACCGACTGGTGTGCACTGTTCTTCCTCAACTCGTATAAAACTGATGTTTTATTCAAAATGTGTTGTTATTCGATAAGCCACATGCATTCAATCTGGATGTCCCATCTCTTCAGCGCTACAGGCAGAGAGGTGTTTGACTGGATCTTAGATCAAGGATACTACTCTGAGAGGGACACCAGCAATGTTATGAGGCAGGTGTTGGAAGCTGTAGCTTACCTTCACTCTCTGAAAATTGTCCACAGAAATATTAAGGTATATTACACTGCTGACACCTACTGAAAAATAGTTGCATTTCATCACAGGTCAAACAAGATACGTGTTAATAACTGCTCTTTGTGAATGCTTCTATTTTGATAAACCTTTATTCGTTTACTCATACAGCTGGAGAACTTGGTGTACTTTAACCGTTTGAAGCACTCCAAAATTGTTATCAGTGACTTCCAGTTGGCAAAACTGGAAAATGGGCTTATTAAGGACCCATGTGGGACTCCAGAATATCTTGGTAAGTTACATAAAACCAGATTAATTAAATTAAATTTTAACTAATGTAATGTGATAGGTGTGTAGTCGTACAATAAAAACATTTCTATATGTGTTGCTCAGCTCCTGAGGTGGTTGGGAGGCAGAGATATGGCAGACCTGTGGACTGTTGGGCCATAGGTGTCACCATGTATATACTGTAAGTGCTCACAAATATAGGCTACTACATTCATTTTCATAAGTTTATTTAAGTGATTTTATCAAAATGTGTGTTGTCCTATAATGCTCTTATTCTGCCAACACAATAGTTTGTCTGGAAACCCTCCTTTCTATGATGATGCTGATGAAGATGATGATCGTGATAAAAATCTTTTCCTAAAGATTTTGTCAGGCGACTATGAATTTGATTCACCATACTGGGATGACATTTCAGATTCTGGTGAGAGATAATCAGTTTATTAAAATCTATAGTAACATGCATAGCATGTTACAGATGATTTGTTTCAGGTCTGAATTTTTGAGAAGCAAGTTGACTGTTGTTGTTTTTTTGTTTTGTTTTACAGCCAAACACTTAGTGGCATCTTTGATGGAAGTGGACCAAGATCAGCGATTCACTGCACAGGAAGCTATTGCCCATGAATGGTAAAAAATAAAGTTAATCAAATATGATTAGTGAAACCAACAAAACTTTTTTTATCCAGCACGTTATTATATTTATATTCTTGAGATAATTCTCTGATTCTTTCTCTCAGGATTTCTGGAAATGCTGCCTCAGACAAGAACATCAAGGATGGCGTTTGTGCACAGATAGAAAAGAACTTTGCCAAAGCCAAGTGGAAGGTACCACTTTTCATATATCTCATACTGTATATCAATACATTTTTTCTCATATATCACATGTTAGACAAAGTTGTTGTTATATCCTTAATCCAAGTCTCCAAGTAGGAGGACTGTACTTTGTTTTTTTTGTTATTTTATATTTTAAATCAATAATTAACACAATTTTAAATTGCATAAATAGTAATATACATACTGTACAATCGGTTGTTGGGACAATTGTTGGCTTATCAATTAGCTTACATTCTTCCACTTATTTCCCTCAAACATAGGAACTTGTCATGTCTAATTTTGCACTAAACATTTTCATATATCCCTACAATTGCAACAGTTCGACTTGCAAAACTGCAAAAAAAAAACACTTTTCAAAATTTATTTTATATTGTTTGTATGCTATTGGTGATTTTTCCCCCCTGCTGAAGCCTGCTATTTTGTTTTTGTTTTTTACAAAAAAGACAGCAAGTGTGAGAGACAGATTTTATGAATTGTAACTTTTTCTTTTTAATCTAATTATTACTTGATGCTTTGGCAATATTGTCTTTGTTACACTTGTGCCAATTAAGTATATTGAATTAAAATTGAGAGAGAGAGAGAGAGAGAGAGAGAGAGAGAGAGAGAGAGAGAGAGAGAGAGAGAGAGAGAGAGAGAGAGAGAGAAAGAGAGAGAGAGAGAGTCTAGGTCTTCAGCCTAAAAAATATATATCCGAAAAAACGTTAGTTATCAAAGTAGAAGGTGGCATACCACCAAAGCAGACGACATCTGTATACCTTCATGTTTTTAATAAAAAATCATTAATTTGAACTTTAAATTACTCACAGAAAGCTGTTAGAGTGACCACCCTCATGAAGAGACTTCGAGGGTCTGAGCAGGGAGATTGTGGGGCCTCTGGTCTTGCTGCAGGGGCTGCAGCTGACCCCAACAAGCCCAGCGGTGCTCCTGCTCTTCCAGGTGGCAGCAGCGGAAGTGTTGCTGCCAGTCTAAAGGCTGCTCTAAGTGAAACGGCTTCTGACACACAGACTGCCACCATCTCTGCACTCTCCCTGCCCAGTGCAGCCAGACAGGAAGAGCAGCCACAGGCCCGGTGCAATGGTGATGTTCCCCAAATGTTGCCACAAAGAAAGGGAGACTAGGCGTCAAACAAATATGAGAAGCGGACCCTTGGCAACCAACAAGCACATGTGCAGTAAAGCCAATACATTTGGCATGATGATACCATGTCTATGCTGTTTGACTACCCCCCAGTTTGCAGAGTTATTTCACAACACCATGCATTTCATCACTTTTGCCTTCTGTATTGATTAGTCTATTGAATAGTGTTCTCCACTCTCCCTTGTTATTTTGTGTATGAGTCCCTTTAAAGCTAGTTGCAGAGTAGCTCTTCTTGTTTCCTTTTCCCTTAAAACTGTAAAAACTCATAGTGCAATTTGGTGAATCTTCAGCTCATCTTTATTCATTAGATCATTGTATATAGGCGTATTTGTCTGTTTCAACAAATTGCTAGTTTTCAGCTTCAGAACTTACAATCCTGAGTTCATGTCTTGTGACTTAACATTCTAGGTTGAAAAATTTGGTTAATTGATCATATCAAGATAATTAATAATAATAAAAACAAAAAATAATTAATTAATTTATTGAAAATACTTTCCTGCATGCATCTTTTAGTTAACTCTTCAGAAACCATGCTGCTAACTGGAATATTTTCAGTTATTAAATGAATTTTAAAAAGGTAAAATACCAATGACACACTGATTACTGTCTTTAAAATATTCTTACAAGTTATTACGTAACAATCAGATACAATCATACATTAGTGGATTCAACTTAACACCCATACTAGATATTTACTTGTTTATCTTCAGTGCAGTACAACTTCAGTCAAATTACAATCTTAAGGCAGCAAGAAAGCATATTTTTAAGTTGAAGTGCCTTAATATTTGTTGCAGTAATATAATGAAATGTTTCAAAAGAAACAACTTGATGAAAATTACTTACTGATTTCTTTTCAAATGTTTTAGCTGTTTTCCTTTGTCTTTCTGTTTAATTTTACGCTGATGTATTGGTACTTGTGTTCCGTCCTCTTTCACACTAAGAAAACTAAATTTAGAGTGTTGTATGTGGAGTGATGTTTTATTGTTGTGTTGCCACTTGTAATAAGTCAATTTCAGAGTTTATAGCTGAGTCCATATACTGTACCACTATGTATTTTTGCATTGTATACATGTGTATTTTTTATTTACGTGTGTATTTAGCAACATTTAGCTGAGCTAACGGGTTGCTACAACGCTTGTGAATTAATAAAATGAGCAATACTGATATTGCTGAAACTGTGACATTTTTCTCAAGTTGTCCCTCACCGACAGTATTAGTATTTGACAACACAGACCACTCCACCAACCCGATCCAACTTTTTATTGCAATAAATGCAAACAATCTCGTTCATTTTAAGAAATAGTGTTAGAGAATATATTTTAGGCTATATACTTTTTTTGTCAGTATTTAAAAAAAAAAAAAAACTATTTTCAGAACGAATATTGGTCAATAGTTGCTTCAAGAGGTGATATTTAACATTTGAGTGCTATCAGAACACAATTAAGGTATTTTAGAGGATAATGGATAATAAATAATAGGCCTACATGTGACATATTTGTATATACATATATATGCATTTTTCACTTAACAGCCATATACAACTTTAGTCTTTGATATATTGTTTTTGCCAAATTAAACAAATGAAGCAGTGGTAAATTAGATAGCAAAAGAAACTGTTTTTATTTCTCCTAAATCAAAATAGATTTGGACTCCATTTAAAAAAACAGTGGTAGACAGTAGTTAGATGAATGTCAAGTCAAGGCTGTTCACTCAAACCCGAAATATACGCCATGTAGTATTGCCATGGCTCCTGGGATATACTCATATACTGTAAAAAAAATAAAAATAAATACAAAAAAGACATGATAGTGGTTGCATGTAATAACCGCTAGAAGGTAGCAATTCGCCCTACAGCGTCTGGTTTGTATGCCGTGAATACAACGAAGAAGAAGAGCTTCGTCTCCGGTCTCCGCTGCAGCCAGCAACAGAAGAAGAAGAAGAAGAAGAAGAAGAAGAAGAAGAAGAAGAAGAAGAAGAAGAAGAAGAAGAAGAAAAAAAAGAAAAAGAAAAAGAAAAAGAAAAAGAAGAAGAAGAAGAAGAAGAAGAAGAAGAAGAAGAAGAAGAAGAAGAAGAAGAAGAAGAAGAAGAACTTCGTCGTCTGCGTTTGTCAACCAGTTCTTTGAAAACATCGACTACGACGCTCTGCGTTATCGACACTGAGCTTGAAGAACAAGCACGGTGGGTCCTAAATAAACAATATCTACGCGATAATAGTGAAATATAAAGTCAGTGAAATGTTCTGTCTTTCAAATGATGCTGCTCAGCTGCAAGCTAACGCAGAGAATCAGGCGTCTAGCTAGCTAAACCACGTTAGCTCCGATAGCGTCACCCTGTAGCTAAATGGTCTTGCGATGGGCCAACGTTTATTATAACGTTGATATTATTTTGCTGGCTAATTTAATCACGCTAAAATTTCCACTTTAAAGCGGCCCTTTTCTTGAATTTATGTGTTTATTGCAGTACAGTCATTTCATCCCTAATGCCATCTGTTAATGTTGTGGCGTAGGTTTGAAAGGCCTAACGTTAGTGATAACGTTAGCCATAAGTAGCAGGCCACTCTTCTGTGGGCCAACATTAGCAGTCACACCACCCAGTGTCGTTACTAGCCTCAGCTTTGACAGCGTATGCAGCCATCTTTTAAGAATCGTCACTGTAGCATTAAAACACACACTCGCCAACAGAGAAACGATCACTTCTTAATATATGTTTACGGTATGTTTATAATTTGTCATCCTGATTGTCCATTCTGTGATTTTACGTTGGTCTATTCTGTACACACGACATCTAACGTTAACGTTGTTGCATGTCTCCCCGGCCGGGCAGAGAGACCCCTTCTCTGTTGCTCTTCCTGACGTTTCTTACATTTTTCCTCCGTCAAAGGCTTTTTTTTTTGGAGTGGGGGTTTTCCATATTCCATAACGTTAGAGGTATCGTATGCTGTAATGTTACGGATTGTAAAGCACTGATTTGGTGATTTGTGGTATTTGGCTAACGTTTTAAAAATAAAAATGGACTTATGTGGCTATGCGCTCAAAGATTTCTAATCACTCTAATTTCCGGTTGTGCAGTTAAAGTCTATTTCTTATCACTTGTATTATGATGGGTATACCTGCCACTGCCACGTCAAAAGTGGTGCATTCATCCTTTCTTCATAAAATGATGAAAACCTTTGCTTCCAGATAAGATATACTGACTTACAAACATGTGGGATGGACCAGGACCAGGGCCAGGGCAAGGACCACGGGGAGGGCGACCCTTTCGGTAAACAAGCATCATTCAATTGATTTTAAACAACTTTTAACTAGTTATAGTAAAGGAAATTATTTGTTCTAGCAACTGCATTTTTGGGTTTGCCTACAATGCTGTTTGCTAGGGTTGGGCAATGTGGTCATTATCTGGTATCATAGTAGACCTGTATGTAGTTTTATAATATGTTATACCGTATATGGTGATGTGGTATATTTTATGGAATTCCTATTGTGTTAACTGTTTATTAAACTTTTTTAGTAGCTGTATTTGTTCACATTTAGCATATACAATTTTCTCTCAGTTCTGCATCTGACGGCTCCCCTCATTTTTTCTGTTTATGTCAAAATGTCTAGTGTTAGACAAAATTCTTTAGGCTCAAATTATTTATTACCAGAGAGCCCACCCCTTCTGTATGCCTTTTATGGTGATTGGTTGGGCAACTTTGAAGAAGATCTTAATATTTGTCTACTCCATATTAATTTGTTGGAAGCTTTGTTCTTTTATGTGTATGTATGTATGGGCTAAATATAATAATAATAATAATAATAATAATAATGTTTAATACACAGAATTGTTTTCAATAAGGAGTCGGTGGGGTGGGCGAGACGGGATGAAGGAGAGCTTTAGCGAGTGTGAATGCCCATGTGCTGTTGTCTTTGTCTTATATCTCGTGGACCCCCTCGAAAACGAGATGCTTTATCTCAAGGGGTTATCCTCCTAACAATAAAAATTTCAAATTTTAAACAAATCATTACCCTAATATGTTGATGATATATATATATATATATATATTCCAGTGGTGATCATCGTGGAGAAATGTTTGGTGGCAGAGATCGTCCCATGCCTGATTATAGAGGTAGAGATGGGATGAACATGGGTCAAATGGGCCCAAGACCTCTAGATCTGCCACCCATGGACATGAGAAGGATGGATGGGCCACCGATGAGGGGGCGTGATATGGACCCATGTGATATGCGTGGTAGAGAGCCAAACAGAGATTTGTGCCGACCTGGAGAAGAGACAGACTTTAGTCTTAGAAGGCACTATGAAATTGCCATCAGAGACAAACTGATGAATTCTTCTGCTTTCCCGGTACAAGGCAGGAACTCGGTAGACATGGGAGGGAGGGGTATGCCACCACGGGAACCAAACAACAGATTTATGGACATGAGAGAGAGAGAGTCATTTCATTATGATGTGCCACCGTTTAACAATCCCAATATTGATGGAAGAAGAGGGTTTCCCATGGGGCGAAATGATGGATTTAGGGACATGTGTGACAGGCCCCCAATGCGCATTGGTGATACTGATGGCTATGATATGGACTTACCGCCACATGAAAGGAGAGTGATGGACACTGACCGAAGAGGAGGACCACCGTTCAATTCAAGAGGTGGATTTGATTCTGATATGGATTTCAGAAATCGTCTTGGTCCATCAGCTGAATTCATAGGAAGGGATCGATCTCCATTAAGATTTGGAAACAGTGATGGCCCTCCAGTGGACAGGCCAAGATCAGACATGCCTTCAGATGTTGCTGGCCCTCAAATATCAGAGTTTCTGGGTGCAAAAGACGCACCCAGAGAGAGAGAATATCCAGATTCAAGTGGCAGTCCCCTTATGGATTATCGAAGTGGTGAAGAGATGACTCTCGCAGAGGAATGGAAGAACCGTCGAAAGGACAAGAGACCTTTCGTAGAAGTGGGTAAAGGTATGGGAGGTGTACCCGAACCTAGCTTTCCTGCAGGTTTTGGCAGAGATGTGACTGTTCGAGATCCACCACCATTTCAGGAAAGGGATAGGGCATCTGTTGAATTTCAAGCAAAAGATGTTGTTTTTCCTCGTGGTGACCACTTTTCTGCTTTGAATCTACCAACAATTACCAGCAAAGCTCCACAAGACGTTCCACGCCAGGAAATAAGTCCCCTTGCTGGCCCTCTTGGGAGAGAAAATGAGAGTAAACATTGGCTTGGAGAAAGGAACCCAAAGCATAAATCAAATCGTGATGAAAGGCCTCCGTACCATCAAGAGAAGAATCAGCCCTCACCTATGATTCAGGAGCCAAATGATTGTTTTAAAGGGCTGAAAGATATCCCACACAATCAAGGACCTGCCAGGGGTAAAATGGGGGCAGAATGTGATTTCCAAAGCAGCAGCACTGTACAGGCAAGAGACCAAGACTACAGGGACATTGATTACAGAACAGGGTCCGGGAGGGCTTTTGAATACAAGCATGAGGCGCTTCAAGCACCAGAGAAACTCATCAAAGAGTCTAAACCAATTCCACCTTCCAAATTTAGTGAGTCTGGTTCTCAGGTAAGTGCACTTTTATTTTTGTTGCTAGTATTTGCTTATATAATATATAATTATATTTGCATTTATTAAAATATGTTGGTGTTTTATAACCCAAATTTTAATCAAAATGTCTGTGAAAGGATCAAGATTACAGGAATGCATCAGTGGAGGACAAAGTTTCCAATACAATATCCATAATTGGTATTCCAAAGACTGCCACAATGGAGCAGGTAATAATCAAACAGAAAAGCAAATGTATGTGTTAATTATTATTATTATTATTGTTACTATACTGTAGTTGTATTCGTCTGCATGGAAAGTCCTGGCATAACTCACTCGTTTTGACACGTTCTTTTGCAGATTCTTGGTGCCTTTGCAGTCCGTGACGGTGTGCCAATGCAGGGGATGAAAATCAATAACGTTGTGCCAGGTAAGAATTAAGTTTCTTTGTGGAGCTGTTTGGGGCAGTCGATCGCTAACATGTCCCTCTAATTTCGCTTTCACGACTTTCGAAACTCCGCATTCTTTTTTTTATTTTTATTTTTTATGTTGTTGGTTGCTTTTGTTGTTGTTGTCTCTGTGAACTTGCTCAGTAAAGACGGAAGGGGGGGAGGGGGAGGGGGGGGGGTCCTGTTATGCCATCCTTTTTCATGTCTGAGGATGTTGGGTCATTGTCACAATTAGAGGACTTACCAGGGATTCGATATAAGGAGCTTTGGAGAGTGTCGGTCACAAAAGATCTGTGACAAGTGACTCACTGAACGTGTCACAGTGACTCTTTATCTAAGTTCTGAAAAAAACCTTCTGTCTCCATGGTGCACACTACGCAGTCGTTCACTGCCACTGGTTTGGAATATCTGCCAGGAAAGGCTTTGATAAAGCCAAGCCTTAACAGACAATGTCTGATATGACATCAGTCATCAGAAGACTGAATAGTTAAAAACATAAACAAAATGTGTTTTCCTGAAAAGGTATGTGTGTCAGTAAAGGTGTAAAAATTCGCTCACACTGATCTCGATGTATTCACGAACTGCTGTCTTTTATGTTTTAGTGGGTGACTGTCATTACTGGCATTGACTAACAAAAACCCATCTGTATTTCAAATGCTGTCCCCAGGTTACAGCTACGATACGGCCTATGTGGAGTTTTTAAACCTCGAGGATGCAGTCCGCTTCATGGAGTCCAACAAGGTGGCCCATCCTCGTCACTCTACGAAGGCCGTCTCTCCCATCAGGATTATGAGGGGTTGAGAGGGCATTTAGTAGATGGGGGAGGGAGAGAACCTGGGAAGGGGTTGCTTTTACTTGGGTTAAGTAGATGGAAGATGTCAGTTGTTGACATTTTTAGATGCTAATATTTTAAATCTCAACAGTTGATCCTAGTTTTACATAATTTTAATTTCAAGTACTTTCCACAAAGCCATGGTAGTACTTCAGGTTTCTTGTTTAGCACTTAAAAATATTTAGAAAATACATTTAATAATTTTCAGCTGTGTATGTGCACAGACATACAATTGTTTACTTGCCCTACTAGTCCTACATTTTCAAATTTCAACCCCAAACTGCCTTACCCTGGAATGGATTTAACCAGAATATACAGATCTTTGGGGAGGGGGGGGGGGGAAATGTGTCCTTCGTGGGATTGTAACAGTTAAGAGGTTTTTATAATTTTAGGAAGTCTTAATGATGACAATGAAGGTACTGTACGAAGCCACCATGTCATGTGTTGGGATTTAGCCTTTGTAATGAAGAGGATCGAAGGACATTTTTACCACTTGCAGCACTTTTAAAGTCTGTGTGTCTTAGAAAATACTGGTCTCTCTTTGCTTTTCGCAACCTTTTAACAAAGTTTTTGTTGACAAAGATGCAACTGCAGATTTGAACACTTTCCTTACCACTGCCTCAGCAGATGCTCAGAGGGGGGCAGGGCAAGTATTTTATCTTTGTAATGTAAACCGCAGAAGGATGTTGCATTGTGGTCTGACAGAGGTTGAGCCAGGTTCAACTTTTTTTCCGGACAACCCTGCGTTTTTTTTTTGCTGGAGGCTGCTGCGTTTGCTCCCCTGCTATGTTGCTGAGCCGCCCTCATTCAAATGACTGAGAAGACTGCGTTGACCATATTAGTAAAAACCCTGCGGTTAGAGTGTAACTGTTAACATATAGTACACATTTTGTTTAGTTTATTGGCAATAGAAAATAAAAATCGATTGAAAGTAACTTTGAAGAAGAATATGTTTTGTATATTTTAGGACAGGTAAAGCATTGTAGTGATCACAACTTTGGTGTACCAAGTTTGTTTTTTAAGCTATGCTAGTGGCGTGGCTCTATGAATGACATTGCCGCCGGTCTATTGCTGCATTCCATTTACCTCTGAAGTCTGGGTCACACCCAGTTTGACTACTTTTCAGTTTACAAGTTGAAAAAACGGGGTAGTGGGACTCTAGCCGGGTTAGCCATTGTTAACGATACCAGTTGATAACCATGCATTATGCGGTATTTTGCGCATGCAAACACTGTAGCAACATGTCCACAGATAGAAGATGGACAGTATGTGTACGACTGATTGAGACACAAATAAGACCGACGTGTTATAAACAGTATATTCATACAGCTTCTACTGATGTTCGATTGTGATGTCAGGGTTGGTGAGTCTCTCCCGACTTTCTGTGTGAAAATTTTGACTTCAGGGGGGAGTTAAAGTTGACATTTCCGACTGGGAAATCCCGACTTCCCAGTTCAATTCGAACGTATCATATTAGTGGATTGGTCCACCACTTAGGTGCAGACTGAAATATCTCCTCATTGGATGCATTGCAGTGAAATTTTGTACAGATAATTGTTGTCCCCAAAGGATGAAGCCTACTGATTATGGCTATCACCGGATTACTTCTTCTGGTGCTATTATGAGGTCGACATTTTAGTTTTAAAGTGAAATGTCTCGACAACTATTGGATGGATTTTCGTTATATTTGGTACAGATATTCGTGGTGTCTGGCGACTGGTTATCCCTTTGACTTATCCAGTGAAGTATCTCTTCATCTACTTTATGGATTAGCACAATTTGTGATACAGATGTTCATGGTTCCCTGGATGAATCCTAATAACTTTGGTGATCCCCTGACTTTTCCTCTCGAACCACCATGAGGTTGAATTTGTGGTCCAGAGCGAAATTTCTCAACAACTTTTGGGTGGATAATCCTGCATTTTGATGCAGACATTTGTGGTCTTTGGTGTGTCACTTTGGTTATCCCCTGACTTCATCCAGCACCATCATCAAGTCAAAATCTCAATTTGTCTAATACTTTGGTTTATCTATTTAACAGTGCATTTATTCAACAGTTTGGTTTTCTTCACAATGAGCATTACAGCCTCATAAAGCCGCTGGTGTGCCTGCAGACTCTGGTTGTCTTTAGGTGTCTGAGGCAGTCCTTCTGTGGCAAAATTCTTTTACAAGTTTAAGACATTTTCAGTCATGTGACTTTCCCGAAGAGTACATGTCCTCTTGATGCTATTCTCTTGAATTTATCGTCGGTGAACTTTGGCCTCCAGGATTTCTACTTTCTTTGAATTGCTCTGAGCAATCTGTTCACAACTTGACACAATGAACAACGTCTTCAACACTGGCAAGAAATTGATGTGCTTTGATTATGTCTGTAAAAATATGGAGTAGCCCATTAGCTTGGGGTAGTTGGGATCACTTGAATTGTTGCTGAAATGTGCAGTTTGTTTGGCTTTGCTTTTTTGGCTGCTTTTGGCCAGTGTTCTGCAGCTTGTGATAGCTCAGGAGTAGTTGTGTGGTCAGTAATTTTAATGACAAAGATTCAAATTGCCACTTAGAAGCAAGTGGTAAAGGATGGCTTTTGATTTGCATTTGATGGTATGGCTTTATGTATGGTTTAATGGTTAATTCAGTTTTGATGTTTAACATAATACTACCAATTTGCAAAGTACATTTAGTTTTGCCATGAGCTCCCCTTTTAAAACTGCTCATTTATCATACTAATGCAGTCTAGTCTTGGAAATGGGGTATTTATGATGGCATAGCTTTGTTTGTACACTTTACCTACTGAGAGCATGGTTCTCATTTGGCACTACGGACTTCTGTTTTCTTTTGGACTATGCTGTGAACTATCAGCACCTATTTTGCTAATCAATGGATTGTTTTAGTTATTTTCAAGCAAAAATGCTAAACCTTCCCTGGTTCCTGCTTTTAAGTTGTGTGAATTTGCTGTTTTTGTTTATTTGTTGGTAGTAAGCTGCATATCTTTGGGTTTTGGTCGGACAAAACCTTTACCTTCTTTTTTTTTTGACATTTTCTGGACCAAATGATCACTCCATCAATAATCGGCAGATTAGTCGATACTGAAAATAATTTAGCCCATCCCTAATTTGTAGTTCCCTTCAAACTATTTAGCATAGTGTGGGGGCAAACTGCCTGTGGGAAGCATGATCCTCGATCTGGGCTTTGCTCACCACGATTGCCCGTTTTATCCTCAGCAGTGAAAAGGAGGGCTAAACCTGCCACAGTGCATGTTGGGTGTCATTGGTATTATTTAAAATAAGTCACCTATGTCGTATGATGCTGATTGGTCATTTCTGTTCTTCTTTCAGGGATCCCTAAAGGTTGGCACTAGAACAACATCCATGAAGTACATTCAGCCAGACGACCGTAAAAGAAGTGTTCATGTGAGTGCAGTGAGAGAAAAGGATTATCTATTAATCTTTTTAGTTCTAGTTTAGCTGAAATTCTGAAACAAAAAACATTATTTTAAATAATGGTTGGGTCACAAGTAAAGGCACTATAAAAACAAAATTACCTCTATTTTAACATCTCTCATGGTAAATTTGGCATAATTTCCTCAGTATTATTTCATTATGACAACATAGCCATACCATTATATCATTCTGTTGCTCCGAGTTTCGCTCTTTAACAGAAATAGTGGTTTAAGTCATTGATTCTTCTTAACCAGTATTTTTTTAAATAAGACGTCCTGCAGATGTTTTACAAACCTTGGATTTTATCCCAGATAGAGTAATAGTTGTTTGTATAACAACAAACAGTGATTCCAGCTTCTTAAATATGACTAGTTTTTATTTTCTTCACTACTCTATGACAGTAAACTGGATATCTTTGAGTTGTGGACAAAACAAGAAATTTTTCACCATTTTCAGACGTTTTATCGACCAAAGAATCAAGAAAATTATCAACAGATTGACAATGGGAAGAATAGGAACAAAACTAAAGGCAGTGATAGGAATACACTGTGACTTCAGAGTTTTCCTACAACCTTCCCACTAACAGTATATTACAGCCTTTCTTAAGTCGTGCTGCAGTTTAGTTTAAACCTTTAGTTTAAACATAAACTTTTAACAGAAATGGTCCGGACAGATCAGGTTCTTGGTTCTCCATGTACAGAAACTAAAAGTGTCCCTTCCTTCCTGTCTCTGTTAATTAGGAATCAGATCAAAAAGTATCTCAACTCCAGAAGCCCCAGTTGCCCAGACCAGATGAACCTTTAGAGGAGTTGAAGACCAACCTGAATGGACCCAAACCAAAAGGCCCTACGGAGCCATTGTCCCACAGCCAGTGGCAGCGTAGCTCTGACCTGACTCCCGAAGCCTGGCAGCAGCAGGTGGACCAACAGCTCCAACAGCAAGAAACGGATCAGCAGGCTGAGCCTTGGGGCAACCGCAACCTTCCTCATCACAGTTCACACCAATCTGACTCCGTCTTTAAAGACAGCAAAAGTATGTTGACTAAGCTCATGGGTCTTCTCTACAGCTTGTAGCCATAAACACTAGCAATTCATGTTCATATTTGTTATGTATTACTGTAATGCAAAACCATTCACAAACCACTTTTCCCTTTGGTCACTGTCCAGCCATGATAATAAAAAATGTGAAGCCCACAACCACAGTAGAGACTATCCTGAAAGCCTTGGATCCCTTTGCATATCTGGATGAAAGAAATGTTCGCCTAGTCAAGGCCAAGCCACCAGGCGCCAAATGCTTCTGCTTTGTTGACATGGACTCCCACGAGGTACCTAAAATATGAATGTGCACAATTTTCTGTTAATTATTTCATGTTCTATCGACTTTGTGATTGCCGTCTTTGTCCAGTGTTTCCCTGTAATTTCCCAGCACTTAACATTGTGTCTTCTTTCGTAGCAAGTGACACGTCTGGTTGAGCTCCTCACTAAACCCAGACCCCTTTATATTGATGGAGTCAGAGTTTATGCTGAGGTCGCGAAACCTCTGAAGAACCAAAAGTAAGTCACCATTTTGCAAGGATTTTCTTAACAGCTGCAGTATGTCTAGTAGGGAAATCCCATCTCATTTGGTCCTGGTGGTTTTCTTTCTGTTTCAGTTTCCGAAGAGACTTTGATAAACCAAACGGCTCCATCCTTGGGCATCCACCTGAGCCCAGCCTGATGGGGGTAAGTTGTGGTCTTAATTCTGTTGTTTCACAAAGTTATTAAAAAAAAAAAGAGGATGACCTATGATTGTATTTGCCCCTGGCACTTCAGCAGCAGTACCCACCACCTCCGCTGTACTTTCAACCGCTGCAGCCACCCGCTGGTGCCTCCACTGGAATGCAAGGTGGGACTCGGGCACACATTCTGGTATCTTGGTCCCTAGGCATTGATAATTAGTATTGAACTGTAGTCTCACGTTTGTCACCAGGTGATTTGACGACTGGCAGCACTGTTGCTGCTCCGTCATCAGACCCCAGCATTGGACAGGTAGGTTACAAAGCAAAAAGATGGACATCTTGTCTCAAAGCTGGGCAGTACACCGTACATCTCCTTTAACCCCTCGTAGGGAATTGGCTACGGTGAGACTCCAGCTGTGGATCCGTTGTACCAGGCTGGTGGACCCCATGTGCCCACAGAATCAGCTGCCAAGACAGTCGCCGCAGACGGATCACAGCCCTACATCTATGGTAAAAAAAAAACAAATCAAGTGTTCAAATCCAGAAAGTATTAATCATCTCCTGTCTGTATTGTTTCAACATTGTAGTAAACTGGTGTAGTTGTGTTGTGATTTTACAAATAGTAAACGGTGACGCACCTAAATCTGACATTTTAGCAAAATAAGAATTCCAGTGAGATTTCCATAAGACAGGAAACATGAAATTGAACGTTGATGCACTTTTTCTCGTAGACTTCTGCTTGGTCTACTCTGGCTTGGTGTGTTCCTCCATTTGTACATCGCTTTGGACAAACGCGTCTACCAAATGAATAAATGTAATGTAAACGTCATATCTATTTGTCCCAATTCCTCCAGGCTCTGAGATTCCTGACATGACCAACTACTTGTACGATTCCACGTCAGGCTTCTACTACGATCCTGAGACGACACTGTACTACGACCCCAACTCTAGGGTGAGAATACAAGACAACACAGCGATCCAGTGCTTTCTCTGGCTTATGAGTGGGCAAAAGAGTAGCGAGGGAGAAACAGCATTTGTAATGTATATCCAAAAGCAATGTATGTGCTGCAGTCAGTAACCTACCAGAGAATATTAAATGCTGTACAGCTACTACACATCTAACCAGAAGTAACTATCCTCTAACATGCACATTTATTGAACATGTAACTTTCTGTACATTTTGGAGATCTTATTTTAATTTGCAGGCTGACATACACACTGTACCTCACACTTGACAAAGCTACTAAAGATCTTTTCTTTTAGCAGTCTAAAGATTTACAAATGGCTCACAGTCTGGAGGAGTGACATATATGTACTTAAAAACCTAAGTAGTTGTATGTTTTGTGAGTGATTTCTTAATAAGAGGACACAGACTGCCGTTTAAGCTGCATATGTGCATATCTGCCTGTAGCAACCATAAATGTGTCTTGAATTTGTTTTGGTTGTCATTAAGTTGTTATTTCTCTTTTTTTGTGTTCAGTATTTTTACAATGCTCAAACCCAAGAGTACTTGTACTGGGATGCTGCATCAAAGACCTACATCCCAGTTCCAGGAGGGAATCCTACAGTGACCCAACCTATGACCATGACTGCTGAAGACCAGGCAATTCTTTCCAACCCAGCTGCAGATGCTCCTCTGGAAATGAAGAAAGCATTGGCGTCTCCCGACACCGCAGCAGCCCCAGTACTAGTTCCCATTTCTGATGCCGGCTCTGCTCCGGCACCTGTTCCATCTTCTTCATCAGCTCCTGAGAGGAAAGACGACGACGACGACTCTAAGAAGGACAAAGAGAAGGATAACGAGAAGCCGAGAAGTCTCGCTGCTGTCAAGGTAGCACTCTGGTTACAATACCAGTGCACGCAATGTGAAATACAGTTGTGTAAAGCAGGGCTCGACAGTAACGGTTGCCCGGATGCCCTTGGCAACCACATTGAGTCAATTGCTGACCATTTCGTGGCCTCTGGTTGCCCCCTTTGGCAACCACCTGTTCAATATTTGTGATTTTTTTTTTATATATAAAAACAAAAAAGTCCCATGTTTAATTGGTTGTCTCTGTTCAGCTGTTGTGTGACCGTTTTCCACACACGCATTTGCTATGAAAAGATACAGGCAACGCAGTTTTAAGTTCACGTTAACGCCGCATGTCAAAATCCGGTGCTAATATGGCACTGGTGCCCTGTATCTACCGACGAAATAGCAACGCGGATTTCGGTGCCTCATTACGGTGCCACCTACATGTCTGCGCTGCTCTCTGATGCTCCGAAACCTACGTTGGAGGCAACTGAAGCATCGCTGAACGTCACGCTATTAAACACTAATAACACGTTACACAGCAGGTAACGTTAGCCTACCATTAGCTACAGTAGTAACTGGATTAAACACGGCTAAAATGCTGACAGCTAAACGGTGTAGTGTGACTGTATTTCACTGTAGAGGATTCCAACAGCGGGACGTACAACCGTCTGCTGCTAAAGCTATGAGCTAACCGAAACAAACTAGCACAGACGGGACTAAAGGTTGCATTTACTTAAAACTGGTAAACCTCGTGATGCATTCAAAGTTATTGTAAAATGCCCTTTTTTCATCTGATTTTGTCTTTTAACAGCAATTTACTGGTGAAGGAATTAATTATTGTTAAAAGTTATAACATTTTTAATAATCATTTAAATTCCTCCCTTTTTTGTGCTAATCCGAAAATTTATCTGATCCGTGACTCAAAACTGTGATCCCATCCATGAGTTTTGTGATCCGTTGCACCCCTATTTGAGAGGGATGGGAATAGATATATATTGCAAGCCATTATCTCATTGTTTCATTATTAAAATGTGTGGTATAGTTACATAAGAAAGGAATTGCTCCAAATATAGGCAGTTTAAAACATGGCAACAGTATTGTCAATTTCAGCAACCAAAAGCTAGATGCCTGGTTGCCAAGCCGGCAACCACTTTTAAAAAGTTGGCGTTGAGCCCTGGTAACGGGGAGATAGTTAAGACATTTGTTGCTGTTTGCAGATCATGAAAGATATGGAGCGCTGGGCAAAGATCCAGAATCGTCAAAAGGAAAGCGTCCGTTCCGCATCTCCGCTGTTGAAGACTGGAATGGACGATGATAGGAGGCAATCCAAGACGGCTGACGCTGGCTTCGCTATCTTTGAGAGGAAGGTTAGAGAAGGCCAGAGACTCATTCGATTTTCCTTTCATAAAACGGGTATTAAAAAACAAAAAACTAGTGGTTGTTTGATTTTCGTTTTAAAATACAAAATTTGAAATTGAAATACGAGGCGTTTTTTTTTTCTTTTCATTGTCAAAAGGGATGAGAGAAATTTAAAACATGCTTTGATTTTCATTTTCTATTTGATATAACAAAAAATGAAATCACTAGAAAACAGAAATGAAAAAATGCCTGTTTTTGAGGGATGTTGCATTTCCAAGGCAACAGCACTGGTGTAGCCTGCCAGTTTTGCTTTAACCCAGGCTGCAGTTGAGGGAAACTTGTAGCCTAACTTCCTCAGCGACTGATCTTCCATTTCTTTTTTTTCTTTTAACGATTATTTTTGGGCTTTTCCGCCTTTTAATTTTGACCGGACAACTAGGTGAGAAAGGGGAGAGAGAGAGGGGGGGGGGAAGACATGCAGGAAATCGCCACAGGTCGGATTCGAACCCTGGATCACCGCGTCGAGACATAAACCTCTCAGTATATGTGCGCCTGCTCTAACACTGAGCCAACCCGGCCACACATGATCTTCCGTTTTTTGCACCTCTTTACATAAATATACATAAATATGACTATGAAATACATACATGAGGCAATACATATAAACATATGCATTAGTCATTACAGTTCAATAACCAAATGTTTTACTTTTATTTATTTCAAGGGACTTTTATTTTATATGTACACATTTATTTCTGTTTCTATTTATTTGCACATTATATTCAAAGGAAGTTTGGTTATCTCACAGACTGAGACTAAAAGCAACTAACAAGCCTGCCTGGCATCAGCAAACTTAACAGCAGCAACAGAAAGTTTGCTGGGATCAGACCTTTGCGCCGTGAACTGAAAGTGTATTTCCTCAGCTGGTTCGACTCTCTTCGGACAAAGTTGTCTGTGGCGGGTAGAGACAGAGAGTCAGAGGGAGGCAGAGAAAGGTTAATAAATACATGTGATTTTATGAAATAAAAGTCCCCCCAAGCATTATCAGAGTATAGGTTTCCAAAGTCATTTTAGCCTGGGCTGAAAGCAACACTGATACATCGGCGCTGTTGCCTTGGAAATTGCATCCGGTACCAGAATATGAAAAAAACAGGCCTTTTTTCATTTCTGTTTTCTAGTGATTTTATTTTTGTTATATGAAATAGAAAATGAAAATAAAAGCATATTTTAAATTTCTTTTACTACCTTTTGACCATGAAAAGGAAAAAAAACACCTATTTAAATTTAAAAAAAAATTGTATTATACAACAAAAATCAAACAACCACTAATTTTTTTCGGTTTTTTAATACCCATTTATGCAAGAAAAATCAAATGCCCAACAGATACACTGACCCTCACCTCTAACATCATCTATTCTGTGCATTGATTTTTACAAGGAATGTAAATTTAAGAAGTATTTATATCTTGTCATTATTTTTGCCCTGTTCTTTGTTTACATTCTTAGATATCAGGTGCAGATGATCTTTTTAAGAAGCCCTTTGCTCCTCCAAAGAAAGATGAGAAGTCAAAGGTAAGAATCCTCATGTTCAGCCCATTTTGCATACCTCATGGTGTACTTTATTTACCTCCTTCAGAGTGCCATTTAAAAAAAAATACAAAAGTGTTTCTTTTAAACACAAGATTTAGAAATTGTTTGTTGTTTTTAACATTGGCCTGGTTTGCTTCCCCAGCGTCCAATGGGCTCCCTGGGTCTACTGGCATCAGACTATGCAGCTGGAAGTGATGAAGAAGTGGAAGAAGATAAGGATGAGGCAGCTAAAGGCGGTCAGTGCGGCCAGTCTGAAGACAAGGACAATAAGCTGACCGACTGGAAGAAGATGGCCTGTCTGCTGTGTAGGAGACAGTTCCCCAACAAAGACGCTCTGATCCGCCACCAGCAGCTTTCTGACCTCCACAAAGTACTACTCTATTAACCTTTTGTATGAAGAATAGTTGAAATTGACTCCATAAATATTGCCCCTAATGCTCAATGTATTCTCTCAACAGCAAAATATGGAGATCCACCTTAAGATCAAGAGGTCAAAGAAGGAGCTAGAGGCGCTAGAGAACCAGGAAAAAGAAGTAAGTGAAAATAAATGCGCTGGGGAAAATATGCTGAAGAGAGTATCGGCTTTTTTCGGTCGATTACTTAAAGTGGAATGTGTCTTTGACAGCTAAATTCCAGAGAACCGACAAGGTCACCAGAACAGAAAAGAAGAAAAACCCACCAACAGCCACAGCATCATAATACCTGGGCTGGAAGCTCCAGGTACGTGTGTTTCAACTGACTGTCGTTGAAATGGAAAACAAAGCCTTTAAGTGATTTTTATTGCTGACATTTCTGCCTTATCTGTTCTCTATGCTTAGGGAAATGAATACAGTCAGCGATAGACCTGGTTTAGGAGCTGAACCTGTCCCGGTAGGTGTGAAGCTTTATTTCAATGCAAAATGTGCCGTTTCTTGTTAGTTTATTAAACTTTTCATTGCACTTTTCTCTCTAGCAGAGGAAAAAGAAAGAGCCTGTTGTTTGGGACCATGCCACCTACAAACAAGCTGTACGCAAGGCCATGTTTGCACGGTTCAAGGAACTTGAGTGATCTCATCTGAACACGTCCTCATTTTGATATGTGAATTGTTAATAACATGCTTGCCCACCTTAGCATGAGAAATCCTTTTACTGTCGTGACTGTTTCTCTGCCTTGGACATAATTACCCTACAGAAACACAGTTTTCTACACTGAAATTAAGCAAAAAAATGGTGAAGTGTGTAAATAAATCACAAGGGGGGGAAAAAAAAAAGTCAAAAGCAAGAATTATTTGACGTCCTCAACAATGGATGTTGTATAAAGGGTGTTTATTCATGCTGTTGATTTGAGTATTTTTGCCCATGTTTTATGTGTGGCCTGTATGTAGAATTGTGAAATATGTCCAGTTAGTCTTTTTTTTTTTTTTTAAACGATACTGTCTCACTGGCCACAGCTAGATTTTATTTTAAAACGGCAATTTTTACATTTTCATTTTCATGGGTTGGAATTGCTAATTGTATGTACACATTTTTTAGTAAAACAATATTATGGACTAACCATTCTGCTTCTTGTTTTAATTGTGTAGAATTGTTTAGCAAGATCCCGCTACTGATGTGTGTGCACCTCATGTCCACTAGGTGGCAGCAAGAGACCATATTCTGTTTGTTTTTGATGTGAAGTATCCAAGCAAGAATGTTGAATCAAATCATCAATATTAGTACTGAATATCAGTATTTACCAGGTTAAAGAAAAATTGGTCTTGCCAACTTGCCTTTATGCATTTTCTGCCTTAGACACAATTTCAGTTTTTTGTAGATGCAGCAGTAATGTTCCCCAGTTGTGCACTGCAGGAGATGGAACATGAAGCCTCCCCTCTGACCTTTACTGATATGAAGGAACCAGCCCTCACCCTCTCCTATGGTTGTGGTTCAATGAATGTAGAGGATTGCGTGGGTTTAGTGTGCCGACATTGCTCCTCTGTGTGCTGTAACAGGAACAATGAGGAGCTGCAGAGAACACGGAGCCAACGCTTTTTCATCTGTGCAAGAGCAATCATACCTCCTATTGTGCATTTACTTTTGGACAGTAACCAATGGGGAAATTTAGGCTTGATATGTCAACCAACAGGTAGCCCCCACCACACACACACACACACACACACACACACACACACACAGTGACTGACTGACAGTATATGGAGTCTTTCTGTCTTTGAGGATACAGGGCAACAAGGTAACAAAGCTTCACAATTTAGTGTAAACCTTGTTCTGGGGCTTGGCAAACAAAGGGAAGCACAAGAAACAAAACCACAGTGATTATTTGCAAGTGTGCAGTGAAACCCTGACACATCAGCTTGCCATTGCTTTTGTATTTCAGTTGTAAAATCTGCTTTAGAAACCCATATTTGTATAAAAGAGAAATGGGTTTTACGCTCAACTCTGTCTAGCAGGGAACAGAAGTAAGAAGTAGAAAGCTACTAGGGCAGAACTGGACAAACATGATTGAAGTTGAACCCTCCAGCCTGCTATTGTCAAGGTGGTCTGGATTAAAAAAGAACAACCCTCTTTATTTAAACTTGTATCTAAATCAAGTTTGCCAGCAAGCTTTTCAACTCTGCATCACACCCTTCCCTTGGGAGTGGAAGCATTATGTTGTGTTGAGTAAAAAAAAAATAGAATTATAGTATCTTGATTCCTACTATTATACTATACTACTAGTCTAATGATAGTCATCAAAGTTTCCCACAACCTTTCCCACTTGCTAACTTTATAACGTATTTGCTCAGTTATATGCTTCAGACCACACATTATTTCAAATGAGCCAATGTTGCTGTTTTAATGCATAAAAAAGAAATAATTCAGAATATTTTGCAACAATATAATAAGAGACCACTGCCATAAAGGACGGAAAAAATTTTTTTCTCTCAGTGGTCACTGTTTTCCATGTTTCCTCGAAATAAAGGACTGCTTGCATGTGTTCTGAAATCCAAAGTTTGATCACGTTTTAAATTACTTACATATTTGCAGGTTTTTTTTCTCTCTTG
The DNA here is from genome assembly GCF_008315115.2 of Sander lucioperca. Classification (NCBI taxonomy): domain Eukaryota; kingdom Metazoa; phylum Chordata; class Actinopteri; order Perciformes; family Percidae; genus Sander; species Sander lucioperca. Next base: position 5,217,151 of record NC_050178.1, read on the forward strand.
TCTATCTGGTAGGTTGAAATGATCATATATTTTGATTCCATGTCATTATATGCTATGGCTACAATCAAATTAATACATTTTACAGAGCAACATATTTAGGTACACTGTGTATCTGTATTTATTACCAAGATTCACGTGGACTTAGGTGTCGTGCACTTTATTGACGCTGCATTTCATGACCTCGCCAATAAGTTAAATGAACCGTGATCATAAAGAAGAATGAAATACACATTTCAGAATACTTGGGGAGAGCACAAAAAGCCGTTATGAAAAGCCTTTGCTGATACTGAGGTAAGCTTACCATCCAGAGCCTATAAAATACGACTATTGTAACACAGTGCCAACAATATTAGTAAATCTTAGCATATTGATTTCTCAAATAAAGTCACCGGGTTAGGAACTAGCTTGCATTTGCTTTTTTTTCCACAAATGGCAGAATGGGGAGCATTTAGAAGAGGAATCTCTGCCTATTTTCTGTAGACTAATTTCCATTTCTCTTTTCTCCATTCTGTCACAAGACCCCAAAGACGCACCCAGTGACAGATGTTGTCATTAGCCAGTCCTAACAGTCTATGGAATGAGAATTAATGTGCAGTTAGTCTGTGAGGATGAGAGGCCAAACAGAGAGGTAGGGCACAGAGAGCTGCCATGTTAGTATCCCCTGCATGTGTGAAGGAGAGCTTTCAGGCAGCGTGAATGTCAAAAAAGGTGGACAGGGTGGCCAATTATCCCAGCTGGGCGGCTCTTAGCAGCAGTCTGGGGACGAGACAGAAGAAGAACACAGTCAGCAGGACTCTCAGATGTTGAGAAGTGCTGTCAGTCCACAGAGGAGAGAGGAGGAGGGAGAAGCATCATTTGATTGCTTTTAATGGAGGTCTGACACCAAGCTGCTGCAGATGGAAAAATATGTTCTAAATGTTGAAAGCACATCAAAAATCATATTGGACTTGCATATATTTTTATTTATTTATTTTTTAACATCCCTCCACATCAACACCAACGGACAGGCAGTTCACCAGACACCATTTAGTTTTTCCAATGTTTTTCTTTTCCTTTCAAAGAAGCCCCTTAAAAAAAAGCTGATTTCTGTATGAAATTAAATCCATGTAGTTATAAAGATGAAATGGATTATTTTACAATATGCTTACATGTTGGATGACTGTCTGGTTACCTCAAATCTCTTCTTTGTCCGTTATGACAAATGATCAAAAACATATCCCATGTAGAATGACTCCCTTAAGGAGTAGCATGTGTTTGTGGTCACCCCATGCAAACAAAGTAGTCTGTACCATCACAGGCTCACAGGAAAATCATGCTTGTCTGAGCAAGCTTCACCATCTGGCTTATCCTTTCAAGTGTAAATTGAAAAAAATGATGTCTGTTATTGATTGCTAATCTATAACATCATCTTGAAAATGTCCTTGTGATTGTCAAGCGTGGGACATACTTCAGAGCACGGCTTATGTTGAGTTTGGACCATTGCTCGTAGCAGAACCAATTCCACTGGCTGACTGTCACTGAGAACATTATATACATTCAAAACATTTGGAAATGATGTCATGGTTCTGCACTCCAGCACTGACAGAGAAATGACAGCAGCGATAGTAATATAGTAATACAGAAAACAGCTGGAACATTTTCTTCTATTCTTTTCTGATACTGAAAACTAAAGCGTGCTAAGGTTTGTATAATTTACAGTTGTCTCATTTAATTATGACTTAGATGACTTTGGCGTAATTATGATTCACAGCTAAGCAGTACTCGTGCACATTGCTACAGCTATGCAGCACCTTCATAAACACGCTGCGGCAAAAAACACTCCCGATGAGGGCTGTCAAAGATTTGTGAAGCATAGCTGAACGTTTGAATAGTTCAGTTATGCTTCACTTTTGTGAGTTAAAAAAATCTATCTTATTATACTGTTACCCTGCTGTCATAAAGTTATGCTGCAATGTCATCATGGAGCTTCTCAGTTGGTTTAAATCATTATCTTCTGACAAATGTATTTTCATTGCCAGAGTATGTTTTCTGTAGTTCTTTAGTCTGTTTGCTCTGGTCTTTTATTGACAGTCAAAGCTCCATGTTTAACATCAGCCTGTAATATGAATCCGTTTTTCCATATGTGTAAGAGTAAGTAAAAATGTCTTCACAATACAAAATTTTAACTTAAACTTAAAAATAGGCTAAGTTTTAAATGTTAGTTTTGCTTTGTTCAGTTACATGGTTCAGCTAAGGCTAGTCTATGTGTGTGTATGTGTCTATATGTGTGAGAAGCACGGAGTTGTATTCCTGCAACGCAACAATCTTTTTCAGCTTCATCTTCATCTTCATCCACATGCTATAATTTGGAAATTTAAAGAAACCCCATAATATTGGAAATATTGAATTAAAACTATAATGAGAACCTGGCTCGAAGACAAAATAATAACTTTATGGTTTTGTAAACTGTTTACACATATACCATAGTGGGACTGGACGCCACTGCACATCTGTATATACTACTACTTCCACCTTGCAAAATAGCAGTTCTCATATTTACCCTTCCACCAGACACCAGTATTTTAGATACATTTGTATTTATGCTAATTGTTTTGGGGGTGGGGACCAAAAGGATTCTTTCACCAAAGTCAAATGACTATAAGAAAACATTTTATTTGCCCGAAGGCAGCAGCAAAAAGCCAGTAATTCTTCATTTCTTCACTCAAAAGACACAATTTACATGCCAGGATGATGAAGGTGGCATCTACCAGGACGATGATTTGTTGATATTGTTGTGGTTATTTGATGTTGAGGGGACACTCACGTACCTTACTTCACCAGTCAGCTAGGTGCTCAAGTAACCAAATAACTAAATAAAAAAATAACAACTTGCCCAACTAGTTGATTTGCTGGAGTGTGCAACTTTTTTTTTTCTCAAAATCAGGTTCTGTCTCGCTAATACGATTTCTCATGACCATGGAGTTCAAGCACTCATCCTTGTATATTATTAATGGCCTGTTTAATTTTTAATGCAATATAAGGTTGAGTGAGCAAAGGGCTGAGGGACCATACGGTTGACAGAAGAAACAATACCATGAGTCAATATTAGCAGGAGGGAATGTCTATAATAACTAACATGGTCAGGTAGCATGTCTGTTTAATCGGGGGTATATTGTATAATTATTTTTGGCTTTTTATTTGTACGTTTTTTTTCTCATTTGGTGTGGAAATACCTAGCAGTAATGTTAACATTTTGCAGTAATAATGATAACCCATGGGAATATGTCTGATGAATTTAACACGTGGCCATATGGATAAAACATCATCTCAGGTCAATTCCCTGCCTCAGTTTATTATTGCAAGTCACATGAAGTGGAAATAACCCTCCTTGCAATCAGCCATTCCTGCTATATCGTGCATTACCTCTAATAGCCCACATTGATACCATATTAGCTGCTTTCAATGTATAATCTCCTTCTCACGCCTGCATGTGTTCTTTTTTATCCAGTTTAATCCTCTACAGTTGCATCAATGTGCATCACTTCAGCCTGCAACCTGGCGGCTCATACCTTTGTAGCATGATTACGCTTGTAGCTAAATTGTGTTTATTGATGTTGCAGGAAAACATTTTTTTTAAAGCATCCTGCCTTTATTTTGGTGTGGTTAGAGAACTGAAAACACAGGACTTTCACCCAGGAGAGCGGGGATCGTGTCCCGTTTGTTCTTTTCCTAAACCCAACCCAGTTGTTCTTTTCCTAAACCCAACCAGTTCTGGCGTGTGACGTTTCCTTTCCACGTTTTTTCTTTTCCTAAACCCAACCCACGTGTGAAGTTTCCTAAACCCAACCGTAGCCTCGCGATAACACGTAGGCTCGCGATAACACGTAGCCTTGCGATAACACGTAGGTAGCCTCGCGATAACACGTAGGTAGCCTCGCGATAACACGTAGCCCTGCGATAACACGTAGCCCCGCGATAACACGTAGCCTCGCGATAACACGTAGGTAGCCTCGCGATAACACGTAGGTAGCCTCGCGATAACACGTAGCCTCGCGATAACACGCCACGTGGCTTTAGAAAGTGGCGTGTATGTTTACTCTGTGACGTTGCAGACTGCCGTCCGCTGTATACCGCGTAGACATACACGCGGATAGCTCAAAATGCGTACAGATAACACGCCACTTGGCTTTAGGAAAGTGGCGTGTATGTTTAAGTCATGATGTCATGTTGCAGATGTAATTGTGTGTGACTGCCAGACAGGTCAAATTCTCTCATGTTAAAAACCTGAACTGACTCTGATATATTGTGATGTCTTGCCACTTTGCGTTCAACATCTCGTAGGCCAGGAGTGTAAAATGTAGACCCCCCCCCCCCTATGTCCCACCTTTTGCTTACTGCCAAATATTATGGTGGGAGCACCTTGGGAGTTGAAGGTAAGACAGTGGAACAGCCTCACTCCTCTGGTGCCATGTCTATCTACAACTTTCTTAGATATAGACTATCCCTGTCGTGAAAACAAAGCCTCCCGAAAATACTTGCAAGTGAGAAAGATAATCTCCTGCTGCCGCGGTACCTGTATTTCTCAGGGTATCTCAGACGTTTTACATTGCAAGTATCCATTGTCACAGCTGGAACACAGATCCCGGTTATAGACCCCTGATGACAGAAACATGACTGTGCTTTTCGACCTTCTTACAGGGCAATACCTGTGTAGTGGGGCCCTGTAAATGTGCACTGAATCAGAGGGTGCTAAAAGGTGCTCGCAACACAAGCTTTTTACCCCAGAACAAAAGCTCTCCGCTACTCCGTCTTCCCTCTGTGGAAGGAACTGGAGAACACATGGCTAGTTTCATCAGCAGTAGGTTTACATTAGTTTTCTTCAGCTGATAAACCTATCAGCACAGTGTTGGGAAACAGATGAAGATGTAGTGTTGCTGCCTTTTCTCATTCACTCGACATTACAACTTGATCCACTCTAAGCTGGCTTCAGGATATTTTCATTCCTGCTCTTGGCTTTACAATGTTCGGTGCATTTATTACAGAACAGCATTGTTGTAACACAATCACCTGCGTTGGAGCCAATTCCTGGAGTGAAAATGACTGTACAAATGACTCATTGTCCTGGAGGCACAAACCAGTACAATGACAACATTAACAGCCATATCACGATTGTCAGCTTTGAGGGATTATAGCAATCTGTAATGTTGCCTGCACTCTTACACAAATGAGAATGGATAGGGCTGGTGGGGAACATGGAAATGTTATTGTCTCGTCTTGGTTTTCACTATGATACTGTATGTAAGTCCCCATTTGTGCTTATCTACTGTATGTAATAGAGTTTGCAAATCAAATCAGTTTAATGTGTATGTCTGTGCATGACGAAAAAAAAAATTGGACCATTTGCAGCATGTTACTGCTTGCAATTTTAATTTGACAAAGGAGAAAGTCAACTAAAAGAAACACCATTTCTATAACAAAGTCAGCCTGTACATGTGAAAGAAACAGAAGTCTTTGTGTCTTGTTAATGTCGTTTGTCTTCAGATGAAGTGGTTGAGGCCCCACTTGTGACAAACGGAGGCCATAAATCATTGTGTCTCTTTCAGACACACAGACCTCCAACTGCATTAAATCAAGGGTATAAGCACCAAATCATGTCAGATAAAATGCCTCCATTTGTAAAATAGTTTTTCGAAGTATATTTAAATTACAACTAAACAGCTTTATGTTTATAATGATTTACCTACCAGCCTATAAGTTCCTCTCTCTCTCTCTCTCTCTCTCTCTCTCCCTCTGTGTCAAGTGCCTCATACAGCTGAGAAAGCCTCATCAACCTGAGACACTTTCACCTCCCAGGAGAGAGGGCTGACGACAACACACCCATTTGGGGCAGTCGGCCCCTTAATGCATGTGTGAGTGTGAGAGCACAGAGACCTGAGTGTGTGTGTGTGTGTGTGTTAATGGGAGCCTGTTAAACCTCAAGTGTGGCAGCGCATCTGCATGTTAGCAGAGGTCTTGTTTCTTGAGAATTTCTTAGGTCCAGGAGAGAAATGATTCTGGCAATTGGGCTTTCATGAAATGCATCTACGTTGGGATTGTAATGAACAAGCAATTCCCTGTTGGTTATTATACTTTTGCTGAGAACTATGCATTTACCCATTCATTTAAGATTGTAATCTATAGGCTTCTGAGACCATCAGAAAGAGAGTAGAGTGACATTACAGTAGTGTAAGTAAGGTGTACATTTTATGTTTCTTTTGTCCCTCTAACTAAAACCTCTCCTAAACCTTCCAATAATTTCTAGTTGCTCAAATGTACAGTGATTATTATTCTTACAGCTTAAACCTTAACCAAATTTGTTTGACTTGCCGAAATCTACTATCTAGCCTTATATAAAGTAGCAAATAAAATAAAAGGACTGAGCTCTGATAATGTTACATAATCCAAAAGCAGCAATCTAGCATATTTATACACTGTCTGACTGCTTTCTTGATCCTCATTTGAAACTATTTTCTTGGGTTATGTTTTGCCGTTGGGCTGTTAAAACAGCAAATAATAAATCACCATGACCAGTTCAGATTATTAATTGTGATCAGCACTCAATATAGTGATGCTCACTTCAGTCACTTCTGTTTAGCCCTCCTCTCCGTCTTTCAATATATTTGCACAGAACAACGGCATTCTAATCTAAAAGTGTGCTTAGAGCGTCTTTCAAGCTGTTTTTCCCGTTGCATCTGATCTCAGATTCTTACCCTTGAAATCCCATACTTTTTTGAAGTGTCTTTGCAGTTCTAAGTTCTTTCATTCCCTAATTAGTGTCAACACCGTGACTCTTGCCTCTTATCCCTCCACATCTTCTTTTAATCTCTCTTCTGCTCGTCACATTGGTGAATCTTTTCACTTTGAAATTTCGCAAAGCAGAAATGATAGACAGGACGTCTGTAGAGCTGATGCATTGAAGAACCAAGTCTACCAACTTTAATCCAAACAGGAGGAGCCACATGTCCCCATGACACAGCCCAACCTCAATCACAGATCAGATTGGGATGTCTTATCAGGGCCAACACCCCCTCTACCTGTCCAAAGAGCCTCAACAGTGAATGATTACTCTTAGCAGGGCCTGATTGATGGCTTCACAGTGGACAGGCGAGGCAATCAGGACTGGAGGGATAATGAGGACAGTCATTTCCCCATGTCTCCTTCTCTGGTCTCTGTAAGCATAATCATGGGACAGTGATCACTGATGCAATTCCTCATATCAAATCTCTGGCGGGAGTAAAGATCTGATGTCCAAGCAAAAATCTCAGTCATGATGGGGTCACAAAAGGCCTTTTGCATCAAGAGTGCTTTAATTGGGCTAACTGTGATGCATTATACAAATCACTACAGTACATCTTGATCTGATCCCATGTAGCTGTCTTCATGTACATTTCATGCACACAGAAAATACAAATTCCAGGAAAGTGTAAAACCGAAGCTGCATCCACTATACCATCATGCATGAGAATCTGTTATGAAAGTTCAAATCTAGGCCGCAATGATTGCAGTATGATTAGATTTAGATGTGGGATTACTCTTTATCTGTGCACATGTTAGGACATTGAAAGATTTATAGGCTTGCAGTTATTTAACAGGATGCCTGTATCACATAGAAACCTTAAAATGACACATCTGGCCTGGCCTTATGGAAATGTTGGTCTGTTGGTGCAAAAAATTGTTTAACAACTATTGGATGGATTGAAATGAAATGTTTTACACAACATCCACGGTGCCAAGAGGATGAACCTTAATTCCTTTGGTTATCCTCTGACTTTTCTTATAGTGCCAACATGAGTTGGACATTTCTGGTTTGGACTGAAATATCTCAACATCTATTGGATGGATTGCCATGGTATTTTGGACATACATTCACATCTCCCTCAGGATGAATTTTAATAACTTTGGTTATCCAAAGATTATTTTTTGGGGCTTTTCCCTTTTTGATAGTGGCAGTGGATAGACCGGAAAGGTGGAAGAGAGATGGGGGATAACACTCAGCAAAGGGCCGCGGGTTGGATTCGAACCCCGGCTGCTGCAAAGGACTCAGCCTACATGGGGCGCACACTCTACTGGGTGAGCTGGAGGTCACCCCTTATCCAAAGACTTTTAATCTAGCGCCATCATGGGGTCAAAATTTCTATTTGCCCATATGACCAAATACATGCAAATCTAATGTCATCAGCCTCAACTTTGTATTTGGTGCTAGTTAACAAATGTTAGCATGCTGACACATTTAAACTAACATGGCGAAAATAGTCAACATTACTATTATACATCAACATGTTAACATTGTCATTGTGAGCATGTTAGCATGTTGAGGTTAGTACAACCTCTGCTAGCGTAGACTCTTTTCGTCTTGTTAACAAAAGGACTTATTCTAAAAAATATGAAGATAAGACTGATAGGTTTTTATTTTGTAAGATGGTATTTGAGATTTCTCTTCTGAAATTGATGAAATGCTAATTGTTGTGAGATAAAACCAATGTATTCAGGTGTACTGCTACATGCACTAGGTTATAGCAAAATCTGTACAAGGGCATTCAATGACTTTCAAATATTTTTCCCACGTGACCTGTATATGTGTCTAATATTGTCTTCCAGTTTACATTAGGGTCACATCACATGTGATCTGTCTTCATTTTCATGGATTTGTTCGATTCTTTTCAGCCATTAGGTTTCTCTGACCATTGATCAAAACGGTATGATAGTCATGGTGTGCTGTTAGCCAGCTAATGGGGCTCATGATCCAGGAACACAGAGATCATCGTTGTCTGTACCATGCTTGGATCGCCTCCAACAAGCTAAGAGTCCCAGTGCCTTGCATGTGCCTTCCCTTTGATGTGAACTTATTCACCTTCATAGGTCAAAAACTGTATCTGTTCATAAGTGTGGCAGAGGAGATTGTGTTACAGACACACCTTTATGTTGCATTTGTGTCTGGCCTGGCTGGTGTGCGTGCCACCCCTGCAGCTGTTCAGGCATAAATCAAAAAAAAAAAAAAAGTGTATGGGCATATTTAACTAATTACTGACCATGAATGCCTTTAAACTGGATTGTGTTGATTCCACAGAGTGTCCAAGGTTGTTAACACAGTCAAAGAAAGGCAACATTGTTTATTTTCAATTATTTTCAATCTAAATAAATATTGTTTCTCTTTATACATCTGTCAAAAGACCTGCTTCTACCATGTGAACTTCCCCACTAGAGTATAATGAAGTGAGTCTTTTCTAAGAGCTTGTTTTGTGCTACACTTCGTTCTTCTGAAATCCTAGAAGGTGTTTGATCTGCTGTTCTGCATGTGGCCCAGGCCATTATATGTCCTTGGCATATCAAATGGTTCAACAATGGCATGTTATCCTTCTGGCCTCGACTCCCATTTGAATATCATCTGTCAGACAAGAGGAGACCTGCTCCGACAGAAAACGCCCATAGCATCTGAAATTACACAGCAATTTATATGTCATCTGTAATAGTTCTGTATCTACTACCTATCCTGTGACAGCCATTAATTATCAGTGCTTTTTGTCTCTCTCCTCCTCTGCTTTACCTGGCTTCTCTTGGTGTTAAATCATAACACAAGCTTTGATATTGGAGACAGTGCTGATGAAGGTGGACTACATTATACTATAGGTGCTGATATGATTTCAGAGCATCTGACTGAGAAGTGAATATGGCAGTTATCTGACCTTCTTTGAGGTGTTGGGTAATAAAGTATGTTATGGATATAATAGCTGTATAGTTAAATGAACTGTTCCCTTAACTTTAGCTGCTGCAAGCTGTTTATACAATGGCTCATACAATTTGTTTAGCCCTTAGGAAACAGGTAATTTTCTTTTTCTCAGGTCAAATAAAAGAGAAACACAGGATTAAGTTTCTGTGGCTATGTGCATCGGGTGCCAAATCCAACAATGTAGGGCCAAAGAAGTGTCACTACACGCATGCAGCTAGAACAGGGACTATATGTGCCATGAATTAACCAAAGAACAGCCTCATTTAACATTTTATAAACTGAACACTTCGCACAACAGAAAACATATGTTTACCAGGCTGCTTGTACTTAATGGCTACATAAATCTGCATCATTGTTGTTTTTAAAACCCACTGATTTAACTTTTAATTTTGTTTTTTTAAATTAAAGGCCAAGTAGTTGTATTCATAATATAATAATACAAATGCTGTTTTAATCTCGCTCTAGGTCTAATCACCTAACATCTCCAGATAATGTTTTGTAGTTTCTGTCACATTTGTTTGAGTCACATAGATTCTTGTTTTTCTTTACATTTGACTTAACTTTACTTGGGTGTAATCATAGATTGTATAAAATACAGTTTGTAATAGGCTAACTGAGAGCTTTTGTTTAGGATATTTCTGAGCACAAAATAATATCCCTCAACTGTGTGTGTGAGCTAAATTTGGGCATACTATAAGGAGACAAGTAAGATTAGTTTAGGACAGCATTTATAATCTCCCTGTGAAGGCAAAATACATGATTATGTACCCTACAATTTAATATGAAACAACAGCTTACCTTGATTGATCACGTGGACATTTTTTTTAAAAGTTAAACACTTATTAATATTTGGTTCATTGCTTTCACTCTAAACACAAGTAGAAGGAGCAAATGCCTGAATATTTAATGCCTCTTAATCACCTCTCTCACCAAATCCAAGGTAATTGTCCATCACTGGGATAGAAACCAAAATAAATCTCTCAAAATACTGCTAGCTTGCTCCGTCTACTCCTTCACAGTCTTGCTAATTATTTTGTACTTGGTCAGCTTGGTCAGCTTTTTCAGCTGTAGACTCAAAACAAATTTTCACATCAAACACAAGATAGAGTATCATGACAAATGTAGGCATTTAAGGGTCATGTGATCACCTTGGCCAAAAATCTGTTTTTGAATGTGTGCTTGTGGGCCAGTGAGGAAGCTTCTCCAACATGGTTCACTGGCCACAATCCCACTCCACCATCAATGAACTGCTGACTAGAAGTGACACTGAAAGCACTTTGTTTAACACAGGCTCATGAAATACATATATTTTGCTATTTGAGATGATCGTCACACTTTAACATACTAACAGTTCAAAAGTATAAAGTATATTAGTTATAATGGATTAAAAAACTTTTTTTAACGTAACCACAGCAGAGGTAGTTTTCATTGGGAATTTTTCTGTAGCTGTAGAGCTAAAAGACACTAGTGAGAAAATGTGTAATTTTGACATTCGAATGACTCGACTCTTTACGTGTTTTTACATTTTCCTGCAAAGACCAAAATAAAAAAAGCTGTTACAGTCTTTTTGTCCCACTGTTTTAACCTGAGGCTTATGAGAAATATATCAACAAAGAGAAGATAATTGGATAAATCAAGCTGCATTTCTCCCTGCAGCATTGGATAATCCTCAGGTCTGCAAAATGTTTTTGTGATGGGATTCATCTCGCTGATGCAATAGCTTGAGACACGTATAATCAGCACACAGGAATTGTGGGCAATTGGGCATATCTAAGGGTCTCTAATCCTGCTCAATATACTGTCCAAAGACACATGATTATTTCCTGTAATGATTTACTGACCGATAAGAACCATAACAAATGTCCCAGGTTGTTAATGAGGCAAATAAAAACCTTTGCCAAACACTGTGTAAATTAATTCCATATAAATAACTCATTGTCTGAAACTGCGAACAGTGCTTACATATATATGTATGTATGTTATATTTTCTCTAAACCTTTTTTTTTCAATTTGCTTTTTCATCCTTTATCATCCTTTATCTTCCTATCAAGCTTTAAAAATGGAAGCACCTAAATTATATTGTTGTCCTGCCACACACTCGCTTAACATTTCTGATTTCTCTGTAGACTGCAAGCTTAATCTCCTGCTCACCACATCTGTCCAATCTCTGCTCAACATCTGACATCATGCATCTGTTGCTCATGGGGAGCCCTTCCTGCTAGGAATAAGCTTTGCCTGCACTGTACCATAGTCACAGTATACACATGCTAACATCGTAAGCAGTCCTCCTACATATAAATGCTTGCACGCCCGCGTGCGCACACACACACACACACACACACACACACACACACACACACACACACACACACACACACACACACACACACACACACACACACACACACACACACACACTTTCTCCCCATCATTGCATGAAGTGTCAGATACCAAGTGTACCACTTACTTGATTTATTACATGAATTAAATGGCAAAACATCCTTCTTGGGTTTACTGCCGTCTGTGTCTGAGTGGCTGAAAGCTAACATTACTATAAACACACAAGCAGCCTGACATGCTGCACTTACATAAGACCCATTGTTTCTTTCAAATGAAATCTGTCTAATTACTAATAAAAACAAATCCCAAATCAGCACCAATATTATTGAGGTATTATGAAAAATGAATGAATAAGCTTTCCAGTTTACATGCGCCACAGTAATTCATTTGAAAAATGGTTCTGACATTATAGACAATAAATCTATCACTCCATGGCCGGAAATGTTTTGAAAATGTATCTAATTTGAGTAATTGCATGATTCATTTTGGTACTGTAGCAACAAACTGAAGCATTAATCATCACATATCTGTCCAAGCATGTGCAGAAAGAGTAGAGATATCCCGTCCAAAGTGCGTGATCAGAGAGAGCATTTGCAGTACATGTCCATTTTATGAAATGAATGGATTATTGAAAATTGCAAAAGGTTTAAAATTTAACATAAAAGGTTTGTATCACCATTTTCGGACAGAATGGACCAAGTAAATGATGTATTAGTATATCATGTATGGTGCACAACCAAACAAGCCATTTTTACGTAAATACATAAAAACACCTCCATGTCAGACATTAATCTGAGCAGAACAGCAGTTTGATGAGCCCCCAGAGTCTACAGCTCCTCTCAGGTCCGTGCATCAGACAGGGGCCTCATCTGGACCACATCTGGACCTCATCAGGCCTCCAACCAGCAGAGGGGGAGGTGTGAAAGAGCCTCACACAGAGCACAAGGCAGCTCTGCAGAGGAAATTAAGGAAACAAAGGTGTGACACCTGGGTGAACCAGCCTCACCTTAGGTCTCACTTCATTTTCTATATAAGTTCGTCCAGATGAGTTCGGACTCATCTCAAAGTCAAAGACATAGCTTTGAAATAAAAGCAGTGTATACATTAATAAAAGAGGAGTATATTAAATCTGGAGTACATTAAAGTTACAGCATTATGTGTTGAGATAGGACAGACTTTTATTCAGCGCCGGTCTTCATTGTATTTAATGAATTTAGACTCCAAAAGACTGATTCAGACCAGCCCCTATCATTTGACATCAATGCATATCCATTTTGACAAATTCCACAGCTTCTTTGAGTTAGTTTTAGGTCATATAATACTTCCCGTATTTCAGAGTAAGAGTCTCGTCTCTAGAGAAAGGTAAACCAGTACAAGATGGACGGACGGCATCATGATTACTGAGTATACTTAATACATATCGGGCAGCTGTTTTCTTCTTTCATCTAGTGATATCATCCATGCCACATTGCAAATGGTCTTTGGATCCAGTGACTGCTAATCCAAAAATTGCATGGTGAAACCATGATCAGAGACTGCTGATACATTACCTTACAGAGATGCCCCATAAATACTACCATTCACTCACTAGTGAGGTAAGGATATGTTATAGCCACAGCTAAGTTCTACCACTGGTGAGTTGGGTCCTCATTCAGTTAGTTCCCTGGTGTTATCAAATAAAAGTTGAAGCTTGGAACTAAGACATTTTCTTGCAGACAGGAGACAGGAGTTTTATTTTAAAGACAGGTATTTCACTTCCTGTGGTATTTAGCAAACTTCTCTCTCCCCAGCAGGACTCTTGACTGCCACTTGGCTGTGTCCAAGCTGTTCCTGTTTAGCATGTTGACAGTTTATTTGACACAAGTCTTGCTTCAACTTCCTCTCAGCCATAACAGACCCCAGGGCAAAGCAGGAGGCAGTGGTACGTTTTGAAGGTTAACTCTGCTAATGAAGCCAGGCTGGTCAGCAGGACCCCTTGGGTTTTTGTGGCAGAGTCATCCACATGCCACTCTGCTGGAGAGCTGGACATATGAGGGTCCTCATGCTTGTTACCAAGCTCCTGCAGGCAGCAGCATGGACAGCCCCAGAGCAAAACCACTGTTAGAAATGAGAAATGTAAGAAATGAGCCCAGTCAGTTCTTACTTCCTTGAGACTGATTGTGATCAAAACAACAGAGGTTTCCACTAGTGTATTTGGAAACATTTGGTTCTCCACTAGAACTTAAAATACAAATCGGTAGGTTTAAACAATATTTGGCTACACAGCTTGAGTTTGTATTGACTGACTCACCGGCGTTCTGCTGACGTTTAAACAAACAGAAGAGATTACAATGTGACCAAATTATATTTAGGCACGCCATGTAAAAGAAAATCAATCAACATTTTTTATTACCATCTTAAACTTGTTATCAAGGATGTAGATAATTGCATCTGATGTGAGAAACACATGCCTCATCTATGTCAGTTTAGCGAGTTCAGTGTTTTATATCGCTTTCTGGTCCGTTAGCATGCACTGCAGAAAAAAGTGAGAGAATGTGAGGGATCAACCCGGGCTGGAGGGATGCATGAACTGGATTCAAAGGGTCAGAGCAGGAGTGGTTTTGCTCCCAAAACTGGCTTCATTGAGGTACGGCCAATGTAGTGTGACTGGAAGTTTATTGTGATGAGGTGTTACAGGACAAGACGTAATACTGATTCAGTAACTAATTGAGCTAACTGATAATAGAATATGATTACAGCATAAGAGGTTTATGTAAGATTAATGGCAACACTATGAAGTTACATTAGGTACTCTCATGTATTTCAACATGCTAAAATGCTTTGAAATGTCTATGCCTTTTTGGTATTGTAGAAATGTCAATGCTGCTGATTCTCTGTCATGTACAGATGCTACAGAGACAGATGGTAATGAGGTGTCTGTCTAGAGTCTGAGCTGGTACTTTCCCTCGGCTGGGATAACGCTCCCGCTTTGGTCCTTTCCTGTTATGATTTCCCCTGATACAAACACCCATTTTGTTCTGTGCATGCGTGAGGAGATGGAGAGTGAGGCTACTCTGAGTGACTGATTTGTGTTCACATCTGGAAGTACACTTGCTGATGAGAAGCTTGTGGCTTATGTACAGCTGTCTACTTAAAACACTTCCCTTACGAGAAATGCTCTGTACGCTGTAAGTCTGTCTGCACATTAAGGCAGGTGTGTGCTTGTGTGTGTATATTCTCTAATGTTTGCAATGTGTGTGCATCTTTTGGCATGCGCATAAACATGCTTGTTTACCTGTGTATATACTGTGTGGGAGACAAAAAGTGCATTGATGAGAGAGAAGAGAGGAATGTACTGCCCGTTGGTGGTCTTCTGCGTATTGTTACCAGTATGCAGGCAATGAAGGCTTAGCATCTTCTACTCGTTTATTCAACATTTCAGCACAACACTGTGATTTACAATCCCGTTTTTGATCCATTTCAAACAATTGGATTAGAGTCTGTTTTTGCCTAACTCAACATAATGTATGCCCCAAAAGCAAACTTCTGTCACATTGCTTTTAAACCCATGACAAAAGATGAAAAAGACTTTCTGAGGATTTAACCTTAGTTCATGTCTCCGATATAGGAGGTGGGGGTTGGGCTGGGGCTTGAAAACGAAACTAATCCAGTGTGAAATGGGCCTTGAGGCCAATCGGTCGGACCTGTCCAAAAGGAAAACATATCACACGCAGAGAAGTCTGATGTCATCAGGATCTGGGGGAGAGAAACCTGACATGTTGTTCACTCAAGTGGCTGATGACAGCACTTCAATTTATTGTCCCCTCATTATTTTTGTTCCATGATGAGGTATCAACAAACTCAATAAGGGAGTCAGAATAACAGCCGCAGCACTCATAAATAATGCAACTGCTTGACTGGATACAGGCTGAATGGAGACTCCACGGGCATCAAACCCAAAGTGAGCTCCCAAAGAGACCTCACAGAATGAGCTTAGGGAGGTTAAAAGGCCTGTCAACAATATAAACAACATCCAGAGTGAGGAAAGAGGGGCCCTCTGGTGTTTTAATCTCTCTTTTTACCTCTTGCTCTGCTTTTTTGCTGCTTTTGTAGAACTATGTGGTCGTTTTCCATTTCCCCGCTCGCTGAAACAAACAAAGCTGTCTCCTGTTGCTGAATTCTTCTTACCCGTCCTAATCCTCATCTAAAGTGACTCTCCAAAGAGCTTAAGGCATCTCGCAGGTCAGAGGCAGGATTGTTCAAGCTGACACTGACACAACAACCAGAGGCCTATGCAGCCTATAGCAGTGTGTTTTTAAACTAAAGTTGCTTATGCACAATTGGAAGAAAACCACTTCAAATGTTATGGCACATCAGACAAGTTCATTTACAGCCTGTTTACTCCTAGGAGTCTTCTAAAAACTATTATTTCCGCTGTTTATTTTCAACTTTTAATTAAACTTCAACTACAATTAAATCGGTGTAAGCACAGAAAAACATGTCTTCCACATACATCAGGTCTCTGTTATTCATACTTTTTTGTATGTAGAGACAGGCATTGCTGTTGTGTTGCACATCTGGATTCATTTCAGGATGAAGCCATGTATTGCTTCTCTGCAGAGGCTGGGGCTCTATGCGATTTTAGGGGTACCAAATATACCCCAGCTCAGCTATTTCTGCAAGAATTGCATTGTTCGGCAATTGGATGGCAAGCATTTATGTTCCCCCCACCTCCTTCATATCAATATACCTAAAGCCATACATCATCTGAATGCCCTACGTCTCTAGTTTGTGGTTGTAAAGTTTCATGGGGCCAAGATTATTCTGGAGGTCAAGTACAAAAAAAAAAAAAAACCACATTTATACTTAATGCATAAAATGACATGGTTTGTAACCTGCATGGGATTATCATAGAGTGTGCATGTCTGTAAAGGGGAGACATAAAACCCATTTTCATTCAGATATCTTGAGGTGAGAGGTCAAGGGACCCCTCTGAAAATGCCCATGTCAGTTTTTTTCCCCCGCCAAAATGTTGCCTAACTTTGGAGCGTTTAGTCATTTAGCTAGCATGACTTAGTTGGTACCAATGGATTCCTTAGATCATCCATTGTGCTACCAATATCTTCATTATAGCCTTAAATTGGCCTCTTAAAGGCAGTCTAGTTTGGGGGGCCAGAGGGGGGTCCAGGCTTAATATTACTAGGGCACTGGCACCCCTTAGAACTGCCATTGTTCCTCTGTTCCTACTTCATACTCAATCTCTCCTCCCTGGTCTATCCCTCCAAGCTAACAACACTCAGTCAACCATCTGCATTAGCTTGATCTTCACAGAAGTATGTGATATCGACCGCTAGACTTCTGTTATGCTAAATTTATGTCAGACAGTGGACATTGCTCAGAGGCTGCCAGCTCATCAGGTCTCTGAAGTAAGAAGAGTAGAAAACTCATATCCTGCTCAAGTTAAATAATTGATGCCTGTAGCACGGATTACTCCATTCAGGGTTCTTTTAACTGCCAACCTTGAGTTGTTTATTGATGTAATGGTGGTCAAGGTTTTTAATGGCTTTGGTTAATTCAGCTGCTTGTTTCCACTGGTGTCATATATACTGTATGTTTGCAAGATGATAAAGATAACCTCCACCATTCACTGTTAGATAACCTTACAAGGTGAGTGTTTTCTATTGTGGAAGCCATAATTCAAACACAAAGTGATCAGATAGCATTAGTGCAACTAGATTGAAAAATACCATAATGCAATGAATGAATGTTACAATATGAATGCATTGATGTAAATAGAGAAATATGCATTTTATATTAAACATTACCACATATGTAGAAGTATGAGTGTCATGCGAACACCTCAAAGGGGTACTCCAGGGATTTAGAATTGCGCTTGCATAAGTTGGGGGACTTGCAAGACACAGATCCAGCAGATGCTGAGCTATCCTGTCTTTAGTCCTTAGTATGGGTCAAGCTCCAAAAACTCTAGATTCTACATTTGCCATAATGCAATGAGCTTTGATAATATCTTTCATTTGACTCTTTCAAAATTTGTATTGCAAACATGTAACACAGGCTTGTTGTTCAAAATTAGTCTTCAATAACCCTAATGAGATAACCCATATGACATCATCAGGGCTTTTTTTCAGACTTTGAGCCTCTTCCTGCAGAGCCTCAGAAAACACTATTGACGAGTAAACTAATCTTGATGTGTAAAATTGGTGGACTGGCCCTTTAAATCTCCATTTCAGAGCCACACTCAACTTCTGTGATTGTGTGTGGGCCTGTCAAACATGATATCATATCTCGGTTCACATTGGAGTGTTTTGGCAGGCAGATGGACAGCTGTCACACATCAGGGACTCATTAAAGTTGAGGAGGGA
Organism: Sander lucioperca; assembly: GCF_008315115.2. Lineage (NCBI taxonomy): Eukaryota > Metazoa > Chordata > Actinopteri > Perciformes > Percidae > Sander > Sander lucioperca. The sequence goes on from NC_050178.1 coordinate 5,235,598, forward strand.
GGTTCCCTTAGTAGTTAAAGGGAACTCCCTGGTCCCACAGTGTCCCTTTAGTGGTGGCAGACTGTCCCTTGAGCGCCTCATTAGCAGAGCAGTGATGACTGAGTGAGAGCTGTGTGGTGATTGTGAAGGTCCACTTGTGGCCCCAGTGAGGGTGACCATGCCAATGGGTTGGTCTGGGCTAGAGGATGGGGCCAGTGGACTTGAAAGAGCAGGGGACACGGTGGGTGCAAAGAAGCTCTCCAGCGGCTCTTTTAGTCCAGATCAGGTGTCAAGACCGCATGCCAGAGTTTATATAGCATTGGGCAACAAGTTGTGAGGAAATCTGATCCTCTTAGAGGCCGCGGGTTGGCTTTCCTCATACTCATGCAGCCCTGTGGCTAGCCACCAAGCCACGGTTTCCCTACTACTTGAGGTGTGCATTACCTCTTCAACGGTACTAACCCATCTCTCCCTCACCTCTTGCCCCCCAGTGTGAAGCCTGTCCAGCAACTCTCAGGTTTCACAGACACCGCTGGTAAAGCCCTCTGACGACAGCCCTGTCGGCGGTGTATGAAGCAGAAAGATGATCGTCTGACGTGGGCCGCTCCCTGGATCTGGTGTGTGTGGAATGCCCTGGAGAAAGAGAGGAGGACATCGCCACTTCTAAGAGGAGGACACTTCTGTTGCTTCCCTCATCTATGCATGTAAAACCGTCTCTACTCGTGTACTATGGCAGTGTAGTATAGGCTCTTTTACTCAGATTGAAATTGTATCTCCTCCCCCTAACACCCATCTGACTCAATCCTATTAATGTCTCTCATGTCAGAGCAAGCTTGGTTTATCTCTTCAGATGGTGATGATAAAACGTATCTGCATATTGTGGCTGGATAAAAATGACAGGCGAATATAATAGAAAACACTTGATCCTATGGGCAATCCCTGAATGATACTTTCACTCCATCTCAACTTCAACCTACTGTATAACCCTCAATGAGGGAGCGACAAGAGGCGCCATCTGGCACTGGTACAAGAGGTGTCCTAAAGAGTCATATCTCCATGGACGACTTGGTATAATCAAATAAAAGCACTAACTATGTTTACAGGGGCCTTATAAAAATAAAATAAATGCAAAATGAAACAGAGAGATTGCTCATGTCAGGGCACATCAATTGTCTAGAAAATAAAGGAGGTACGATTTAAAATCTGAAAATCAATTTATGGGAATCCACCTCATTGGAATAAATTAGTTTTATTAGCAATGCATGTGTTGAGTGTGATGACTTCTCCATGAAGCTCATTTGTGGCCCAAAGAGGGAAAAGCTGGCAAGACACTCTGCCCGATCCACACTCTCAGAGACTGGTTTTGTTTTGAAATAAGTATTCCCATGATGCTTCAGTATATGAGCTCATTCTGGATGGCTATGAACTGTTTTGTTTTTGCTCCTCAGCGAGGCATGTCCTGATAGCAGCAGATGGATGAGCTCTGTTTTAAGTGTGAGGATAAGTCTTCTCCACTTTGAGAAATGACCCTCATGGTCTCCTCAGGGAAAGTTGGAATAGATATGGGCATTCCTTGAACCAGACCTAAACCAGATATAAATTGTATTCTGACATTTCTTTTAAGACACATCTTGTTTTATTAGGGTGCATTACCTTATCAGTTGTACCATGCACCCAAAGGACCACTACTCATTTTAACAAGAGGATAAGGAAGATGTAATAATGTGGTCTATTAATAGTTTTATCTGAAGACAAATGCTTTCACAGATGCCCTATATAGCTCTGAAGAGGCTACTTTGCTCTTGTAAACAATCTCATGTATGACAGCATCTCTGACAGGAAGCCTGGGTAACACTGTTTAAAGTAATCCAAAATAAATGATCCTCATTTGGAGATATCATTTGGATGTGTAAATATTGCTTTAAAAAGGTTTACACGTGGAGGTGAGAATTATTGGTTTATGCAATTTGAGGCTGGTGATTCAGGCCTCTGAATAGAGCAGATACAAGAACCTCAAACTGTCATTGTCCAGGTGATGTATTATCCTACCAAAGTATTTGTTTCCGCCTCCTGTGCCGACCATCTTATTGTGTTTACTTTCCATTCACATGGCTTACACTAGAATGTGCCACCTGAGTGACCACAATTTAAGATAACAAACACAGAGTTGCCTTTAATTCATCTGTCTCCTTTGACAAGAACTACAACTTGTCGTTTTTAAACTTTGGTTTTTGGATTTAATGTGTTAAGTGTGTTAACAGTAGGCAGATTTTGTTACCTTTGGACAGGCCCAGGCTAGCTGTTTCCAGTTTTTATGTTAAAGGTCCTATATAATGCTCATTTTCAGGTTCATACTTGTATTTTGGGTTTCTACTATAAGATGTTTACATGGCTTAATGTTCAAAAAATGCATTATATTTCTCATATGGTCTGTTTCGCTATACCTGTATTCACCCTCTGTCTGAAATGCACCGTTTTGGCACCTGTCCCTTTAAGTCCTCCTCTGGAAAAAGCCCAGTCTGCTCTGATTAGTCAGCGTTTCTGGGTCTTGCGCATCTGCACTCTCTGCATCTCTGCACCCTCATTGCAGCCGGGAATGACTGTAACGGCACTGTAGCAGCACTCTCTACATATATATAGTATAGTTGTGACATCACAATCATACGGAAGTACTGACCGCTCGTTTAAAGGCACCATTTCTGAATACAGGCTGTGTGCATTTCTTGGTGGATTGAACGTTTTGATGAATTCACATTATTTATATAGCACCTCATGCTTTATAATAAAAAAGACATGAAAATCTCACTTTTTACAGTATGGAATATTTAAGCTAAGCTTACTGGCTGCTGGCTGTAGCTGTATATTTACTCTACAAACATGAGAATGGTATGGAATTCTCAGCAAGAAAGTAAAGAAATGTATTTTCCAAAATGTCAAACTATTCCTTTGAATGGTCGACTGAGAACTATGTGCTGATAAGGAATCAAGAATAAATGGAAAGGCAGTTATAACCAAAAAGGCTAAACAAACTAAAATGTTGCCTTAGCATGTAAACAGTTTGGAGAGGTAACCAGGACGACAGATGCAAGAGTGTGTGCCAAGGTGGGTCGCGCGTGTCTGAGCAGACATGTTACCTGTAACCATTGCGTGTCGTCTTCTCTCTGGACGTTACGTCTGCGGCTGGATTCCAACCAACTCACTTTGAGATAAGAAGTCTGAGGAGATCAAAACAAAACAACAGATCAGATCGCCCCCTTCAGTCTGTCAGCATTGCCAGAATGGCCACTGATAAGGCCAGTCCATCATGTCATGAAAAGCAACATCACTGAGCTGCCTTTCTGCAGGAGTCTACTTTCCTAGTTCCTCTTCAAGTGAAGAATCTCAGCAAACACATGTGAAGGCAGACAGCTTTGGAGCCTGAAAAAGAGAAAACATGAACTACATTCACACAATAGTTTTGTCATCCCATTGCAGGCTTTCCTTTTACCTAAGAGTAACACATTGATGTTGGTGAGTTCAAGGTTTCACTCTAAATGTTCCCAAAAATAATGATAACCATATCAGCATCCCAGTATGAGCAACTCTGTCAGCATGAAAGAACCTTGCGTGAAATGAAATCTGGGTGCTCCGAATGTTATCCAGGAGATCTAACTCAAATACCCCCATCCCCTCCATGCAACAACAAAGGGATGCTCTGCTGATAATCTTTATTTCGTGCATTGACAGTAAAAGGGTGGGGGGAAGCTACAAGTGAGTTGAAAGCAGAAGGAGCCTCTTTAGCGGCTGTTAGACAATTTTGTTTTTTGGGGGGGAGAGTGACTTTTGTTTGAAGTGGGAGATAAGAAAGGCACATAAGAAAGAAAAAAGGATGAGAGTCCAGCAATACCCATGAAGCAAATAGCGTGCAAAGCAATAACAAAGCAGCAATGGCATGGTCATCATAACACACGGAGGTTGAATTCAAACATTATATGAGACAGAGCCATTATCAAAATCTAAATACAATAAGAGAAGCTAGAATAGGGCACTAAAGGCATACAAGCCTGTGTGTACTACTACTGTGAGGAAACTTGGGTCACTGACAACCAACACTAACATGAGTTATCAGTGTAGTATACTATTTGTATTTAGGGCTGTACGGAGAGCTGGAAGGTTAAGGGCTGACATGTTAATTATACTTCTTTCCCACTGGTCAAAAAACCCACTTACATCCACTAACATCTGGCATTTGTATTCAGTGGGAAAGGTTGCAATTGGCATTTATTCCCGGGAAAAATTACTTTGCAGTAGTCACAGGTATTATTGGGTCCAACTCCGATCGGCTATGATGGATTTTCCTGGCGTGATGATATGACGTGCACGTCATCTCAGCCACAAATTCCATCAATCTCTGTCCAAGCAGCGCTCGGACATTGTTACAAATTAGTTGACACTGAATTTGAAAGAGAGACTAAATGTAAGTTAAAAAAAAGAAGCAATTACCGTGACATTTTCACTGGCCTCCATGTTGCTTTCTACTTTTTACTAACCTTATGTTGTAAGACACACCTGTCAAACTCAAGGCCCGCGGAGCGGATTTGGTGATGTAATTTGATATGGCCCCCCAGAGTAAGAGCTTGGTATATCGGTATATCTAGTATTGAAAGTATCAAGTGAATGTACAGCAGGGTTTGCAGTTTTGTGCACTCTATCAGAAAGCTGTAGCAGGAAAAGTTAACACCTGTTTTTCAGCGTGTTCGTGATGTCGAACGTGACACACCAGATAAAAAAAACATAAAGGCACACTCATCCACTCGCAGTAGGACAGGATTGCTTATTTTTAGCTGGTCTTTGTGTTTATCCGTATATATACGCTAAGTTTGGTGGGAAAACGGTATTAGTGATATGTTTAGGGAACTGGTGTCTGCATGGTATATATGAAAATAGAGCCAGCTGCTGGTTAGCTTAGCTCAGCAGGCAACGAGACTAAGTGAGAGGAAGTCACTGCTCCAGGCCAAGAAATAGTCCAGCTAATCACCCCATAAAACCACCAATTTTAAACTCCTTTAAAAGTCCAAACAGAAACTCGTTCAGAAAACATAGCTACATATGATTAGAGCAGTCGTTCACATCTTTACTGTACAAAGATGTATGCAAATCAGGAGTCCATCACTTGTTTTGTATTGTTACCGCAGCAGCTGAGTACTATGTTCCAATAGTAAGACATGAGTGCCAGTAAATGTGCTCCAAATGACATTATAGTTTTCCACAATGTTATCCAGTTCTCAAGATCCCCATTAAAGCTGAACAACTGCTGCCAGAGACAAGAAAGAGCTAACGCCAAGATAAAAAAAAGCTCTAAAATGAAGGAAGGAGGACCTGCAGCGAGGAGAAAGAGGAAGAGAGTATTTGAAGAATGGATGCAGGGTCGTGGGAAGTTTCTGTCATCATAGCAGATACTTTAGAACTTGAAAGTTGTCATGAGAAATTATAGCTGTTACATTGTGCAGATGCAGAAACAGAAACAGAAATGTTCAAGGGCTTACAGAGAAATATTCTCAGTATTTTTCTATGAAACTTTCCCTATGTCACTGTTTTGATGAGAAACATTCTGACTTCATTTGAAAGAACTTTTGACATATGGAATCCATATTATTTTTACCATGGCAGGGATGCACAACTCCGATTGTATGGTATATTTCCAACTTGCAAGACATTTGCAAAGCTCTTTATTGTATGCGTCATTGTAAGGTTTTGGTGAAACAGTAAAATCCAGCTCAGTATTCTGAGAATCACATCCATATTGGACGATTCTCCACCTCATAATTTACGTTGAATGTTTAAATGCCAATGCAGGAAGTAGTGTGCCCATTATGTAGAGAAGTGAGAATTAAGGGTGTGAAAATAAATTAACTGTAACCACAATCTCTACAAACATTACCTAGGTGTTTTAGTTGGCTAACCCTAGCGGACCTAGTTAATTTGTCATATCCATGATCTTTCTCTAATACTGTGGTTGCCATGAACATAGAATTTTAAAAACATTGACATTGAATGTAAAAAATCTTTGATTTTATTCAAGGTTTTACAACATGGTCCAATATCATTGTTTTTGTCTGGTGATAGGGTAGTACAGTCCTAAATTGCCAAGGATATTAAATTGTTCTTAATTCAGTATCGCAAGTGTTGAGAAGTTTCACCATTGCATAGTCAGCCACAGAGCCAAGAGGGAAAAAGATGACGAAATTTAGATATTTTATTGCCTAAAAATGCAATTTTTCAAAAACTTTTACATGGCATTTTCATCACTGAAAACATTGGGCACAGTGAAAAAAACGTACCAAAGTCATATTGCAACATACCATGTATACCTGAACTGGACAGTTAAAATATTAACTTCTTGTAATCCATCAATATTCTACTTTTATTCTTTGTTCTCACATGAAGAAAGAAGAAAATGTGAAGAATTGACACTAACAGTGGTGATCCCTTATTTGTAAAATAGTATGCAGATGTGGAAATAGCTTATCAACATTTAGAGAGAAATGCCCCACCCACACTAGAAGTACTAAAAGAGATTGTATTAGACTCCACAGTTGTTGGAGCCTGACAAACATACCCTGATTTTATAAAAATCCATTTGTAAATGTCGCTGGATGGGAAATTAAATTAGAGGCAGGCACAATGTTTGCCCCTGAACAATTATTACATGTAATTTATGTGTAGAGGCTCGGCTCACTTACTCTGAGTGACAAGCATCCCTGCAGACAGTGAACTGGTAGAGCCAATACAACACACACACACTCAGAGGATACAAAGAGGATGTTGTAATGGAAGTATTGCTCATTCTTCATAAACAGTAAACCAGTGTGGCTGCGTTTAAAAACAGGTCATGAAGTAAAATTTTGGGTCATTTAAAAATAAGGGTCATTGTATCTTTCCCTCTATAAATGGACAAAGCAACTTTTAAGTTAGGCATAATGTTTTTTTTATGCGGCCATCGTGCTGGTGTTGTTTTGTGCTGTGGGCTCTCATTGAGTTTAACAAATGGGGCCTAAGACAATTGTGGCACTCGGTCAGCCTTGGCCCAGTTTTGCGGCTGCACAGTCTGTATATAATACCACATGATGTGATGTCAAAACACCCAGCCATAAAATGGTCGACCACCAGTTTAGTCAGTATTTGTTGGATCTATAAATTCTGGGTTCCATATAAAATCTTGGTGAAACGCATAAAAAAGACTGAGGCTGACAAGATGCTGGAGACGAATTCACAGCCAATTTTTAATTAAATTGTTATTTTCTTTCACAGGGAATTTTTAATCCTTTAGTGTGAAATGGAACACACGACACACAAAAGCAACAAAATGAGCCACGTGTGTGTGTGTGTGTGTGTGTGTGTGTGTGTGTGTGTGTGTGTGTGTGTGTGTGTGTGTGTGTGTGTGTGTGTGTGTGCGCGCGTGTGTGTGTGTGTGTGTGTGTGTGTGTGTGTGTGTGTGGTGTGTGTGTGTGTGTGTGTGTGTGTGTGTGTGTTTTATGTGGATCATTCATCTCACTCTGTGTCTTTGCATTGCATGCCTGGCACTCCAACTATCTGTCTGCTTTGGCTGTGGCCCGGCTGTTGTTTCTCTCCTGGCTCACGCTCTAGAGATAAGGACAGAAGAGGAATCGAGATAACGCAGAGGCCCAGACATACCCCCCTTAATCCCGGAGAGCCAACACTGTGATAGCCTCATTCCAACCCTGATTTAGTGACTCTGACACTACATAATTACCCTGTATGCATAGATAATCACAATCTGTATCAATGAGCAATTAGTGTAGACATGGGCTGAAGGCTCCCCTGGGGATGCCAAGTCTGAAGAGCAGAAGGATGGTGAGGAAGGACTGGTGCTCTTACTGGAGCTCTAAAAAACCTTATGACAAAATGTTGAGCCACAATTGAGCAACTCAATATTATACCAAATGGTAAATGGTCTGCATTTATATAGCCATTTATCTATAGCCTCTCATTCAGCCATTCACACACACATTGATACACCGATAGTGGCGGAGCTGCCATGTAAGGCACTAGCCTGCCATCAGGAGCAACTTGGGGTTCAGTGTCTTGCTCAAGGACTCTTCGACATAGGACAGGAGGAGCTGGGGATCAAACCATCAACCTTGTGGTTAAAGGATGACCCCCCTCCACCTCCTGAGTCACAGCCGCACTGTAGTTATAAACTAAACTAAATAACTACAGTAGCAAGTAAATATTTGGCCGTCACATTAGCTGCAGCATCACCTTGATCCATCTTTGGATATCTGGAAGCGAAATGTGATCCAATCCCACTGTTTTGATGATCCAATTAGTCCAGCTGTATACTCAAAACAAAAGTGAATTTGGCAGGTGTTCCAAGGCTAATGAACTGCTGTTGACTGTGCTGCAAACAAATGCCTCTCCACTCGCTGTGGAGCGGGGTCTGTTTGTTTAATGGCAGCCACGTCATTTGGAAGAGCATGCAGCATCTATGGGGAGCAGACCCCACTCGCAAGCCCCTCAAAAAAGGAGTAAATACTCAGAGACACACTTGTGCAAAATGTGAAACAATCGCATGACATTGCTAACTGGCCAAATTTGGCTGCTGAGCTTGTGGTCGCTAAAGTGGTCCAAGCACAATGCGATGCTTCTCTTTGGTTGACTGGCAAATTTGCTAGTGTGGAAATGTATGGATTTTTGTTATGTACGCTACTGTTTGATCCTGCCTCTGCCAGTTGAAAACCATGTCTAAAATAAGGTATTTTTAGCGATGAGTTCAATAGAAGGATCCGTTTATTACCTCAGATGGCTGCATTTTTTCTTAAATCCAATCTCAGTCAAAAACCCTATCTCTCCGGTTGTTAGTACCTCCCACCCCCCAGTCCCCTCCTGACCCCTTCTCGTCTCGCCAGTGGCGTCCATAGAATCCAAGACCTCTTTACATGTTGGAGGAACAGACATAACTCAATAAGTCTGTTTACAGCAGGGATCAGAGGTCAGACACATACACACACATGATCAGCTTCTGCTCTGGAAACTGGAGATAGCTCGGAATTTGTGCAAGTGAGCACAACATGAAGATCACCGCTGATGTAGTGAAGACCATGTGATTTTGTTGCAAAAGGTATAAACATTTTTTCCACAACAGTGGAGCCATGGTTTTAAGTTATGAGTCTCTAAAGATTTTAAAGTTTAAAAAGTCATTACTTCTATCTTTGTAGACCAAAGTATCCATTACAAATATGTAGCTTCTTTAAATTAATGGAGGTGTTGTGTCATTTTACATCAATTATCAACATCAAATTATTGGTTTTAATGTGTTAAATATCGCATTAATACACATGCGTTCTGAGTGGAAACTGGGTTAAGGGCGATGATTCCCAAAATAATGTTTTTTGTATGATAAATTATTTTAAGAAAGCTGAATTCCTGACCTCACCTCTGTGTCAACTTGGTAAAAATATTTGAACGTGTATCTAATTGAGGGAACACCCAGCCATTTCTATGAAGCTGACATTTCATGTGGATTGGACCAAGGTCTTATCTTATCCCCGCAGCCTCGTAATTGAATAGTTAAAAGGCTGCACTATTGGCTTTATTGTTCTAATCTAATTGCCCTAATTTTATTTTCCAAGGGCATGCGTCAGGGTTCTACCAGACATTTTCCTTTCATTTGCATTCTGCGAAGCATTATAGTTTTGCAAAAACAATCTAATGTCATAAAGCTCCCTCAGATTACAAATTCTGACCCAGAGACGGCTGCAGTACATATCACACTCTTGTTTTGGTGTTATGCCATAACAGACCTAAGTGCAATGGTTAGAAAGGGAGCTGCAAAAGAGGTTTTCTCCTGAGGTTTAACATTCCCTCACTTCATCACCTCTTCCCCAGCATGTGTGTCTGAACAGAAAGTGGAGGCCTGTTAAAATCAAGGGCCTTATGTAATCATACTCCAACAGGGGCAAAACAATCACAACTCAACCCAGCAGAGAGTCAAAGTTCAAGAGAGACATGTTTTTCATTATGAGAGAATACTCCAGGGTCTTCAGAGCAACTTTGTTGTACAGACTTTTTGTCAGGAATGCATGACCCGGCATCAATGATGATCTGTCGAATCGGCCGTGTTTTTCCTCCTGACTCCCCCAGAGAGAGGTTATCACTCCACCCAACCAATTACACATACCTGACTACTTAGAATATTTTTGTGGCTACACAGTTTCTTTACATATTCACTGGGTTATTCACTATCCTCTAAAAGATGAGGGTGGTGATATTCTATTTATTTATTTATTTTTTTTAAATCCCATTAATTGATCTTAACAGGTAGCTGTGTAGCCAAAGCCTAATACAGCATATTTATCTTTGCCATAGACCTCAATCTTTGTCCAAAAACTGTTAAAAACACATCAGTCAGCCACACTGTTGCACTGGCTGACATGTTCCGTCATTATGATGAATGTGGGCACTAAAGCACCAAATCTGCAGCTGAAAATAGTCCCAATATAGTGCAATGCCCAGCTGTTGTAGGAAATGATTAAGCAACAAATGGACTTGGGTCTGAGCGCCACAGACAGGGTCAGAAGGCACTGAGATGGACTAATGCATTGTTGGTTTTGCTTTTCATGGGATTTGTTGGCAGTAACAAAAATATAGAATATTGCCAACATTCCTTTATCTCAATATTCTGTAAATAATGAATCATCATGTTATTGTGCGTTATGGTGATAAAGCCTATACCACATGGCCTAGTATGGCTCGTACTGTAGTTGGCGTTACAATTTATTGTAAGGTGTTGGATGGGGTTGAGCTCAGTGCTCAGTTAAAATTGTCAAGTTGCAACAGAAAAAGGGCTTCCTAAAACTCATTATGTGTTGCTTTGGTAATTAAATATTGCTCAAACGTTATATTTCCCCTTGTATAATGTGAATCTGAATATCTGGCATGTCCACATAAACATGAACTCAGCTGTATTTGACCTTTGACCTCATGCTGCTGGATGAGCCTCTGATGACAGTGCAACAGCTGTGGCTGCTATTCTTTCAGCTCGCAGACACTGTGTGCATGGAGCATCATGTTTGAGGCGTGAGGGGTAAGCATGGACAGTATGCGAATGACTCTGAAATTAGAGCCCCTCAGTGCGCAGGGGGAGAAGTCAGGAAGCTGTAAACACTTCCGAAGAATATCCCTCTCCTTTAGACTACTGCCAGTGCATTAAAAGTGCGACAGAAAACATTGCTGCCCCTTTGGTAGAGCTGGTTTTAAACATGCTTTCAATAAACTTTCACATTTAAATGCACATAAGCTAATGTATGTGTTGCTATCCTGGCAGTTTTCTCATTTTGAATTCCTGTTTTCTTACATTAAAATAGGTCCAATACAAGGAGCTCCATCAACACTAAGTGAAAAGGTATTTGTTTGGATTTCAGTTTTATGTGTGTAGGTGCCTGGGTCTGTGTCACTGAGGTTCATTAATTCTGACACAGGTTGACAGTTCTCTTGCAGCAGTGATGTATTTTACCACACATGTGCAGGGGATTGGAGAGCATTTAAACTGGTCACCTTTCCCCTGTGAAAGTATCCTTTTAGCTTGATAGCTGTGAAGCAGGTCTGTCTCTCCTAATCCGTCAGAACGGTACTGAAACGGCTCGTGTGGTTGTAGTCAGGAACTTGAATAATAATGACAGGCTAAACTGAAAATACCGGGTGGTTTTCCACTATCAAAACAGCATGGCTCTTTGTTATCTTAACACAAGTAAAAGTAAAACAAATTTATTTAAAAAAACTAAATGTCATAAAATTGAGAACAGCATCAAAAGAGTCATCTACAATAGAATAAGGGTATCATGTGTTTTGCAAATACATATGGGATGCAGCTTTATATTCAATATATCAATGTATAATGACTGATGAACTACAGATGAGTTTTTATTGAGCTTCAGAGCTTTTTGAGGTTTGATGGTTGGCTTTTCGCCCTGCTTCTAAGCATGGGTACGCTTTTAGACATGGTAGGGTAACATGACCCAGTGTGTGTCAAGCATATTGAACCCTTCATATGTGGTAAATGTTAATATGTCTGTTCTGTTGGGAAGGTCATGATTATGAGACAGCAACTAGATGGTGAATTTGTTTTTCATGAATTAATTGATTAATTCCCTCACCACATACTGTATATAGTTCGCCTGACTAACTATGGTACGGTCAGATTAAACCACTAGTCTGGGTCGTCCTTGTTCATTGTAGAGTATTCAATCAGCAACTGTGCAATATTTTTGACTGATCAACCCAAACATGACACTGTGGAATTATGGGGCATATGCACAATGCAAATAGCCATCCAATAAGGGGACAAGTCATTATCTGAATATGTTAATATGTCAAGGCTTACTAGACTTTAAACAACACCCAGAGTCTGTTCATTAGCCAGGTCTTATACCTAAACATTTTTGACTAGTTATGGTTGTTATTCTTTGGATTAGGTCATATTTAAAACTGCACTACAGGTCAAAAAGAGCTGTAGGAAAAAGCCCAAACTGCTCTACACTGTAGAAGTTATTCAAAAGGCTGACAGACGTCAACAGCCAGCCAATTACAAGCTCCAAACCTCCAGGTGGAGTTTGTGTAGAGTGGACAGGCCATTTTGTCCTCAAAGGCACACAGGGAGACAGACTCTGGGTAATCCCATTAATCTTTTGTTCTGTGACACCCAGACCAAAGAGAGTAAATAGTGGAACAATGCCATTGGTGAACTCCTTAAATGCATGAGGCAGCTCATCAGGCTTTGATTTATGGTGTTACTCTCTTTGGGACAGAGGAAGAAGAGAATAGCAGATCTACAGTGACAGCGGTTTGAATTAGTCACCGTCCTCACTTGTATCACAACAGCCTGAATACAATATATATGTAACATAATGTGAATTATATTGATTTTAGTGTTTCAAGTCATCATGAGAGGGACAGGTCATGTTCCAGATAGGTTATAACCCTAACCCATGTATTAATATAATTTTGTCACATTTGATAGCTCTGAAGTAAGTGATACTGAACATTGAATGTACAGTAAATGAACACTGACAAGCTCCAGTATGCCAACACCACCTCCCTTGCTACTCTTCCACTATACCAAGCTGTGTGTTGAACAATCCAGAGGGATTATGGGATGCTAGGAGGACCAAATAAAATGCCATCATGTTGACAGACACGTTAAGCAGTCTACATCTCCTGTGTGGCTGTAGCTTGGCATACATATCCCATGTGAAGAAATAATTGCTCACACTTGTTCCCTGCAGGCTGCTGTGCAGTAAACGGCGGAAGTATCTACACACATAAATAAAAGAAATTGAAGAAAGTGTGAAAGAAAATAAGAAATTGTGATGACCTATACAGTAGCTACATTGCTGCAGCTGTTAAAGAGGATATAAACTGTGAACTGTAGTAAATGAAACATGTATAATGTATGAACATTTCAAACAATATAAGAATTATGGGACTTTTTATTGTTAATTTTTTTTTAAATAGAGTCTAAAGTAGTTTAACAGATGTGGATGAGGTCAATCATTTTCCACAGCTGTTGCTTGCTCCCCTCAACGTTTTATGACGTTTACCTGAAGCTTCTTGTTGCAGCGCCTCAGACATTAATTACAGGCAATGCTAAACATGTCACAGAGCCTGAGTGGATCTGGAAAAGAAGAACGTGCTGCTTAGGAAGTGGAAATCTCTGCACAGTCATCAGTGGTGAACCGTACAGTACGCACGCATCTCACAAGCAGCCTGGAGGCTGCTCCACACTCTCCAGAGCAGATGGACTTCCTTTAAGGTGCAAAGGGCAGAGAGTGTATTGAGCACAAATCCTATGGGTGTCTGACTGACTGCAAAAAGGATAGCTCAATCCACACACACACACACACACACACACACACACACACACACACTGAACATTGAATTTTTATTCACAAACAGAAAATATATGGTTTTTAGTGTCCATTGCACCTGAGGTCTGTCATCTTTGTCTGGATGAGGGCCTCCATTTCACAGATGGCAAATCTGATGTGAGCCGTGGGCTTTCTGCACAGGGTTTTTGATTACATGACCTGGTTTCAGGGCTTGAAGAAGGTGTGGAATGGGCAAAACAGTCTCTCTGATAATGTGCAGCTGTTTTAAAAAACAGGAAAACAAATTTCTCTACACAATTAATTCAATATTGTGACAGTAAGTGGAAGAGGTGATTCAATGAAGATGAAACTGGCCTTTTTAAGCATTTCTTTTTTTTTTTTTGGATCAACTTTTTATTATTTTTATGTTTTTGAACATACAGAACAGACAAACACAATTGAACAAGAACAAAAACCTTCTCCCACCCTCTGCAGTCTCGAGGAAAACAAAACAAACAAATAAACAAAAACAAAAATCACACCTTGCCTAGTCACTCTCCTCTAATTCTTGTGATGCTGAGGTCATTAGGACTGATACTTGTGCTGCTGCGTTTTTCTATAGGTCTGTAGTCGAGGATTTGGCTTTGTTAATCCTTGCTGTAGAGAGCTCAAGCATAACTAAATTATGTCTAGAAAATACACCAACCAACCAAAACCACTGTTTTATACAAAGCGAGAGGGGGGGAGTCAGCATTGAGCTATCATTTTCTTGGTTGCGGTTGAGCCGGCTAGCCAAATTTCCTTGCTATTGGAAGTTCTGCTATGGATACTTGCATCAGTTTAGCATAGATCTTGGATGCTAATCCTCTCACAGGAAAATCAACAAACCATTTAATGACTGGGTGCGGCTCAAGACTGTTTCCCCATGGCACTCCATAACATTTTAAGGCTGATCTTAAGCGCAGATACAAGAAGAAGGATGTCCTGGGGACCTCAAAACTAGCTCTTAGATCTTCAAAACTCAACATACCTTTCTCATTGAATAGCTGCTTTACAGTATACATGCCTCTGTCACTCCACTGCTTACAAGCAAAGGGTTTGTTACCAGACATTAAATGTGTAGTGTGCCAAATTGGGGTGTTCAAATGCCACTTATTGGTGTAGCATAGTTGCTCCTCCACCTGTTTAAAGGTGGTGAATGTGTTGTTGATAATAGGGCCACAGGCTAGCATTCACTTTTTGGACACACACCTGCAAAGGCAAGGTCTTGTAGTCTTGGATTTCTAGTGAGGTTTTGCTCTATTTCTCTCCATGGGACTGTAGATGAGGGGCCATCCACACTCTGAGGGCCCGTAGCTGAAAGGATCTGTGATACACTTTAAGGTTGGGGAGGGCCAAGCCTCCCGTGTTTGAGGTACGTTGCAGGGTAGAGTATTTAAGCCTAGGTTGTTTATTATTCCAAATATATTGTATATATTGTGAAATGCGTGCGTACTGTAAGGTTCACCACTGATGACTGTGCAGAGATTTCCACTTCCTAAGCGGCACGTTCTTCTTTTCCAGATCCACTCAGGCTCTGTGACATGTTTAGCATTGCCTGTAATTAATGTCTGAGGCGCTGCAACAAGAAGCTTCAGGTAAACGTCATAAAACGTTGAGGGGAGCAAGCAACAATTAAGGTATCAAGTTTCTTCCAGAAATTTATCGGTGGGGCTAAAGGGAATTATTGTACTTCAGAAATTCACACGAGGAACTATGTTCATCTCTTTAAGCATTTGTTTGACTACGTTGCCTGCAGCATTATCTGCTGAGGTGTCAGTAAATAATGACCTCTTCATCATTCTCTAAAGTAAAGGACTTTTTATATCAGAGATGCCTCACCAGCGTTTCTTTCTGCAAGGTCAGATCGTATGAACCGACAACAGTGAGATGCTCAGACCCGATGACTAACTTTGTCGTCGACCTATCGCGCTGTTCTCTTACAACTCCGGAGGCCACTAGATTCACGTGTTGCCTTATTCCATTGATCCACTCCACTAATCCACTCCCACATGTCAATGTCAACACCTCTAGGTGACAAACTCATGCCCTCTTCAGAGCATGAATACAAACACATATCACTGAGGGATTTAAAAGGCACACAATATAAACTCTGCATAATTATTATCATTGTTAATGTGCCGTTTATGTATCTATAACATGATTTGCATTCTTATTCATAGTCATTTCCTGCTGTGACCAATCAAAAGTTTGAGGTGTTTCCTCGTTGACAAGGCAACGAATCTTCAAGGTCATGGAAGTCAGTGAAAATCCTGTTTTAGCAGCCAAACGAGCCATCTGCTTTTTTCCCCACTGTTAATTGGCTGCAGTTTCCTTCCTTTATCCCACCTCTCTGGACATACGGATTTATGATTCATTAAGTCTGCTGTCACAAATGGAGGTAAGGAATATTATTTATCTATCTGTTTACGAATATCTTACTGTAAAAGTTCACCTTTTAATGAACTAACAGATAGGTATATGCAACATTTTGGTGTAGTAATTATTTTACTTTTTTTGTGTCCTCTCTGCTACAGATAGTGTTCCTGTCAGGCCGAACTCAGCTGTAATAACCCAAGCTGCTTCCCATCACCTGCCCCTTCCTAATGACACCAGCCCTCCCTTGTATGTAAACACACACACACACACACACACACACACACACACACAAATTCACAGACAGAAACACACACCCTACCTCATTAGTGTACTAGGTCTCCATGGAAACACTAAACAGGTGACAGTATCCCAAAGGGGGAAGGTTTGGGGAACTGACAGGCTACCATCCTGTGAATGTGTATGTGTGTGTGTGTGTGTGTGTGTGTGTTTACATACAAGGGAGGGCTGGTGTCATTAGGAAGGGGCAGGTGTCCGGTGTTGGCTGTGAAGTGCAGGACTTTGGCTGTGATTGTGCTTAGCTGTGTCTGGAAAGGCAGGACAGTGCCAGGTCACAGTAACAGGACATGTCAGCTGCCTCCGGCCAGTGATATCCTCATGCTTCAGACTCGTGTGGAGGTAGCTCAATCTCTTCGCAGAACCAAATCAACACACACCTCTGAATAAATTCAACACACAAGAACTTGGCTGCATTATCTATCGTCTTGTACAGCTGTTCCCTAGGAAATGATATCGCCGGAGATGCCAGAGGAGAACAAGATTATCTATGTTTGAACTAGCATATGATGAGCTTGTGATAATAATCTCCTAATTCTGCCAGTTATTATTCTAAATATATATTCAAGTCAGTTTATGTATAGAGCACATATAAAAACAGCACGTTAAAGTGCTTTACAGAGATATAATACAATTAAATAAAAAACATACAGAATTATGAAAATCAATAAATGAATTATTTAAAAGCGTAAGAATCAATAATTTTGAATCAAATTATAAAAACACAAAAGGCGTGACCAGTCATGTCTTCATGGTGACTATCAAAAGGCTAATGTAAAGAAAAGAGATGGCTCTTATTATGGTTATATAGTTTTACTTCATTCATTTTATGTCAAAAGATAAGTATACATGACAATATACACCAAATGCATCGGGATTCTTGCAGTTAAAGAGGCGCTATGCAGTTTTGGCCATTTCTTCGCTGTTTTCTCGCTTTTTGGCTGAGATACTCAGATGTAAACCACACCTGACCACACCAACCAGAGTTGAAAGTGTGACATTTCCTCTTCATTCCATAACAGCAGGGAAGAATCAGTGGATTAGCTGACCCCTTTGTAAATAACCTTGTTACCACAGCAGATAGGATTGTTTGTGCACATAAGGAGAAACAACCAGAGGGTAGTCTGCTGGGTGGAGGGTGGGTGCAGGGATAACCCCAATTCAGAGCATGACCAGTTTAATATGTAGGGCAGCCTGACTGTCATGCCCGTGGGTTGGAGGTAAAAAGGCATGGCGTGCAGGGTCGGAGTTCATCATGCTGGTTAGGTTAGAAAAAAACATTCACTTGTTGCAAAAGTGCGGCAAAGGTTAGAGATAGTAACTGAATCGCTGGGCTAATGTGAGACTGTCCTCCCAAGGAAAATACAGAATCATTTGTTTTAGCGAATGCCTCAAAATAACATATACGTTCAAGTGACAATTGCTCTCTAATGGCCATAGGAATATGACTCGGGAGAATGGAGGAAGTAAGGTGATGACAGTCCACAAAGGGAGGAGTTTGGAGTGGATGGATGAATCAACAAAATGAGAGACCATTGGTTTGTTTCCCATCTCCTTCCAACAGTCAACTTAGTTTTCTTTTAAGTGTGACCACGATCATTTCCTAAACTGACCACATGGTTATTATTGTAACCACTGCTTCAAGCCTTAATGAAGTAGTAATTTTAACTCAAACCACGTTTCCCTAACCTTAACAAAGTATTTATTCTAATTCAAACCATGATCTTTATCTGATGTTAATCAAGTCGTGTTTTTGCCTAAACCTTACCAAACATTAACCATAGCATGGTAACATCATAAAACGGTGTAATAAATGATGTGTTGTTTTAAATGGCACTTCAATATTTGTTGTTTAATTTAAAGGACTTCCTGGGTAACTTTTTTACAGCAGACCTTTTGACATGTCATAGTAAGAAAGGCACAGGTGTTAATAATAACATTAACGATGGCTCTGTTTTTATTCAAGTGTCCCAGTGAGCAATGACAGTGAGCCAATACCAGTTGAAGCAGTTAAATGGAATTCAGCCATTATTATGTCAACTTGTCTTCAGTAACAGAAGCCTGTAGGAAACCGTTTCTGCAGCTAGCTATTTTGAATCCACTTAAGAGACATGCTTTCTCAGTATTCCCCTGAAGCCCATGCATTCTGTGCGGTCCCGCTGTGCCTGTAGACTTGTTGCAAGAGATGCATCCTAGAGAGTGTTGTACAGTTTACGTCACCATGGTAACAGATCTCAGTTGGGACTGGAGGGAGGAAAAAAAATGGTCAGGCATGTACAGTAGGTGAACACACCCCAGATGGGCTCTGATGCTCTGACATGCAGGGGCTTTATGCTACTGCACCAAGGGATGACATACATGTAGGGAGGATGGGGGAGAGACTTATAACATCAGTTTACCAGCAGCTCTCTCTCCACGGTGGGCTGTCAGACATGAACGAGGCCTGCCTCCCTTCCTCTCGCTCCCACAGTACGCTGCACTGCAGGTGAGTGTCAGGCTCGAATCTACTGAAGCTTCAATAATATTAAAAGTTAAATCCGACAGCAGGCAGCAGAAACAGTTGAGCCTGAGAGCGCAATGTGGGTGAGGCGGAGAGCTCCTCCTGATGTGTGAATGGAGACAAAAATCTGAAAAGAGCTGTGACAGCTGGGGATAGCAAAGGGCCAGTGAAGGTGCAGGAAGCGTCAAGAAAACTGTCCAATTACAGAACAGCCAAAGGCACCAACTGTCACATCTAGGACATCACCTTTTTTTTTAAATGCCATGCAACAGGAAATACCCAGAAGTGCAGTTTTTTTTTTATTGAATTAGAGAAATTCACTGTCAGAGGTTTAGCCAGGTCCATGTGGATATACAGTAAATGAGTGTCCTTCTCTCTTACCTGACTTTCTATGTTGATGAGAAGTGACACTAAAGATGTGGCTGATTTCCTACATGGCCCTGGCAGTCACTTTGCATGAGCAGGGATGACAGGTGATTAAAGGGGGAGACAGAAAGTGGTATCTCGCTGAGTGACAGTCAAATGAGCAAAACGTGAGTAAGGCAACAACCTGCGAGAGGCAGGAGCTTGATTACTTGATCGCTCTGTGGCTGCTGTGAATACATGCAGGCTCCCCAGCCATTTTTAATGAGAAAAAGATGCAGATGCAGATAATCCAGCTGAGTATCTATTAGCGTGGGGGAAAAGATTTACACATTGAATAAATTTGGCATTATCATGCTGTTTAATTCACTGCTATACCTAAAACGGTGTTATTATCTATGCAGTGAAGAAAACAACACTTAACACCTCAGAGGAATCAGAAGACTGTGCCATTTATAGACTTGTAGCTATTTTGTTGTTGGCATTTCATTATTTGCATCTGACATTTAACTATGGCATATCTTATAAAAATGAAAAATAAACCTCAGTAACTCAAACTGCATAATGCTACTATGTAATGTTTCATCATTGTCTATATTACTGATGTTGTTTGCCTATTTCTTTAAGGGTACCACCACAGCGTAATCTTCCTCATTTTCTCGCATTAAATTCCCAGTTGCCTTCCTATATGGTGTCTATGCAAACCTGCAGAACAATGTATTGATCATACACACACTCCTAAACTGAATGCAGTGTGAGGATGGCTACTTTGTTGGTTCACTAAAAGCATCCCACTCAAAAAGTCGTTTCCTGACATTTACAAGTCTGATGGTCATTGTTTGGATAATAACTAAATCATTTCCACCACCCCCTTCAATCACCTCTCCAATCCTTATTGCTGGCATGTCAGCAGAGAGGACCAAATAAATGTGGCTGCTGATAGTCTTGGTGCCTCAGGGAGAGCTGCATGTGGGGTTTTCCCCTACTGTTTTCAGGAAGGGATTAGTAAATGTATTGTGATTACTACTGCATTGTGTTCAACCTCACCTCAATATCTCTTGTTGTACACATGCACCAAGGTCTGTCATTCCTCAGGCATTTTAGCCCCTAAAGCCTCTCATTTGAATTTAATCCACATTATACTAATAACCTCAACTAATTAAGTACCATGTTCTACACAAATTAACATGCCTCACCCAATCTTTGAGACATTTCAAAGGAAAACAACAAATCATGCACACCGCTTAACATTTCCCATACATATCAGTTTACATAACATTGGCAAGTGAGTACTGGAGAGGTGAGGGGTCGTGTCAGAGCCCATGACCCAGGTCCTGGGTATCTCAGGAGGGAAGTCCCAGCATGGCGTTCTGGGGTAGCTCATATTGCAAAGACGTCTAAAAGTCACAATCCTTTAGGACAAGAAGGCAAATATCACATCCACTCCTAAGCCCCTTTGACCCCCTCAGTCAATTTGACGAAGACTTCAAGGCCTTTATTTTTCCCCAGTGACCTCTTAATGCATGCGAAAAACATATCTGCTGATTCTCATAAAAAGAAACAATAAGCAGTCATCCATAGTTGTAATTTGGACAGTCATAAATCCATTGAAATGTTCATGCTAGTGCTGGGAAGTTTGACAGTTATGTACCCCCCCCCCCCAAACTTTTGAGTTTTGAGGATTTTCGAGTATTAGGCTTTGCACACCTTAGCTGCAAGAGTACAGGGCACACTAACATGATGTGCTGGTATTGAGTGGAAGTCAAGCAATTTATGCTTCATTATCCCTCCAAAATATGACATTGTAGACAGCCTAAGGCTGATAACTTATGAAATGAAGTATTTTTTTATTAACTTACTGTGATAATTATGTTGATGCTATTAGTGCATTATTTTTCTAAGAAAAAAAACAAACTTATATGTATGTTGTTACCTGAAGACAATTTTTAACACTAACGGGCACTAAAAGAAGTCTCGTCAAACTCTGCTGGCTGCCAGGAATAGTAACCACATGAGTCAAGTATACAAGTTTGTAATGCTGAACGAGAGTGAGATTGCAACACTGTTTAGGGTTGTGATGCTTACATTTTGATCACTGGCAGTTAGATTGATAATATATAAAAGCAGAGTAGACACTAAATTACCTGTTGTCATGTTAGACTCAGATTGTGAGGCTGTGGCTACTTCCTCAGTATGCACTAGTGCAGAACTTGAAAATGTTTCAGTAGAGAAGATTTGTTCGTTCACTTTTGCCCGCACTAGTTAATGCTCAAAAGTGGAGCTCAGAAGCTACAGAAGCTGCTGGACATAGAGCATGCAGATGACATTGCCTCATATCTCTCTTGACTACCTTTGGCCTTTATCACCACGGATGCATCGAGCATGACACACTGCATACCAATCAGACTCCAGCATGGATTAAATGTGGGATACTTCATATATCTCTGTGGGTTGTCACAAATCAAAATGCTGATGGGGGTTATTAAACACTGACACATTTCCTAGCACCCATCCTCAGCTCTGTAAATAGCCCAAATTATTTCAATCTTTTGCCAAAACTATTTCTCAATTTTACCAGCCCCAGATTTAGATGTAATTCAAATGGACTTCGTATTACGTCAGCCAGCGTGTCAGAGATTTCTGGGAGTCCTGATCTGCTTTGAGTGAAGCTAGCACAGCCTTGACTGCATGCTTGTCAAAGTGATCCACCCATGGCCCATGTCCTGGGCATCATGCCACAGGTCTATTGCTGGAGACATTAACTCTTGGGGATGTTGGGATAAACAGTAAGACACTATATGATTACAGTGCACTGTATAATTACAGTGCACATTATTTTTCTCCAAGACAAGACTGAAAAGAGGAAGAGACTGAACAAGGAGAAAATCAGTAGAAGTATACTGCTAGTTAATAGCATTCACATCAAATGTATTTAGTATATTTCAATCATTCAGTGTTTGCCCGAAATCCATTCATTTTCCTGTGAAGCGAAAATACATAGCTTACAAAACAGGTTATGAGGAAAACATGTTTGTTAGAGCAAGTTTTAATTCAAATAACCCCAGCAGTGATTTGCATAGTCATGGTTATATTGCTTTGAATCTGCATGTGCTGATTGCATTCCAGACTTCTTTAAAGGAATAGTTCGACATTTTGGGAAGTGTGCCTAAGTGCTTTCTTGCCAAGAGTTAGATGAGAAGACTGAAAGCACTCTCATGTCTCATGCTGATATGAAGCTACAACCAGCAGCCAGTTATGTTAGCATAATGACTGGAAGTGAGGAAACAGCTATCCTGGCTTTGTTCCCAGGTAACACAATGTCAAATCTAAAGCTTACTATTTGTCACATTTGTTTAATGCAAATTAAATTATATGCTGAGTTATAAAAACATTTTGTGGTTTTACCAGTGGTTATGTTATGTTTCTTAGCCAGGCGCACTGACTTAGAGTCCTTGGGCTCTATCTTGTACCCGGCGCAGCGCAGCACAAAACAAAGCCCAAGTGTCTTTGCTAGTTTAAGACCGACGCAGTTGTCAATTTCCTGTCCAGCGCCCATGTCGTTTAAATAGTAAATGCACCTGCGCCCATCTTTGCGCCCATGAGCGTGCTGGTCTTACAGGGAGGTGTGTTCAGGTGAATTCTTGGCGTATTGCTATCTTGAGGCAGCGGGAAGTGATCGCGCCATTGACCAACAAAAACCTGGTCTAAAGTCAATAGCGCAGCATTTCATTGTTGTTTTAACAGTGAATTAGTAAAATGCGCCTAGGCTCGTGCACAGCACGCGCACACTATGCTTGTTACACACACACAGGGAAGCGCAGCAGCACACAAACATGCGAAACGATTACAAAATAAAAATATTACGGTGCAAATCCGCCATCATAATAGCAATGCGCCAAGGTACAAACGTGCCTGGCTTTTAAAGGGAATGGGAGATGACACTGATTGGTTTATTGCATGTTACGCCCAAAACACACCTATGAATTAATGAAGACACTAAGTACAACCCTTTTGAACTATGCAACCATGCGGCATCCGCCGTCAAACTAGCAAAAGTGGATTTGGACACGGCTTAAACGCACCTGCGCCATGTGCTTCACACCGTGTGCTTAGATCGTTAAAATAGGGCCCCTTGAGTCTTGTTGTCTCTGTGAATAAGTGGATTCAGTAGAGACTCCAGGAATTCATTGCGCCTGGCCAAGAAACATAACCCATTGTAAAACAACAAATTGTTCATCAATCATTAAATGTAGTAGTGCAAAGCAAAGCTAGCTGCATCCCTGTTTCCAGTCTTTATGCTACAGTATGCTAAGATAAGCTAACTGGATACTGGCTCCAACTACAAGTATTGACGTTATGGAAAAATATGGGTTGCAGTTGGAGTTGATCTTTCCTTTATTTGTTCAGCCATGTTTTTTATGCTTACTGTACAGAGTTCTTGTTTTATCTGTTCTAAATTAACCACTGTTCCAGAAATGTAAAATGTAAGTTGAATAGGTTGTACTTTATTTCAGTGATAGAGAGTATCTTACCAAACAGACTGACTGTACACAAACATGTTGCAGGTCACAGCATTACCTCAATTCAGTGAACCTTAGGAAAGGAAAGTTTTAGATTTCAGTAGTGCAGTATGTGAATTATGATATCAGGCGTTTGACAAAAGCATTTTCAACTCTCAGCAGTGTTTGGATTGTACAGGTTCTTTTTCATACAAATATAGCAGTATAGAGCAGAGAGGACTTGGGCTTTGAGACTGCAGAACAACCTGATACACCAGGGAAAAGGTGGAAAAGAAAAGGTCTGCTTCCACCTACCTTTTGACACAGCAGGTGGGGTTTTTTCTGTCGGATTTGAGGTGGATGTGTTCGTCTTTTTTTGTGATTGGCAAGCCAGAGGTGAGAGGTTTGACGGAGGCTGCGGGGCACACATAAGAGTCTGCTTAGACCCACTTGGTATGCTGTGGGCTCTCAAGGGGCAGAGAGGAAGGACGGGGGGCTTCTGTCCCTGCTAATCTAGTTGGCAGAAGACTGACGTCTCCCTGTCCATCAAAGTGTGACCTGGGGCACACTTTTAATGAGATCCATTCCACATGACAGGCGCCACCTCTCCCTGGGCTGTCTGTCTGATCATCTCCTCTGGCCCAATCAGATTGCTGACTACATGTGTTGCTGCTTTATGTACAGACTGTGACTGTGTGTCTATGTGTCTGAGTAAAATGTGTGTTAGCTGCTTAGTATGCCTGGTAAAATGTCTCAAAAAGGAAGTGATGTTGAAACCAACAAAAACTGAATGAACATGTCAAACTCAACACAGGCCTGTCAACTGCTTCCGTCAGCCACCAGCCTTTGAGTACAATGTGTTTTCAGTTACAGCTTATTTTACTTTGAAAATGAACTTGTCAACTTTGTATAACACCACATGTTCATGTCCTTACAGCCCATGCAAAAACTCACACACAGACTAGAGATGCTGAACAGTTTACATTGTGTAACAGCAAAAAATGTGCCCCACGTTTGTGGAGCCGATGGTATTTATTCAACAATTGAATCTGTCAACCTCGCTTTAGAGTGCGTGTTCTAATGTGGAATTCATGTGCACAGGCCAACATCCATCATACGTCCAGAAGAAAACTGCTGGAGCATCTAAGCCTTGGCTGATCTGACTTAGCCTGTTGGTTTGTATCAGAAACACAGCTTGCTGGGAGGTTGTGCAACCTCTGCCACACTTCTTTTTTTTAAATCCTCAGTTTTTTTACTATCTATACACGCTAACAGGAGAGGAGAGACTCATGGGATCTGGGATCCAGGCTCCTCCAGCATTGCCCAATTTTTTTCAGTAATTATTATACAACTTGAAACCTGGTATCCATGGGGTCTAAGACAATAAAATATCTGTCTGCTCTGTGTGAGTTACAAACAACAAAGTGAAGAAACCTCCATTCCAAAAATTACAAATGCGTACAAACTGCACATAAATACAGTCTCAGTCCACTTCATTACAGTGGACAACAGCAGGTCTGAAAATACAGATGCATATTATCTCACTGTCAACTTCACACAGAGACACAAGATGAGGTTAGCTTACTTTGGCTGGTGATTGCTGGCGCAACTGGTTCAACGGAAGGCTCTGCTTCTTACTACAAAATTAGGAGCCAGATGTGCCATTTACTGGCAGCTGCTTGAGGCAGGACACTGTCCCCAGTGATTGACCATTAAACGGTCAACGCGTTGTTTAATGGGTGTAATGTTAGTGAAGCAACTAGTATAATACTTTAAAAGTTTTGGCATTTTTCACTTCAGTTTCCCTGTGAAGCAATTGACACAAATGACCATTGTATTCACAAATTGGGATTTTTTTTTTCAGTTTTTCCGCAAATCTAAATGAATCACAGCTGAAAACAAAGCCATAATTCGAACATGACTGACTAACTGACAACAATCTGACAACTGACAACAATCATGCTAACAGAATTTTTGCGAAATGTGTGAGACTGATCGGTAACCCGAGTGTTGGGAGGAGGGAGTGCTGATGGGAAAGCAGACGGTGATAAGACTGAGGGACTTTCTTCTGGGATTGACTGAGGAGCCACTGACAGTTGTGACATCCCCCCTACAACATTACACAGTTAATTAAATTGAGAGCTAAGCCACAGAGTAAGACATAGTTTAGAATATGCGCTTGATGTGCCATACTGTCTCCAGACAACTTACTACAGGATCTTTTACAACACAACTGCTGCTGGAAATTCTGGGAACAGATGTCCAGGGAGATATGCTCTCTTTCTGCAAATGTGCGAAAACTTTCTTCCAGGCCATTGCTAGATTTTTCTTGTTACATAGAAAGTGCTCTACTTATCATTAAGTCACTATATCTGTTTCATCTGAACTGTACAGTGCCACAGTCATGAATGCTTTTGTCTTGTATAAACCGTCCAATCTGTTACTGTTCCAGCTCTTCATCTGTGTTACTTTAGAGTCCAGGGTTTGAATAAAGATGGATTACATTAACTTTTTAATTTAGATGTGTTCTGGCAAAAGGCTGGCAGTCTAAGCAGAGAGAGGAATCTAATATAACTCTAAAAGAGAGAAGTAAACGTAATGTGGTTTCAGGCTCTGCAAGGATTATCAGCAAAAACACAAAGTAACCAACTTTGTATCTGGTTTGTTATTATTATTGTTGGGTAGCCTCTTCCTTTCTTCCTCTCTCTTTCATGAACACAGACATACAGACACAAAATCTTTCTCTGTTCACTCTCTCACACACACACACACACACACACACACACACAACTATTTGGTCTCCATCCCTCCGTCATTTTGAATTCTCAAGCCACCTGTTTCACGGCCTCATCAGAGCAAGTGATGACAGGAGGATGAGATGGAGAGGGGAAGGGTGAAGGACAAGGGACTCGGCATAGTCCAGCTAGAGTTGTTACAAAGCAAAGGGAGGTTAAATTAAAGACAGGCATTGTAAATATATATTTATAAAACACTATATACTACAGCCTTCAACCCCGTATGAGCACACACAATCCTGTCCTTGTCGGAGGTTGATTGAAAACAAGACGAAAATTCTGCAGCCATGCCATAGTTCTGTGAGGCTGTACTTAGGCACAGCAGTGCTCTGAGCTAACTGCCAACATCAACATGCTAGCATGCGCACATTGAAAATGTTAACATGCTGATGCAGGTCTAATGTTAACCGTGTTAGTCTTGAGGTGTGTCTCAATTTGGATACTTCCATAAGTACACTTACTGTACATGTCGTACACTGTGTACACTATACAGTCTCTTGTGTAATGCGTACATTTTGACAGGGTAGTGTTGTCTCAAACCGCACACAGCCATTATGCACTGACCGGAAATGACTCTTCTTCTTAATTTGCAGCCGGGTGGAGCATTACCGCCACCTATTGTCACCTGGCAAAGTATATGCTGACTTGTTTTCTCACTATCTGACTACAGTATAGTGTTAAGGCCGTTTTACAGTCGCCGCAGCCGAGCTCGCGCGCGCCAATGTGACATCAAAATGATGTAGATCTCGCTGGCGTGCCAGGATTTTGAGTGCACGACCAGAGGGCGCGCACCACTCTATTTTTTTCAGCGGCGCGCGACAAAGCGTAAACAGGAAGCATGAATGAGCAACCGGATGCGAGTGACTGCAAGTCTCTCTTGTAAACTTACTGGGTTAAGATGAGTTCTTTTATGGTGAATGAAAGGCTTGATCCGACGAAGTAGGTCATCGAATCAAATCGAAGCATTGACATCAATGCTGCTGCCAGTTCTGCCATTGTTTACCTTTTTCTTCTTCTTCATGTCCGTAGAAATAGCAAAGTTGGTAGCCTTTCCTCATTAGCGCCACCTCTGTTCAGGAGAAGACTGCCACTACTGTCGCGACCACCACGCGCGAGTATAATCAATAACGGCGCTCCCATGACATCACACTGGCGCTCGACAGATCGGCTGCGGCGAGTATACCCCACGTTTTACTTATTGAAAAAAAACCACATATATAAGTTACATTTGTATAGTGGATAGGTTTTCGATGCTTCAATCGCAACCGCTGCGGCTTCCTCGCCCACTATATTCACAAGCTTCCGCTACGTAGCAAAGATGGCCACTAGGGCTGCTCAATTATGGAAAAAAATATAATCACAATTATTTCGATCAATATTGAAATCACGATAATTTAACACAATTACTCGTTGACTTCTGGAAATATGTTGCAGTTACTGAATTTAAAAAACAGTGGAAAAAGTTAAATAAATCAACAGTAAAAAAAACACGTACAACTGTGAAATTTGCCTTAATACTTTTTCTATTTAAACTTTATTTTTTCAGTTTACTTGCAAAACGTAATGAGCTAAATAATTATTTTTCTCGATTATTCTGTTTTTGTGATCATTGGGAGCCGTAATCATAATTACGATTACATTTTGATTAATTGCACAGCCCTAATGGCCACTGCTGAGGGCTAGTAGTGTCCAGCATTCCTCACTCAACGTTGTGCAGCATTTGGGTACTTCTTTTTCTTTGGCCATACTTCATCAGTGTGAACACACTATGTACCTAAAATAGCAAATGTAAGTACAGAAGTGCCTGATGATACAGCATTAGTTTAGTCGGTTAGCATGCTGTTTGCTGATTATCAATAAATAAAACATTGAAATGTTGACCTGATGATGACACCAGATGAAAAGTCAAAGATCACCAAAGTTATTGAAATTCATCCTGAGGGAAATATGAATGTGTGTACCAAATTCCATGGCAATCTTTCCAACATGTGTTGAGACATTTCACTCAAAACCACAAATGTGGACCTCATGATGGCGCTAGAGGAAAAGTCAAGGGATCATTAAAGTTATTAGGATTCATCCTCTGGGAACCATGAATGTCAATCCATCCAGCAGTTGTTGCGATATTTTAGTTTTTTAGACCAAAGTGGTGGATCGACTGACTAAAGGCGTTTTTTTCCATTACATGGTACCTGCTTGACTCGCATCGACTATACTCGCCTCGACACACTGTGCGTCCGTTTTCCATTGCAGATTTTAGTACCGCCTCAGTGTGGCTGGTCGTCTATAGCGGCTCGACGCACACACCAGCGCACAAGTATAAACATCAGGCCACTTGAGCTTGTTTTACAGTTCTGTGGAGGCTCCACACAGAGCTTTCGCCATAGCCTATGTAAGTGGCCTGATGTTTATACTTATCGAGCCGGCATGTGTGTGTGTGCGTAGGCTACGGCGAAAGCTCTGCCTGGAGCCTCCGCAGAACTGTAAAACAAGCGGCGCCGCAGTAAACTGCTGTGACTTAACGCGACACACACACAGAACGTCAAAGGTGTGTTGTTATTGCCACAGCCAGAAGACACATTTTGTTTCAAATGAAGCTGGAGGTAGCAAAAAAAAAAAAACACAGCTGGCTGAACTATTTAAAAATGGCAGGTTTATTCGCTTTCACGCCACCTTTTGGTATCGCCTCAGCTCGCTTGGAACCTCGACTGAGGTGGTACTACAAAAAGTACCTGTTAGCAGGTACCAGGTACTGTTTTTTCGTAATGGAAACCAAAAAAAGGCGAGTAGAGTCGAGGCGAGTCCAGTAGGTACCATGTAATGGAAAAGCGCCATAACAGACCATACCTAGAGCCATGATAATACGGAGTGACAACATACTGAAAAAATGAAGGGTAAATAAGAAGCAGAAGAAGGGAAAGGAGAAGGCTCTGTGATGCAGTGTAGCAAACAGCAAAGTGCTGTCTTGTAAGCCAACACTTTTCTCAGTCTTTCAGTAGCTGAACTCGAACATAATGCAGGAAAATAAGCAAGAAACTATTGAGGTTTTCAACATAGACTGTAAAAAATATGGCAACAACACAAAAGTCCCATGTATTCCCCTATCAGACCACAGACTATATTAGATTGAGTTCAACTACAAAAGTTGACCACTTTTGAGTGCAGCGTAGAACAAAAAGACCAGTTATTTCCTCTTGCTGTCTTTAGTCTCCCCCTCTGGCCAGAGACCTGCGGCTGGATGCCGATGAAGAATGACACCGACAGCCCGGACCCTCAGGAGGCCCACGCCAACAACGCTGCATGGGAAAACTATTACACAAACCCCTCTCAACCAACCACAGGTAGCATGGCCGGGGCACCTTCAACCACAAAGTCATGCTAAATATAAAACCTTTGTTATTGTTTGCAGTTGTGAAGAACAAAAAGAAGAGGAAAGAAAAGAGCTGATGTAATGTAATACATGCGCTCCTCTGGTTGATACTGGTGGAGAGAATCCACCAGACAAGTAAGGGAGAGGATCAGACCCTGTGGAGCCTGTTAGGAAACAGCTTTAATTCATACCAAATCATCCCACCACAGCTGCCCTCCTCCCTCCGTTTCCCATTCCCAGGCAAGAGACATGCGAGCCAGATACAATGAGACAAACTTGTGACATTTAAAAAAAAAAAAGGCAGCTGTCCCATTTTTAGCCCTGCAAAGCTCCAGCTGAGTCACAGTCAGCTTCTGTGACAAATGACTGAGAGACAAATACGAGCAGAAAAATGACAATTAAGCCAAACACAGTGAGATCTGGATGAAAAAAAATTTCTGTGAAGAAAAGAGTGCCATTAATCTTAAGAGTGCTTCTCAAAAGGCACGTCATGTGCAAGCAATCAAAGGAAGAAAAGTATGCGCTAAACCGCATGTATGTTTGGCTAATTACAGATTCATTAGCAAGCAATAACATTGTCCTTTACATTACATAGAGGCTATTGTTTTTTAGCTTTTTAGTTTCTTGACTATTTAATTGTTAAAGTCAACACTGCCAGCATCACAGCAGGCCAACAAAAGTCAAATCTAGTTTGGGGTCTCAATGGGAATCTACAAACAGTGTGAATGTCTCTCCTGCAGGCAAGCATGTACGTCAAGAAAAATAGACAAATGTTGCTGTATTCATTAAGAGAAAACAAAGAATTGTGGCTCTAATGTAACAGTATCAAGACAAAATCCCTGAACTGCTCCAACGCCAAGGGACTGACCACAGAGTCAGCATTTCTATTTGCGTTTTTACATTCAATTAACTGTGTATTGTTTTGCTATAGAGTACATAAAGAAAACTGTCCTCTAATCCCGAATAAATCACTGTTGATATGTGTCACGGGAAAATTTGAAGTGGGATTTTAAAGCTTCTCCAGCGGTGATGATTTAGGCTTCCTTTAAAAACAAACTGAAATGTATGTCTAAAGTTAGATATACTGACAGTTATATTACAAATTATGTATAAAAGCTACAAAAAAAGAAAAAGACAATGACACGATAGTAATTAGATATGTCACTATTTCCACTCTTGGGTGTTAAAGACAACCAAAGTTTTCAGGGCCTGATTCAAGTTTTCTCCTGTTTGCCAGCTTTGTGATGGAGGTATGACTCTGCGAAGTGCAGCGTTATCTTTTTCCCATTTAAATGCTAATGAGCATGCTGCCGTACTAGTCAAAGCGCTGAATTTTTAATATCTTATCACACCAAAAGGTAACAGTTCTCCCGGTGAGGTAGAGGGATGAGTACATGTTCCCTCATTATATTCTACACAAACGATGTGTCCCTCAGAGAGCGCTGAGGGCCATTCTGTGTCACGGCATCCTTAGCTGTGTGTGTGTTGCTGGTGTAATGTGCATGGTCTATTGTGTGCACTCACATCTGCCTGTGTCATTTTGATGTGTGCATACATGCAGATGTGCGCCGCAGTGTGCGGGTGCACTTCTTTCTTCACCTCATCAGTAATGAACAGCTGTTAATTGCCTTCCCATCATGTGGTGGAGTTAGCAGACAGAGGTTAAGGTTGTCACAGCCTGTTAAAAATGACTTGCTGTGGCTGGTGGAGTCATTGATGGCAAAAGGTTAGAGGAAAATTCATTGAATGTAATGAAACTCCTAGATTTGTATTCCCCTCTGGCACCTGTTTCCATGAAAACCACCAGTGTCTTCTACAGTAAGTAAATGTTAATGCAGTGAGTAAATGTTAACCCTTGTGTTGTCCTCGGGTCAAATTTGACCCGTTTTCAAAGATTTTTTTATATCACAAATACAACCAAATTGCCACAAAATAACTTGGATGCATGCATGTACGTTGGATGGAACCCATACAACATTCCTTGCAGGTAAAATGAATACTTCCATTTCATAGCAATCGGAAAAAAAAATGTTTTAAGAGGTTTTAAAACAGTATCCTAATTAAACTTCAACATAAACCTAAGTCTGTGATTCACTCAACATCCTCTGATCTTAACTATTAGTCAAAATAATTCATAATTTTTTCCTTTTTAAACTAAAAATTAGGTATGATGTCATTTAAATTAGGTTTATTGACCATGAATTAAACAAAACAAAAAGAAAGCGTTGAAAAAAGTGACAAAAACATTTTTTTTAAAATCGTCAAAAGCAGTAAAAAAAAAACGGGACAACGGGAAGACTACACAATGGTTAATGCAGTGCATTGTTGTCTTGTTATAGAGTTGCAGTGGATAAATAAATGTAAAGTGCTTCTCATGAGCAATCCTCATAGAACGAATGAGAACAATAATCTATGCAGCATTGCGTTCATGTCCTCCAGGAAAAGTACAACATTTTTAAATATGTTCAACTTGGAGTCAAACTTGTGTTGTTAAAACTGGCAGGTTTAGTCTGTCTGATAAAAGCGAAGCACTCTAAGTGAAGTGACGTAATATCTGTAACAAACATAACTCATCAAGAGACAGAAGGATAAAGTATCCCACCAGCAGTATTCAAACTCAGATTTATAAACCTGGCATCTTCTCTGGAGAACAAAAAGACCTTAACGTCACTTTTTTCGCAGAATGTGTTGCCTCTGTGGTCTGGCACCCAATGATGATCTTTGGTTTCAATATTATCTTTCACATTGTACTCCACAGATATCTTGCTAGAGAAAGCAACACTAGAGGAAAAACTGGAAAGCATGAGAGACTTTTATGAAGGCGCTAGCTCCTCAAAGCCAGGATTCAATAATTGCTTTCCTCTTGTCTCACGCAAGTGACAGATGGTGAGGCCACCAGAGGCCTGAAGATGGGAATAATATTGTTGATTAAAAAGAAATATAGGAAACAACATGCAGCTGTTGGCTACAAGAAAGAGGAGGGAAGACAAAAAAGAAAGAGAGAAATAAGAATAGATAGAGCTGGGAAACAAAGAGAATATTGGTAATGAAACAATTTAACTTGGCTGGCCCACATACATTTTGATTGGAGATTGTTTAAACTGCTGATATGTGAAGTTTAGGGAAAGAGATTTTATTTGACTGATTTATTCTTGGTTTGTCCTGAGGGATTGGGAGTTGTGTTCCAGATTTTTATGAAAGTTATTTATTTGGCTCTGTACTGTCTGGTGCTCGAACCACATTTTAAACACGCCCACCTGCATACGTTAAAAGAGCCTGATGATTTTTCAAGATCGTCCAAGATTCAGATGGACTGAAACATATCAATATCTTCCACCTTGTCTTCCACCTTGTGTGTGTGTGTGTGTGTGTGTGTGTGTGTGTGTGTGTGTGTGTGTGTGTGTGTGTGTGTGTGTGTGTGTGTGTGTGAGCTCGTCAGCGTGGGGGTAATTGTTTCCCAGAGCTTTTTGCCAGTATCAAGGGAAATTCAACAATTTTAATGGCAAATGCTGATGCTGAGCTCTCTTGCTTTCTCGGCTATGAGCATCAAAGCCTGAAGTCACACTGTGAAGCCCCTTTTGCATAGACTAATGTAATGATTATCTTTCCAAGACATCTTTCAAAGGACAGAAAACTCAAAGTCACAGCCAGGGATCTGGTATCTTTTTGTTCCCATTTAGATAAATGTGCTTAACATGTCTTTTTGTCATGAATCCAATTTATTCTACATAACACAAAAGCATAGAAAAAGAAGCAAAGTATTTGCATGTTTGACAAAATAAATGATATAATAAACATGCAAAGTCACTCATCATCAAACTGGTTACTTTAAATGCAGCACCCAAGTAAGTTTCACTGTGGTCTACCTATTAATGTAAGAACAGCTCAGACCATTGAAACATTCAAGTCCTTGCTTAAGACCCATTACTATGCTTTGGCTTTCAAATCAAGTTGAGCTTTGATATCTTGACCTTGTTGTTGTGCTGTTGGTTATTTTGTATTGTATACTGTGTATTGTTTGTGTATATTATCTCTTTGATTTTGAACTTTGTTAAGCACTTTGGTCAACTATGGTTGTTTTTAAACGTGCTATATAATATATAGGTCACACACAGTAAATCATCTCCACAGCCATAATTCAATGAAAGACAGTGATTGTATTCTCCAAATTCCAATCTGATTTTATACATTCCTGCAATAGTAACATGCTCACAACATGCATGAAACCTATGCTACTGTATTTATCATTTATGCAATAATAAGCATGCACACATGGGTGTCAGCTGTGTTGTGCATTGACTGGATAAGAAGCAAAATAAGCCAGTGTGATCAAGGGAGGGATCGAGTGAGATTAAAAGATTTAAGGCTCCATTTGCCCATGAATATCTGATGCCTATCTGAGGCGAGAGCCAGTGATCCTCTGTCAGGTCATCGAGGTGTCGGAATAAATCTACTTTATCTCCACCTGGCCACTTTTCAACTGTTTCTTATGTGAACACGCGGCCAGATTCCGCTTGTGCTGAAGAGTCATGCAGCAGCTGTTTGCATCAAATATAAAATGTTTCTTATCTTAAATTATAGTCGGCTTGGATATTCTTCCTTCTCCTCCTGAGTCAAAATACAGTAAGTGATTCATGTCTCATTCAAAAAACAAACAGTGTTCCATACTGCGAGACTGCCAACACCAGCAGATACTGAACAATTGTTTGGCTCCGCCCTGGCATCTGAGAGCTTCTCAGCACAACTCGATGTTGGCACCAGTCAGCAAATAAAAATCAGTACCTGGCAGTCACAGGCTTATCAAGTTGTGAAATGACATCAGTCCTATTTTGATACTCAAGCTTCCTCTGGACATTCAAAAAGACATGTCACCCTCTTAAAAAGCATCACCGATAAAACTGAGACATCTGAGTTCAGTGTTTAAGGCCTTATTGTTGCATGCAGTTTGGACACAGGTTGCTGTGAATTTGTCACAGCTAAATATTGCTTAACTCAGGAAAAATAAAGCCTAGGCCTACTTCACATTAACCCAAGTTACCATGAGTTACAGTGATTTTGCATATTTTAATTGGAAACGTTTCACTGTTTGAGAGCTCCAATAAAATGCATTTCTTTGCATGTTTTATCTTAATCTATCTTTATATTAATCTTGATATGTTTACATTTTGGTGACAAAGATGAATGCTAATGGTAATTAAAAACAAACTGCATAATTATATCATAAAGGCTTTAGGTTTTGTTATCAACTCTGTGAATTAACTTCAGGGCAACAGATCACACTGACATATAAGTGCAGAAGTAGCCTAAATGCAACTGTGTGCCCACACTTTATAGGAACAAATAAAAACCCAAATTCCAAATCAGAAAATATGGGAAATATGATATGATGATGGTCAGTGGGAAATACTAAGACACTGAGGACGCATGCGTGAATATTTGTTGTCAAATGCTTTTAAAGTCATTAAAAATAGATTTAAACTAGAAGAGCAGTCAGAGAGCGCAGACCTTCTCCAAAGCCAATAGTCCAGTCTTCTATGATATGCAAATCTGAAACCGCAACCATATATGCCTGGATATATTTCCAAAACTATTAGAACCAGTTTTTCCTTTGCCAATTTATTTAGCCCCCTTCCTGACAAGCTAGCATGACATGATACCGATACCTTCACTCTAGCTTTAAAACTGAGCCAGCTACAACATCTAAAAGACAGTAATGTCGGCAGAGATACTATAAATATAACATAATAATCAATCACACAAACTTAAACTCACCATCTAAACGTTGCCGCTGAGTGTCTTTCTGTAGCATCCCAGGTCACAGCTGCAAACATAACGAAGATGGGGAAAATACGCAGAGCTACCTAAAAAGCCATAGCCCCACCTAGTGGAAAAGTCATGCCACTAATGCGCATGAAAAATAATTTGTGTATCCGCTCCGTAAATCGGATCCGCTCCAAAATGTAATGAGTTCTTGGTCCTTGGCCCATGCTACAGCCTTCCAGCAAGTGTCATGAACATCGGGAGAGTAGTTTTACTGTAATCCTGTTGACAGACAAACAAACAAACAAACACAGACGGACTGGCGGAGGTATAAATAAATGTTTTCATTTTTTTAAGGGAAACATTTATTGATTTTTTTGATTGTAGCAGAACATTTTGGACAATCCCTCCCCACCCCGCCTAATGTTGAAGGGAACGTGACATCTCCTCCTGCCCTTTACCCCATGTAGCCTATAGTGTGTTCTTAATCATTTACCAGTTGTTTACCTCTGTAGCCTTTCTTGAGTGTACGAAAATGCAGAGCAGCCTTGTTTCGTGCTAATGTTGGGGCGGGACGGAGCGCAGGGATGCTAAGGTAGGTTCCCTCCCCCATGGGTGTGTCCACTGCTGGGAGACCTCAGTGAGTGTATCCACCTGCAGAAGACGCTTTCCTGCACTCACACACTTGAGCGTCGCTGCGCTCTTCTCTGCCACTCTTCTCCAGGAACAACTCTTTGTTTCTAACCTCCTTTAGTGGAAAAAAAAAGAAAGAATCTGTTGATGCGATTTAGAGATCACTTTAAGTTAAGGCGGCCGCGTCAAGTTAATTTAAATCCAAGCTTTTGTTTGGCTCTGGGGATAATCGTGCAGGATCTGCGGCGGATACACTGATATTCCTGCGTGCGGACAGAGGAGCTCAAAGGATCTGGGGTGGATGGTTTTAAATGTTGACCAGCTTTATCACAATATTTACTGGACTGAACTAGAAGGTAGGTTATAATGCAAGTGTTGTTTTGACACATGACAAGTCGAATTAATTATTTGTATTGATACAGATGTGCTTATAAAGCTGTAGGAAGCCAGGAGTCGAGCAAAATTAGGGCTCTAATATTCAAAATATATTTTTAAAAGTTTTGTCAAATAATTTAGTCCAAATATTTGTAATAGGCTTATTTAAGTATTATTTTAAGTAACATGGACTATGTCAGTTCGCCTATATTTATGTGTGTGTGTGTGTGTGTGTGTGTGTGTGTGTGTGTGTGTGTGTGTGTGTGTGTGTGTGTGTGTGTGTGTGCGTGCGTGCGTGTGCGCGCGCGCACTGAAAGTTTTTTGTGGTATTGTATCTTCATAATCTGATAATCAATGATCAAGTGTATGTAACTGCTCCTCAGCGCTACTTTTCACAATTATAAAATCCTATTATTTGACACGAGGTTCATGTTCATGTCCTCATAACTCAAAGCCCAGTCACGCTTTATTTTGGTTTACGGTCTGCTTTGGAGTTGTGCCTTCAGGGCTCAATGTGGAACTTGATCTTAAACCCTAACTGACAGTTTGACCTCAGACTCAGATCCACGTTTACGAGTAGATCAGTGCCATGCATGGATAATTACAGCAAAACACGCTCGCTAAAATTGTTTTATTGTCTCCAAACGTGGCACAGTCAATTCATTGTACATGCCTACACGGTTTTTTTTTTGTACGCACGCTGATAACTTGGAGCGTCTTCAGATCCTTTTGTGGTGGATATTATTAACTTCAGCTCCCTTTGTGGCTCAAAACAGCATGTTGATGCGCTTTGTGATTTGAGCACTTCCAGTGCTCGACAGGCTTAACGAGCAACTCCCTGTAGGCTACTGCTGGTGAAATTCAGCTCTTGATGTGTTATAGTGATAATATGTCTTGACCAGGCATTTGCCGCATTCACAAACACGTTTTGTATCCGTATGTATTAAAGTGAGGATCGGCATTGAGTGGCGAGGTGCGGGCTCCTTCTGGCTCTCCCAGCTGAAAGGAGACATCCATTCACACTGTTGCCCTTACAGCACACAGAAGCAGACGCAGGCAAGAATAACTGTGGGCGGTTAGGAAAGGCACATTACAATGAGAGATTAATCCGTGCTGAACCAGCAGAGTTTCTTTCCAGACTCTTACAACCCTCGGGTTTTATGGTTTGGGTTAAGTTACTTGGTCCATATTGCACACCCTATTAAAATTACCAGCGAAAGATTTTAAGCATCCTTAATAAGATATCCAACCAACAGCCAATGCACAGCAGATATAGAAGGCTACATAACAGATCCATATGTGGAAGGCTACATAACAGATGTGCCTCAGCCCCTGCTTGATGTTCTGTGTTGTCAGTGTATGACTTCAGTACCAAAAAGACTACACTGTGCAGCTTAGTGACTGAGAATTGGTTGCTGCAGTTGGTTTGTGAGATGAAGTACAGGCTTATTGTCTGACGCTCATCCCTCTCTGTCCCTCAGCTCCTGGACTCTCCTTCTCCTCTGTTAACAAACAGAGGGACAATGTTGTGGGACAAACTGTGCTGGCTACTGGCCCTGCTGGCCTTATCGTCCGGGGCGCTGGCCGCCTCCAACGAGCCCCTCTCTGCTCCCAGGATCTTCCTGTCCTTCAAAGGTAAGGCACTCAAAATACTTGTTGTGTCTGTGACCCACTGTTTAGTTCTTTGTTTCTCTAGAGACATCACCGCTTCTGGTCGCTTCTGTCATCAGTCTTTTATGTCTTGGTTTTATTGTGGGTAAACTATTGGCACTAGCTGAATTCAGGGCTTGGCAGGCCTGTGTATTCCTTTACTGACTAACAGAGAGTTTGATTGTGTGTCGGTGTGAGAGAGGCGTAATGAGAGGGATGAGGAGATGTGCTGCTGATTATCCTGACTATTCAGGACCAAAGAATATGTCTTCATTTAACCGCCTGGCTGCCATTAGTTCCCCAAACAGGCCTTTGTGTGACCTCGGCTCCCTTCTTAAATCAAGTCAGATTTAACACTTGGCTGGGCACACACTCAGGGCGCAGATCCAGCATGTTATGAATGTTTGCCAGTGCCACATGAGACCCTGTGTGTGTTGAACTGTCCTGTTAAAATAGGTCTCAGCGGTGCAGTCTCTTGTGTTTTGTCATTCCAGCACCGAAGGTTTTATAGTACCTCTGCCTCTGAAGAAGACTTTGATAGGCATCTGTCATGAGGTCACCACATTTCAGATCTTCACTCTGTGTCCAGTTTGAACAGTTAGGAACACTAAATGGGAACTGAAAGTTTCTCTGCAAATCATGGCATTGAACTGTGGAGTTGTGGAAAATCATGTTTTTTTTTTTCTTTCAACATCTATGAGCTGTCATTTGTTTCTAGTCAAATCTAGTTTGTCCTGGAATAGCAGAAATAACTTATTTGCTTTAATATGTTTGTTGTTACTTCATGTCGTGGTCTTTTGCTAAACTACTGAAACTTTAAATTAAAGGGTTTTGTAAATTAAGATTTACCCGTTCCCAGTTTCTCCCTCTTTCTCAGATATTTTGCTTACCTGTTTGTTTCCTCTCTCACCATTCCATGTCTCTAATCAAGTTGGATTTCACCCTCCGCTGGTGAACTGGAGTTCATTTATTTTCTACTTCTTTTAATTGAGTTCCTTTTTGTTTTTAATTAGTTTCGGAGGTTACTTTATGCTTCACAGAGCAACGTCAGATAGCTGGAGACTGGAAATGCCCTCTAAGCTGTTCATTCCCTAATTGTATTGGTTTTGCACCGTACTGCTGGGAATAGCTCCGTAATGTGCTTTTCTTCATTTTTTTATGTGCCAGTGTATTTAACCAAATAATTGGCTTTAGGTTTCATGATATGCGTCTAGTGTTGGCATACAGATACAGACACATTTTTAATAAGCATTTCAATTTTGATTATAAAACAAAACAAGGAGACGAGCTACAAATGTAGTATTAATATATGTATTAACAGTAGCAGCTAATATAACCTTTTTTTCCCACTGTTGTTGAGTTTGCTTCTGTCTGTGACCTAGCTTCACATGTTTATCCACAAAGGTTACACAGTATCACTTCCCACTGATTATTTACATTTCATATTGTTGGTAGAGAAGAGATTGCTGCTTTTGGCTGCAATCCAAAACACTTTGTCTTTGCTTTTCAAATTGTTGCACTCTTGTCAAAGCAACAGACAACGGGTTATACACATAGATAAGATACACACACATTTCTCTGAAGAAAAATGATAACATCTTGTATGAAATATAGAGTATACAGTATTAGTTCTGCATTTCAGTGTGACCATATGCTATAAACATTTTCCTTGAATTTCCATTCTACATACACTGTCTTTTATTAATCACTACGTTTCAGTTGTGTCTGTTGTGTACTCTTTGTACAGTTTTCCTGGAACTCTGCATAACTGAAAGCTAAAGGATTTTCCTGCATAAAAGCCTGAACGAATCAGATCATATGTAACATTACAGTGACATAGCAGCTGAAGTTTAATTGTTTAAAAAAATCCTGCCCACTTGTATTTGGCTCCAACTTTATTACTTGAACTAGTAATTATTTTTTAATTTATGTACATATGTTTCTATTAATATGAATTGTTTAATCATTTCCCTTTATTCAATAAACAAAATGGAATATTCTAGTGAATGTTATGAACTTGTAGTATGTTCATTCTTGTTCAACATTTAAGCTCCATGTCTGCAGGATCCCAAAATAAAAATAAAAAAACAAGATACCACCACATTACCAGCAGATTACTTAAAACTAAGGTTTACAAAGTAAACAACCTTAAGTAACCTATGCTGATCATTTTGTCAATTGAGTTTCCCAAAGTAGCTACTGAGTGTATGTTGTGCAAGCTGAGTTATTAATTTTGATAAGGACCAAGGGAGCAAACAGACGCTAAGACCATAGGAATGTCCATTCAATGCACGTAGGATAGATCACCAACCCTGACTTACACACACACACACACACACACACACACACACACACACACACACACACACACACACACACACACACACTTACAAAACACAGGGCTGCAGTACATCACTCAAATTAAACATTGTGTTTTCCTAAAAAGTAGAATTGAACAGCATGCTGTATTTTGCTGTGTAACTTTTTTAAAATACATTATTTGATTAATTCAAAAGTGTAGTTGAGGTTATGAAAATAACCATTTCAAATAACCTAGTTGTTAGATGTACGGATGATATCACATAAACAAGAGGTCACAGGTGTATTATCGCTCATAAAAGACTGAACGAGGCTGGCTTAGATCAGCTGCTGAGAACTCCTATATTTACTTTTAAACAAGGTCTATAATCACATGCTATTTTAGTGCGTGGGGCTTTGCGAGGTTGTGACCCTTCAAACAGAAGCCAGTCACACCAGAGGTTAACTGCCCTCAAACTGTGGGAGAATGGCACCATATTAACAAGTAATAGCTTGTTACGCTAATCCTCTGGCCCATTTGAAAGTGTTTAACTTTGTTTTTCTTTGGCCTCTTTAGTCCTTGTGGAACACCTGGGTGCAAGGTTAGCTCTGGGAAGAAAGCCAGACAAAGCCGGGCAGTCCTGTAATTCTCAGGGACAATCTTAAGGTTACTCCTTCCTCTGCACTTTCTCCCGACAGTCTTTTTGTCCCACGTAATGCGTCAATGATTGTTAACGCCTGAACAAAGACTTCACTATCGGCTCATCTCCCCCGACTGTTTTCAGGGTTAAGATCAGAAATTGCGAGATGTCCTCCACCTCTCTGAATAATGAGGAGCTGCTACTGAGTTTGAACTTCACCGCTTGATCCATACAACAATAGACTTCATCTTGCATAGATTATGTTCTATAGGCAGATTTATGTGTATATATAGTACATGAGAAAAGCCCTTTGTCTTCTTCAAGTTATATCCATGTGACGTGTCTCTATGTAGGTGGTCTGTACTGCTGGTGTCCTTTTGCCTTCACTGGTGAAAGAGAAAGTATTTTAGTCATAACCACCTATGTCTTGCAATGAGATATTACACCTTTCTTTAGAATGTATAAAGGATACCAAAGCAAGGTTTACCTCGCCCAGCCTCCTCACTCCTTATTATAATGTATAATTGTGACACTGGAGACAGAGCAAAGTGCCTCAGCAAGGCTTCGCTGCAATCAAGTCTCAGCAATCAATGAGCTGCTGAAAGCTTATCCACATCTAACCTGTCTGCTAGCACATGACCCCTGGCTACCCTTAGTCTGGCCAGTGAAGTTCAGACAAACCTGACAGACAAGGTGTTTACCTGCAACAATCCCACATACATAAAAAGAAGTAAACCTTAAGTCATTTAGACACACATATCTCCTAGCTGCTTTGATTGCCTTGATCTGTCTCCTTCAAACAAAGGTGAACAGGCTGTATGTAACCAGCTCCTGTGATTGGCTAATCATTAGGAATTGCTTGTTCTCATAACCCAGAAACCCTCCTGCTGTTTAGCTACAAATGTAATGTCATTAATTAGTCACATTACACATTACAGTGCATTATATTACATGCATCATCAGAGACGTTAAACATTATGTGACATGCATTGCACAGCGGAACATCCTCAGCAGATTGCCTAACTTAAAATGCAATAATAATAATAATAATAATTATTCACAGTGTGAGGTGCTCATGGTTTTGCTTTGCCTAATGAATATTTATGTAGAATATAGAGTTGGTTAACATGCCCAAACGTGGAGGGAACAGAGACAGATTGTTTGTGGATTTATTTTTTTACTGTTCAGGATTTCTGAAAATAAAGAGATAAGCAACAACAACAAGCAATGTCGGGGCCATGAAAGACAAGTAGTGTAACAAGTTAAAGCTTTAGGAAATAAATGACGTGCAGAAGCAACATTTCTTCTGAACTGAATATTAAATGATGTGTTTATTTTTGAGAAACAAGCAGACACCAATAGCAACACAAAAGCAAATAAGCTTTTAGCCCTGGTTTATGTCCATTTTGCTCCATTTGAACCACTCAGCATTAACTAATTCACATCCTACCAGCTGTGCTTGTTTACTTCTTTCCCAGCAGATAATCATCATCGGTACATGAGGGTAACAAGTTTGTCACAGCCTTTTACTGTCCCTGTCCTACATGCATTCAAATTCTTAGAAATTATGGATGGCAGTCTTTTGGTCACGTTGCTGCTCATGCGTACATACAGTACTTGGGTGCAGTTTGCTTTCTTGGTATGCATCACATATACAACATTGTACCTGTTGGCAAAGTAGTCCAAAGCTGCCTCCCTTCCCTATTATCTCCATTAGAGAATGTCAGGGCACTGCAAAATGTTTCCACAGAGTAATGTGTGGTGGCTGTGGCACGCAAGCCCGCAGCAATTATTACAATACTTTGCTACTTTCTCTCCAGAGATGCTGCTGGTGGGGGACGAAGAGGGGAGGGGGGTAGTGCATCCCAGCAACCTCTGCTCTGGATACATGCTGTCAAACTATGATTATTCAGGAGAGAAAAACAGAAGGCGACAGCTCCAGTGCTAAATATAGTGTCTTTTCTGTTTCTTTCTCTTTTTATCTCCCTCTGCCTCGTCGTCCTCCTCTGCCTTTACTCTACACTCACACCCTCTCTATTTGCTTGTTGATAAGAGGTTGGCAGTGTGAGGTAAGGGAGGAGAGCACCCAGTATGCCGCCCACCACAGGACCACACTGTTTTATTACACTCAAAAGGCGGCAGGGTCTCTAAAGTGCCCAGACCTTCCTTGAGATGAAGGCACAACGGCGAGAGGGCAGGGGAATGCATAAAGGAGGAGTGGGTGGATAGAAATGCACAGAAAGGTTTTGCATACAAGCTAGGCTAACGTGAAGTAAGTGCAGTGCTAACTACGATTGCAGACTTGAAAGGAAAAAATGTGTCAATATTGTGTAGCTCTTTTGAGTAATTTTCGCTCGATAGATTACTGGCTCCCCACCCTGTAATGGTGTCACAGAGAGAAATACACATACAAATCACTGCTCCCAGTGAAAAGCTCTATATTGAAAACAGTTTGCTGCAATTTGAATATTTCCTCTGAGCTGACAAGCAGAGCCCGTGCCTAAGCACTTATTAATGCTGGACTCTCCCCCTGTGGTGATAAAAATGCACAACATCCAAATGAAACCGTAATCACTCTGCTATTTATTATTCCAGTCTTTAGGCATTTTAATCATAGATTTAATTATTTGTACTGGGGAGGAGTAGATCCACTCATCCAGCCTCCTCAGAATAAGCTTGTCTTCTTCGGTGAGATGCGGTAAAGCACAGTGAAAGCGCGTATATATACACGAAAGCCTGTATATTTTTAATGCTCAAGGTAGTTTGACGACAGTGTAGAAGTTTGGTTCAGGACTGGAGCAAGAGTGTGGTGAAGACAATGTCATACTGTAATGTAATATTAGGGAGCTGCCAACAGACGGCATGATGTTTACTGTTGGTGCGAGCAACTCCCTAACTTCTTGCTTCACTTTGCATTTTCATTTTTTTTCTTTTAATAACATCATCAATGTTCCTCTAGTAGAAGCATAGAAGTCTGGATAATGTACCAAACTAAAGGTTTATAATACAGTATGGCTGTCAATTTAAATTGTTTCAACTTTATCAGAAATAATACTACTACAGTAACCATGAGCATGAGTCAGTGTTGTTACAGAGAACAAGCGGCTTCATCATTGCAACTGGAGAATAAAACACTTTGCCATAGTTGTACATCTGACATTGACGCTAATTGATTGAATCTAAAAATAAACTGATTTAAACTGCTGAATGTTTCATCAGGTTTCTGCAGACTATAATCATTAGCTTTGACTTGCTATTAGTGTCTTGCATAACCAAATTTTGAACTTGCTGATAGCATGGTTCTTACTATTACACTGGACATAGTCCTTATCATGTACGCAGCGTTGCACC
The DNA here is from genome assembly GCF_008315115.2 of Sander lucioperca. Classification (NCBI taxonomy): domain Eukaryota; kingdom Metazoa; phylum Chordata; class Actinopteri; order Perciformes; family Percidae; genus Sander; species Sander lucioperca. The sequence continues at coordinate 5,280,389 of NC_050178.1, forward strand.
TTAAACTTTTTATCAAAGAAGCAGAAATTTTGGAATGTCCATCCAAGCCTTGAAAGTGCTCCAACTAACCTCATCCCCCTAACAATGTCGATCAGGCCATTTACTTTAAAAACATTAATGTTGACAGTTTTATGTTTTATGTTCTTTTTGTAAATTATAGTTACTGTACATAGGGGATGCTTTGGCAGGTTCGATAAATAGCCCTTCCAGTTCTGTCTGCTGTGTAAAGGGGGGCAACACTCAGCAGGGGGTGAAAGACAGCCACACTATGGTGTGTGTGTGTGTGTGTGTGTGTGTGTGTGTGTGTGTGTGTCTTGGTTTCCTGCCGCAGCCATTTTTTGTGTGTACACATCCTGGTGGGTGTTTGTGAACATTGTGGTGTGTTTGTGTCCCTTGGTTTCCTGCTGCAGCCATTTGTTTTAGATCGAAATGTGGCAGACAGGATAAAAATAGGCAAAAGCCACAGTGGTACATCAGACCGATGTCATTTATTTGTCATGTTTGAGGAACTTGATTTGCCTGTGTAGTTAAAATGATTAGTGGAGTCTTTGTACTTGTTTTATTTCTGGCTTCAGAGCACTTTACAGAGCCCATGATTCTAAAGGTGTGATTTTAATCATTATTAGAGGAAGATTATTATACAGGCTGTGATCAACCTCGCCACCTGCAGAAGAAGAGCATGAGGGCGATGAAGGGGGTGGAAGAGGACGACAGTTGTGGTTAAAGCCAGAGTTAGAGAGCGAGCAATGGCTTTTACAAGAGGTGGTTCTCTCAAGATTCAAAGTGACAGAGAGGGATGGGAGAGAGTCTTAATATTCATGTCAAGTCCATGTGGTTATGTCTGCATTGTTTGTGTGCATGCATGCGCTCACATGCTTGCAGAGCTTCTGTAAAGAGCTTTATATGACACTGCTTTGGTTTGGTTGCCATAGCAGCGCCTACCTGTCACTCTTCACAAACCAAATCGGGTTCAAATGATGTTTTCCACAGAGGAGAGGCGGGATGTAATCACAGCATTGTGCTTATTTCCCCTGATGTCTGCTGTCTCGTCTGCTCTCAGGAAATCCTGAAGTAAAGCATCGTGGAGGCTTTGAGGCTTGGTTAAGACAAACGAGAAAATAAATTTGCTAAAACAATAGACTTAAAAGGCTGCAGTCTGGTCAAAGTGTTGGGGAGGGTTGGAGAGTTTAGTGAGCAAATAACTGAAGGATTGGGATGTTTGTTTGGAGGCCTCACCCGACTGGCCGTGCTCTCCAGATGTGACCGAGGTGTGGGAGCAATCTGTGAGCTGCCCGGACTGGAATTAAGGAGACAGCGGGTCAAGGGCACCTCTCCACTTGTTTACTCAGACAGCTATCATTCATTATCATTTGTCTGTCAGTGGTGGGATCGGGTTACTGCAGTGCCATTGACCTCGTTTATATGGTGACTATTGTAAACAAAACGTCTTGTGTTTTGTGAGTTTATACATATGAGGACCTCAGATGAGCTTAGTTGATTCTAATATCAATCAAAGTAAAACGTAGAAATTATTGTTGTTCTCTCTATATACAATAGTATAGTATACGAGGGAAGAAATTGAGTTCCTTCAGTGCTACGGTGTACACAACAGCTACAATAAACAGATGTACAAAGACCGTAAAGTGCAAGTAATATCTGCAAGTACAGGTAATCCTTTAACTAACGAATCATTAAAATGATTATTCAGCATATCCTTTTACTGATAAATCAAAAATATTTAATAGAATAATTAATAATGGAAATAATCATTAGTTGCAACCCTAAAACATGTATAGTATAGTAGTGTTCTCATAGAGCACTGCGAAATTGACGTTTTTTGCAAAAACAATAAGTTGATAAGTTGCTTAGTCAGTCAATATTTTTGATAGTGTATTCATTGTTTCTCAAAGTGGTTTATCAAGCAAAACTCCAAGACATTTGCTGGTTCCAGCGCCTGCAATGTGATAACTAATTTTGATGTCATTGCAAATTAAATACCATTTAGTTAAATTATTGAACAAAACCAGCTATTTTATGCTTTGAAGCATGTTTCATTCTTTTTTGACATTTTATAGACTGATGAATTGATTTATTTAAGAAATAATCAACACATGAATCGATGATGATAATAAGTTTCTGTCCTGCTGGACAGGGAGTTGTCTCGCATTGCCAGACCTTCCTCCACAGCGCTGTGGAGCTTGTTGTGGTGGAACATGTGTACGTTCAAAGGTTGTTTTAGTCGTGCAACAGAAAACTCAGATTGGACAAGGGCTAGGTGTCTCAATTTACCCTGCAGAGATCTAAGGAGCACTTAACCATAGTCCTCATAAATCCACCAGAGTTTAAAATTCCAACACAAAGAAAATGTAAGGCAACGGACATCCGGCCGAAAAGGACATATGGAGGAATTTCTGGGGGCAACGGAGCAATCCAGGAAGTGGAAGGTCGTGGATATAGACTAGACAGGGAGTAACTGTTGGAGGTAGAGAGCTCACACTGTAGGAAAAGGCAACTGTTTGGCCATCCTATCAGTGATAACAGGTGTGTCTGACGTTACATTAGAGGAGACAGGCTGGAGGAGAGTTATCTGTGCAGCTATTGTGTCTAAGGAGATTTTCGGCAGCCCCATCACATTAATGTTATCTGAATTTGATGAGTGACTACCATCTTGTTCTCCTCCATATGGACACGAACTGGCATGTTGAACTCGAGGAGCACGTCTTGTTCCAGCTCAGACATCATCCAAGAGGAAAGGAGGAAGGGTAAGAGACAGAGAGGCAGAAAGACAGAGAGAGTCAGATAAGGAGTGCAAGAGTCTGTCAGGAAGATAGGGTGAGTGGAGGAAAATGCGAAGGGAGCAATAGAGCAGACTTTGACGTGGCTCTCTGAGAGTGCTAATGGACTACAGGGCATCAGTGTCAGGTTTGCTATCTCAGCCTGAGCATGGATAGATTGAGGGATGTGAGAATGAGAAGGAGGAGAGAAGTGTGGGTGCAAAGGCATAGTCAGGACAAATTGTGTGTCTGCTTCCCATTAGCGGTGTATGAGTGTTGGTTGAGATGGTTTACCTCAGCTGGAGACTGCATCGGACCACTCAGCTCCGTGCCAATGCCCCGGCAACAACCTTGCCCTGCAATGTTCGATGTTAGAGTCAATGAAAAGTGCTGACTTTATTCACACTTACATATTGTCATACAGATTGTCTTAGAAGAAGTGTTTTTGGCACCTGGGAACATTTGGACTAAAGCCCAACGTGCATTCTAAACCACACATCTATTCATCAACATTACAAAATGATGTGGAGCCAAAGTACAAATATTTCTTTTTGCAGAGTGTTTATATGATCAAAGTAGCTTGCTCTGTGCCAGTTTGGCAAAGTTTTATGGGAAGTGCTTCCTTTCAAAAATTAAAGGTTAAAGTTCTTTTTAGGCAGAAGCTAGGCAACCTCAAACACCCGAAACCTTGTGAAATGCTTCAGGTTTGGGAGATTTAGACTAATAGGCTATCAAGCCTCTCTGTGTGTACAATATATGTTGGATGAAGACCAAGTAGCTGTCTATGTGATTATGGAAGAAATTAGGCCTGTGGTTGAGCCTGACCATGATCCTGTGGGCGGCTGCAGTAGTGGTGTCTCACTATTGGATTTAAAAAGCCAGAGCATTCCTCTTTCTTCTCCTGCTCCTGTCAGAGCTGTATTTCATCTCTTAGCTTTAGCCCTCTCCGGCTTTCACACACTCTACATACCTTCTCTCTGCAGGATGCATAATTTGCGAAAACTGAGCACTCAGTCAGATGCTAACATCATTACAAAGCCCACGTTCAAGGTTCGAGATGTAAATGCTTTGTAAATAGCAAAGCCTCGCTTTTCAGATTGATCTCGCTTCAATCGGATTTATGTTCCCCATGTTCCATTAGCTGCTGTGGCTTCGGGCAAGTAATGCCTGAGTTTGAAGGTCGGACCTCTGAGTGAGATCACCCCTGTGTGTGCGAGAACCCCCTGAACCCATCCCAGAGAAGAGCCCAGCTGAAGAGGAAAGGGCAGAATGTGGTGGAACATGAGGTTTCCGGGCCTTATTTTCTGGGTTCATGCACTGATGGGCTTCCTGATAATGTGCTGATTGTGGAAGGGAGGGGATGGCCTCTCATCCCTGATCATTGTGGTGGTTGCATTGACGTGATGCCAAGATTTTTTCCAGGCCTGCCCCGTTCACTCCTCTTTGCCTTCACGCTTTGTTAGTCAGCCCTGTTCTCAGGAACTCTTTCTAGGTGTCCTTAATGGTATGTTGGCAGTGTTGTCAATGGTATCTGTGCCATATGTGTGTGTCTGCGTGACTGCATACATATGTATGGATGTGAAATAGGAGCAAGGGCCTCCTATGTTGCTGTTGTTATTGTTGTTGTTGGTGTCTACGCCTCACTCATCCCCGTGAATGGACTGCTTGGTCTCAATAGAAGAGGGGCGTTTGTGGGCTGGGTCCATCATTCATTTACTTCATTCATGTCCCTGGGGAAGCGGAGGGGGAGTGGCATACAACACTGGCGCGGCCTTAACACTCAAAGCATCTCTGTCCGTCCTCTTCCTCCCTCTGCTCGCTCTCTCTGTCTGTCTCTCATCATTCTCGTCTCTCACTTTTCCTCCTCTTGGCACAAATGCTGAAACAGTCATCACTCAAAGCTTGGCTGTGATCCTGGGCTTTCATGTTCTGTAGGATTTCATGTTAGATGAATTGATGTTCTCCTCTGGACTATGTGCTCTGCTGCACTACAATGATGGAAAACCACAGACAGCCCCTCCGAGAGCTTATAGGAAGCAACATCTCCTGGCACAAACACAGAGACACAATCTTTGTCCACGGCTGACAGATTGAGTTTTAATGTGGTCGACTCAGCTAAGAATCACATAGAGGAAACAAAAAGTGTCTTTTGGCATTGGGAAGATCTCCAAACTAAATGATGCTTTGTTCAAGTGTAATCGCATTTAGAAAGAATAAAAAGCCTTGAATTCATTAGTCTGTGCCTTTTGATTATACCGATGTCACTCGCATAAAAAATGGTGCACAGCGTGAAATGTACCTTTTCACCACCGTGGCCAGATTACTCTGTCCTATTAAACCATCCATGCGTGATTAATTAGTAACAAACCATTGCAATGCATTTTGAGCAAATTAGATCATGAAAACAACAGGAACTACACTGCTGTGTCACTAAAAGCCATATTGTTTCTGTAGTTGCAAAGATATTTTTATATGCAGAGTGCATTAGCTTTTTACAAATTGTACTTGTGCTGTTGTAATTTAACAAACTACCAATCTATTCATGTCCCCAGCATCACTGCACAGCATTTCCAGTCACATCAGGTGTGCAGTTAACTGGGTTTTGTTGCTAATAGAGTTAATTGTGTTGACTTCGGGTCATATTGACCCGTTTTCAATTTTTGTTTCATATCAGAAAAAATGGGACGTAGAAATAAGCACTGAAAATGTGTAGAAGAAAAATTTAACAATTTAAAACGTTGGAAAAAGCAAAAACAAACTGTGAAAAAAGGCGTCAAAAACATCGAAAAAAAAAAAAGTGACTTTTTCAAGGTTGAAGGGAAGACAACACAAGGGTTAAAGCTGTACCTCTAAACTAAGGTTGGGTGATATGTTAACATTTTCCGGCCACCGTCAGCCCAAACAACCGACGTTTGCCGAGACTCGTGCAGGTGTATGTGCAATTCTTAACTCAAAATATGCTGGCTCTTCACACTGCTTTTCCCACGCTGGCTCTCTTATATTAAATAAGCAAAATAAAGTGACAAATTTCACCCCCAAAAAACTGATGTACTCAGCCAATACCCGATATATTTGTCCAATCGCCCAAACCTACATCATAAAAAATAGTGTGGAGTTGTTGGGAAGCTAGTTAGCTCCTTTATGTTACATCCAGTTCTGTGTGTGATTCAGTCTTTGATAATTCAACTCTGGGTAAGATAGACAATATGTTTCTCCAAAAATTGGATTGTTCCTTTAAAACTATTAAAAGCAGCAGTGGTTTGTAAAGGTTATCTCACTGAATGTCATACATTTTCTAATAAACAGAGATATATTTTCATCATTAATCCACAAAACGACATAAACTATAAAGATAAGGGAGCCGCTGTGGAGATAACTTCTGGGTTTGTCTACCAGAGAAATGCCATCATCGGACCACTGTTTTGTATCATGAGATGGACGGTCCTTGACACTTTCCTGTTGCAGTAAGATCCACCTGGCTCCTTCAGTTTAAATAAAAGCCATTCCACTGGATACCTTTTTTATTGAAGGACCTGATTGTGTGACAACCAAAAGACAATTAGTCAGCACTCCTCACTCTTGTGTGAATGTTGGGAATGATTCACTAGTTCTTCAGATGATCATAACCAGACTGCTGGAAAAGCTACAAAAGAAAATATGGCAAACTGCAAACAAACAAGCCCCAAGCCGAAAAAAAAACTTGTCTTCTGTTCACATCTGATGAATGAAAAACAGATACCGAAGATAGAAGAAGGGTGTGTGAGAGAGAGTGAGAAAGAAAAAGAAAAAAAGTGTCTCTCTCTCCATTCCTGGTGTGGATCAGTCTGTTTTTGGTTGCCTTATCAGTGCAGAGCGGATGGCTAAGCACTGATTTATGAGAAGGTATGACAGTGTAAGATAAGAGGATTGTTAGCCTCCATGTGTCCGTGCAATCACTGGCCTCCTTCAACACTCCATGTGAGGATGGAAGGAGGGACTGTGACTAAGATTTCTCTCTGTCACGCATGTTACCTCCTAACGGATAAGACTCTTGCCTTACTCTGTGTTTTCTCTTTGTATCTTGTCATCTCTCTCATTCTCTAATCAAAACAGGTACTTGTCGAAATTGTCTGTGCATCTTCCACTTGGAAGTACAGACTTGTTGCTTTCAGTAAAAGTGTGAGCCTAAAGCCAAATAGCCACGAATTGCTGGATCCTACTGTAAAAAATGGTTATGAGACACTACCGCTATGGTTTTGAATGTGTTGCATCATGACAACAACTGTTGTTGAAAGGTAATTTCAACATTTCTCTGTCTATCTCCATTTGTGCGCATACTAAATCTCACTGAGCAGAACTGCCAACAATAACATGCCAGAGATATCACAGCCATTTTCTGATTCAATGTTGGTATTTAGGTGCATAGCCTGTAATCTGAACAGGGACAATCTTATTTGCCCATTTCATGCCTGGTGTGCAGTAATTGCTGAGTAGTATTGACATTAAGGGTTTACTAGAACCAGAGGCCTTGATGTGATTTGTTCAGGCCAGAAATGTTATCTTGCATTTGTTTTTTTACTCTTTTCCTGCCTTTTCTTCAAGCCTTCTCAGTTTTGCAACTTGTGCCTCCTTTGACTGCAAAACCTCACGATTCAACCCCACAATTCAAATTGGGAAACGTATCCTTATATGTAGATATGAATTTCTTGCTAACTAGAACCATTCAAATATCCTCTCCCCACTTCCCCTAAGCAGCCGCACTCTGCACACTGACCCCTATGGTCACGGGTGAGAAGAAGGTGGCAGGGTCACGGGGTAGGATGTTCCATCTGTCCATCAAACATGAAAGCAGCCAACTCAACAGGCGCTGGTGTTTTAAATGGGAGGGGTGAGAGCGTCACTCAGCGAAGGGAGTAAAAAGGCCATGGATTACACAGACAGACAGTAATCTATAGGTCTGTCAGCCTGTCAGTCAGCCTGACCTTTGGTGGCTTTGCTTTAATTGCAGGCTGGGATGAGAGAGTGGGGCCCGCGTTTAGCAGACAATTCACATTATCCATTTAAGTTGTAATGGCTGCCAACATGTTTCATCTTGAATGACATTTTTGTTTTGCTTTCAAAGCACATATTTAACCTATTGGAATGTAAATTGAAGTTTTAGCCTGTAATTGTTTTTCTGTGAAGCCCCCTCATTTTTGAGTGATGCAGGCCGTTCCTGCTGGTAAAGACCATGATATGCAAACATTCCTCTGGTCACATACTGAAGTCAGTGGTTCCTTTTTGGAGGATACTTGAAAAAACTCCAATGCTGATGGTGGTCTAAGTTGACTGCTGCCCTGTGAGATTGGACTTTAATACTGCACCTATTTGCTGTTTTCTGCAACTGTGTAATGTACATCTACCCTCACACCTCTGATAAGCGTAGCTATTACCTTGTCAAATTATCACAGAGACCTTCTGACCTAGAAACAAGACAGGTGGCATATGATGATGAATTGCAAAAGTAAAAACAAAATATCAAAGATTTGGCATCTTGCAAAAGCTTGAATATCAATGTATCATTGCAACAAGAATTTCGACTGCAGTCATTACAGTTTGAATATAATAATAATAATAATAATAATAATTAATTACATAAGCGCTTTATCATAGACACTCAAAGCACTTCGGGGGGGGGCCTACTCTCTACCACCACCAATGTCTAGTATCCACCTGGATGATGCAGGGCAACCTTACAACGCCAGCTGCTCACCACACATCAGCCCGGTAGAGAGGGAGGGAAACATGTTTTTATTGGTGGGGGAAACCAGAGCACCCGGAGAAAACCCACACAGACCAGGGTTCGAACACGGTGCCTTCTAGCTGTGAGGCCACAGTGCTAACCATTGGGCCACCATGCTGCAATAGAATATGTTCCCAAACCCAACTATTTCCATAACAATGTTCAATAGCATTCTCACTGTCTGCATTCCTTTCTGCCTTGTCTTCCCCCACTTCAGCCCCTTCTCATTTTGCTCCAACTCCCTCCATTCCCACTACCATCATCTCGCATCATTCAGCCACTTTTCCACTTAGAAAAGATGAATGCCCTTGACTGACGGTCATCATCCCCACTTCGTTTTCTCCACTCCTCTTCTCCCATTTATGTCGAACAGACAGATAGACAGACACACAGCAAATTAACAAGTTAACATGGACTCTGTGTCACTCACAGCATCCAGTCAGCTTATTCTCACCAGTTGGTCTCCCTACGTTCTTTTTTTTCCCACAGCCCTCACCCAACTTTCCTGCTGTGTTTCATTGAGTGTTTAGATCAAATCTCTCTGTGTGTGTGCATGGGTCTTTTTTGTGAGTGTATTGGTATCAAATGTCATGCCTGTAAATGTACCAAAATATAATCAGTTACTGTTAAAGGAGGCATACAAAAGAGAGTTTTGATGAAAAGAGGCAGGGATGCAATTCTTGCACACTTGACCATGAAACTCGATATGCCACTAAGAAATGACTAAAGGACAGACTCAAAGACATACAGATAAAGCTGCTGCTTGTCCTTTGAAGGATTAAGTGACAGACGATACTTAGTATAAGCAGAGCCAGTGTTGGGCCCAAGAAGTGAAACACTAGCAAATAACATCTCACATTTGTGGGGCTCAAGCTGCTCTCACCCAGGCCAAAGAAAAAAACATAATATTATTTCTGGGCTTTTCCCAAGTAATAACAGCTCAGGAGTTACCTGTGATAACCTGTCAGGGAATATCTGTTTTTTTTGGAGAATATATTTATGAATCGTCCGAGTATGTTGCTGTTAAATTTATTTTTCTTAGGCAAGCTTGTGGTTGCAGAGCTTAAGAGACTGGAAAGGCAGAGTTTGTGCTCTGAGTGTGATTACCTTCAGAATTATTGCTGAGGTCAATGCCATATTGATCTGTTGGTTCACCGGTGCACAGTTGGACACTAATGGTATGGATTACTAGATGAATGTTATGTTTGATTTGTTTGAAAAGAACTTCTCTTTAGGGAGTGTCTTGACCTTCTACGTTCAAATAAGTGGCAGAGACCGAACTAAATATTTATATTTTATTACCCTCATGTCATAAGCAAAATAATGAACATTTTTACCTGATGATGGTGCAAGAAGGATAAGCAAAGTTATTGCAATTCTTCCTGAAGGGAACATGAATGTCTAAATGAAATTTGGGGGTAATCCATCTGATAGTTCTTGGGCCCTTTCTCTAAAACCCACAAATGTGAACCTCATGTTGTGTTCATTTGTGAACCATAACTGTCTGCACAAAATGCTGTGCCAATCCATCTAGTAGATGTTTAGATATATCACAGGGTAAGTGAAAGCTTTGACCTGGAGGCGGTATCAACCAAAGTTACTACGATTCATCCTCTGGGGACCATGAATGTCAGGACCAAATTTAATGGGAATCCATCTAATAGTCGTTGATATATCAAATTCAAAGAACTTTATTTTTCCTGCGAGGGAACTTCAACTGTATATCTCAGTCTTGATTAAAGTGGTGGACTAACCAACATACAGTTGGTCTTATGCATGCCTGTCTAAGTCTTTGTGGCAAAACTCCCACTCTCTGTTAACTGAGCACAAATAAGCAGGTCTTCACTGCAGGCCCAGACTCCAACACCCCATCTGAGCATCTTGCCATGCTGCTCAACAACCAGCCGCCTGATTGTTGAACATTATTTGGTTGTCTCCTGCCTGTCATATGGCATTAGTGCACGAGGCTCGGCCCGGGATCTGCACTGACGCGTACCTGGTTGGGGGTGACCCTGCCTTTGTCCAGCAGCCACGTTGGGTCAAGTGGATGTATGCAGCAGCAGAGCATGCAGTATTATGTCAAACCGTGCAGAGTCAGATGGGCTTCTGGCACTCGCCCATTAGTAGCTTGTAGTATGATAACTCCACAGATGCTGGTGATCCCAGAGCTCAACTAGCTGACCTGGCTGGCCATTTGGGATCGAGGGCAGGTTTATATTCACATCACAAACCTCTAATTGTTCATCTCATTTCACGGCCAATATTGAATAAATGCACAGCATGCCTTGAGCAATGCCGCACATTTAACAAAGGATACCACATTTTCCATCAGCACACTTAATCCAAATGCTCCAGCTGAGTTTATTGAATACATTTCCATCCAACTGTTTTAATGCATGTTTGCAAAAAAAACATTTGGTCCCTTGGCTAAGGAAAAAAAATTGTCTCTCTCTCCCGACTCTCCATGTGTCCTGTTAGTTGAAGACATGTACTACAAAACATCCTAAGTTCAGCTGTAGCCAGTGGCCTTTGTTGCTTGTCATCCTGTCACTGTCTCCAGGGTAGCACAAAACTGCCACATGGTGTGTGTGTGTGGACAGAGGAGACAAAGTCATTCATTAAAATAACATAAATGCCATCTTAGCTGGGAAGCGGCAATGAAATGCCAGACTTATTGCTCCTTGTTTGAATATGTCATTATGTCACATCCTCTTGAGTAATTTTGCACAACATGTCGATGGAAGCATAACTGTTGAATATCATTAGATGTGACTCTTAACATTTCATGTCTAACTCTTTCTTCATGCTGGAGCTAAATACTTTTAATGTGTGAAGCACAAGCCTGACAGTCATAGGAAAATACATCATCACTGAACACATTATGCATGTATTTCCCCCATCACCCTGCTTCTTCCACCTGCGGCATGCTGGGTGTTAAAGAAAGAAATGTGTGTTATCTCAATAGGTTGGTATGCAGACAGGGGCTAGTGGATGCTGGCAGGACCAGACAAGCTGAGAAAAAGAAAAGCTGTCAGAGGAAGCTGGGCGATTAAACAAAATGACATTAACCAGGCATAGAGAGGGAGATTTAAGATAGATGGGGATGCTATATATTTTTTGGAAGAGCTGCATGCGTGACAACATCTTTAAAGAATCCGTACAGTATTCTGGATGATGCGCAAGGCTGGTGGAAATGCTCAAACAATCTTAAGAGGTTGATGCAGGACCGGAAAGTGATGAATGATTGTTGAGGTATTTGTTTCCTCTTCACTTCTCACTAAGAGATAATTCTGTTTTATTTTGTAAAATAGAGGAAGCAGCATTTTGGTTATCTGACATTGGCCATCGCCTGCTGTAAATTGAAAATCATCCAAATAAATGGTTGATTGAAAAAAGGAAAAAAATATTGTTTAATAAAATAGAGCTTTGGTCTTAACTGCAGTCACAACTCCGTATCAGACCTTATCTGGACTGCTTGGAGGAGTGAACCCTTACACATAAAAGCACAGTGGTGTCTCTACTTATCTACAGTTTCCTCCACTCCATCTTCACTCTTATTGAGACCACAGAGGTTATCCTAATGAGCTGCATCACTGTCTGGAATAGGAAGTGCACTGCCTCAGACTGCAACTCATTCAAAAAAATAAGCTTTCTTTGCATGGCCTCCAGAACGATTGGGACAGCATTTATCGGTGCCTTCCAAATTACTGTTGGGAAAATATTCTTATCTGAGACTGCCATGGCTAAGGTTTGGTAAGGTTTAGGCACAAAATAAGAAAGACTTGGTTAGGCTAAGGTAAAAATCTTGGTCATGGTTAAAGACATTGGCTGTCGAAAGGAAACGGAAAAGAACAGCATTCTCTTGTGTCAAAGTCCAACATTTTGTCCATCCACCTCGACTGCCTCCCTCTGCATACTTTGTAGCTTTATAACAACATCTCATAACTCTCTTTACTTAGGGTCATAATTCCCATGGCTGGTGTTGGGGCATTTGCTGGTAAGATATTCTGTCCAGGGTGTCTACCATAAATGCTATATCAGCATTTCACTAGCACAACTATCACAGCTAACATCCCTCCCACTAAGCATTGGACTATTTGCCCACATTCCATCAAGAAAAAGATTTTCAGAGCATCTGAACCATTACCACCAGGTCACAGTTCTTTCCAAAGGCCAAAGAGTCCTCAACACTCCCCTTCATTATTATTTGAACTTGACTCTTAACAGGCGGGATCTGAACAATTTCTTCTCACCTACTAGCACCAAACTCTTCTGCTCTCTATTGTATTTACAAAAATATAGAGCCGATAGCGAGCATCTTGTGTGTCTTATAGAATAGTGCTATTTGCTCATTTGATCTATAATACGTGTAGTGAAAATGTAGCACATAGCTTTTTAAATGATGGTATGTGCAGTCTGTTTACCATGTGAATTTGACAGTCTGTATATACAATATATTAGCGCTTGACCGCCAAACCCTGCTTCCTCATTTTTTCCGCCGCCCTTCTCTTCTCTGGAGTAATCTTGACTTTTGAAAACTTCTCTCTCCTCTCTTTCTACTCATGCCCTCTACCTAAGCTGGCAGCTGAGCTCTCAATCAGTGTTCTTGTCTATTTGGGCACACAATCAGGGTGTTTTGTCCTCTGTCCAACTCATGATTATAATACACATTGGAGAGCCTCTCTGTGCCTTTGTGAGCTGTGTTTTTTGCCCCTTCAGCAGCAGTAGAGGGGATCTCAGCCTCTCTGTGTTGGCTGCACAGAGGAGCTCTCTGAGAGTTTGACTCAGAGTTTCCATGGCTCTCTCCTGCCTGTATTGATAAATGGAAGTTCTTAGGTTCGCTGTCATGCTCCTCTCCCCTCGGGACTCCTCCCTCCATTTTCACTCCTCTACCACACCATTTGCTGTTGTGGGTGAAAAATGACCTCAGGGATTATAGCGGAGTCTCAGTCCTGGACTGGAGGGTGGAACACCCAAAGAGGGTAGAGGTGGCTGTTGTCCCCAGTGGACCATGAATCAACACTTGCTGCTAATGGTCTCTCTAAATTCACCTCCTAATTACCCCCTCTTATTGCCCCCAGCTAGCAACACACCGTGACCTTGATACACGAGGAAGCAAGAGGGCATGCTTAAAATTATTCTTTGTTCAGTTCTGGTTAAAATCACTGGGATGAGAACTGATATATCGACGCTTTGGCTCAAGAACTATGCAAATTTTAACGCTTCCAATTGAATAGAGGATTAGGAGAAATCCATATATAAGAATGAATAGACTCATCTGAGAGCATTGTGCATTTGGGTGTGTGTTGGTGCAGCTGAAAAAGAGGGAGAGTATTTGTTCTGAGTGCCAGGTCAGAGGTCAGCCAGGGAGGGAAGGGTTTTTCACTCATTCACACCAGCGCTGTCCCATTATTCAGCCCTTTCCATAATCCCTCTAACCTGTGTTGTCACCGGTGACCACTGCTGCTGCCCCGACCAGCCTGCTGCAAGCGACAGCACAGCTACAACAACAAACACAGCTTCATCATCATTACAGCGGCTTGCAGCATCTGCGTCACCCCAATCCCACACTCACAAACACGTCTTGTGCATAAAACGGCCATCCTCGGGCCAGACAGAGCCTTGGGATAGAGCATTTTATAAACAAAGTAAGACGCCAACCAGTGTTTCATGATCTCCAAAATCCAGAGATTAGTGTTGTAAGTAGAGCCCGACCGATAAAGGATTTTTAAGGCCAATATCGATACAAATATTTGGTGATTTAAAAATCCGATATTCCGATATATCGGCCAATATATATATTTTAAAAAAATCAAGATACGCTTAACAAAACATAAACAGATTTCCCTAACATTAGTTATTTGTAGTTATTTATGAGTCCTCACTAAAATAATATGATAATGCAGTTTAAAAATAAACTTTTGTTTTAAACTTTTGTAAACGTTTGTTTTATTGTCACAACAGAACACAGGAACATCAAAATATATTAAAGTTCTGATAAATAAAATGTATAAAAATACAAACTTAAGATATGAAACTTAAAGGGTTAAACACGAGTGTTGCCAACAGGGACGTTGTAGAGTGCCCTCTGGTGGACAAACTATGCAACGCCAACACTCATAACATGGTTGAAGGGTGTTTCGTCTGTTTTTATTTTATTTTTTAAATATTCATTTATCGGCTATTATAAATGCCGCTAGTTTGGAAAATGCCTAATATCGGTCAGGCTCTAGTTGTAAGGGAAGACAGTCAGACAGTCAGACCTGCACACTGATTTCCTGAAAGGCTTGGCTTTATAGTATTTACTAATCAGCATGAATATGGATTTGTAATTTTTCTTGCCACCTGAAGTTTTTTTCTGTGAAATGTAAAGGTTTCATGCTGCTTGAATGAATCCCACTATACTTATTTATGTGTAACCAAGCAGAAAACATGAATATAAAAACTAGATTTTTATATTCATGTTTTCATCATATCAGACGTCACTTTGTGAAGCAGCAACAGTACAGCACCGTATCTCAATTAATCGTACTTGCTATTTTTTTTAACAGCTGCAACAGTGTTCTTCCCCCCTATCAAATGTTACTTAGGAGGTACATTTTCCCAATCTCTCCTTGCTGTCCTCCTCTCCTCAAACCATCCTACCCCAGTATCATGACCACCCTCCTCTCTCCTGACCCAGGATGCAGCAGGCACCCGGCCTGACCCCCCAGAGATAATCCGGATTATGCTGAAGTGTGTAAGGAGGCCAGAGAAGAGCTTTCACCCCAAACCCCTCCTGTCCTTTAACCTTTCACCTGCGGCCCTGCAGGGCTGTGGGGGGCAGCTGTCTGTGGCAGTGTGTGTTAGGGGAGAAGAAATGGTAGTTATTATATGAGACACCTCAGGCTTTTAGTAGTCACACTGCATTGGTTTGGCTGGGTCTTTACTGAATGTATATCTAAAGAAACATGGAAAAAATATGAGTTTTTCATAATTTTTCACTAACCGTTATATATGTTTCTTGACTGGTTTTCTGGAAAATGAAGAATTATTATTTATTATAGTCCATCCTTTTGTGTAATATGTGTCAGATTTTGAATAACATGCATTGTATTACCCCTCTATGCATGTAATCCCACTGTATTCACCTTTGATGACTACATATACAGTATATCATACATTTAATGACGGTTGGTTGTGCAGACCAGCCAGTCAGAAAGAGAAACTAAATGACCTTTCCTGTCAGTGGATGAATTCCTGCTCTACTCCCTCATGCTTTAATTAACCTTTCCTGTCATCTAAAACATCAGAAATAGATTTGGTATAATCTCTCATTGCCACTCAGGAAGCAAACTCACTACTTAAATCAATCTCAATTCTCTGCTCTTGATTTGTGCTGTGGAAGACAGGTGTTCCTGATTTGATGTGAGGATCAGAGAGCTCTACTTTTATTTCCATGTAAACACACACACACACACACACACACACACACACACACACACACACACACAGTGTGTCAGTGGCAAATGAGCGTGAAGAGCATCTGAGTGACAGCATCCGGAAGCTTAGAGATAAAACGTAATCTGGTGCCAATTATTTGTCCTTGACAAGCACAGGTAAGCAGCAATCAGCTCCAGTGACATGTGTTCTCAGTCAATAGTCCTGGCCCCAGTGGGTGGTGAGAGGCTGATTATGAGCTGCTGAACGGAGGCAAACACAAAGCTGTGACAGGTTGGGCTGATAAGACTTCCCACTGCTTTTCGCCCCTCTGATATCTGCAATGACCTCTGTCCTGTGCGCTTACCCTTACAAAGATACACTAGCATCAGACACTCAGTATGCATTTGGGATTTGCACTAAACATACCCATACTTTCAATCCTTGATTGTATGCATTCACAATACACCGATGGATCCAAAAGACCTCATACCTAAAAAAAACAAGGTAAGGTCTGCTTGGGTTTAGACAACTATACCTTCTTGGATATGGTATAGAGAAGTATTGTGATTATGGTTAAAGTAATACTTTGATATTTTGGGAAAATATGCTTATTGACTTTCTTGCCAAGAGTTAGATGAGAAGATCAATACCACTCTGTCTGTGCGTTGTGGCATGGAGATAGAGTCCGGAAGCTATTGGCTTAGCTTAGTATAACAGGAGCCAGAAACAGCTAGTCTGCCTCTGTCCAAAGTAAAAAATACGCCTACTAGCACTCTAAAGCACACACGTACAGATTACACAAATTATACAGTATACAATATTTAGAAATGAGTTAATTAGTGAGCTTTAGATGGGCTTGTAGGTGTATTTTTTAACTTTTAAAAAGATCCATCTGTTTCCCCCTGCTTCCAATCATTAAAGCAGCCATATTATGCTCATTTTCAGGTTCATAATTGTATTTTAAGGTTGTACCAGAATAGGTTTACATGGTTTAATTTTCAAAAAACACCATATTTTTGTTGTACTGCACCGCTCTCTCTCACTGCTGCAGATCCTCTTTTCAGCTGGTCTCTGTTTTAGCTACAGAGTGAGACCTCTTTTCTTCTTCTTCTTCTGGACTATCTTTGATTGCACTTGCACATGTGCAGTAGCTCAGATGTAGATCATGTCAGCTAGCTAGCTCCATAGACAGTAAAAGAAAGGCTGTTTCTACAACTTCAGTCAGTTACAAGGCAGGATTAGCTGGGAGACTTCAAAATGAGGGCGCACATGTAAGTAGTTCTTTTGTAGATTATGGTGAACTTGTGTGTGTTGTAGCAGTGCTTTGCAATTGAGAACGAGGTAGCATGCTAGCGTTAGCATGCTAACGCTACGAGTTAATGGTTGCGGTTAGCCTGCTCGTTTCGGCTTGTGACGTCACAAGCCGTGCCAATTTTGAACAGCTCACCCAGAGACTGAAGGCAGGACACATTCAGAAACCGTATCTCACTCTAAACAGCATGGATGGATTTTTTTCAAAGTTTGTATGTGTTTGGAAGCACCAGAGACACAACATAACACCCCAAATCCCAGAAAAAGTGATTTTTTCATAATATGGGCACTTTAAGTTAGCTCCATACTTAATGTACAGACATGAGAGTTTGAGTATTGATATTCTAGTCTTAAGTCTTAGCAAAAACAAGTGAAATAAGCATGTTTACCAAAATGTTGAACTATTTCTTCAAGATTTAAAAAAATTGCCATCATGGTTAAAAGAAACCAGGTTTTACTGATAGTAGGAGATCAAATGAGACCGTAGTCAACTATGTCAAAGTAATAATATAACATCATGTTACCTCTGCATTTGCTATGGACAAATAATAGTCATTACTTGAACCATGAGGTTAATTGTTGAGGTAATTTAATTCTTTATTCTGTTGAGGACAGTGCTGATATGTAAGCTGTGTGTGTCCATCACTTGATGAAGAAAATCCACATAGGGACACATCCCTGCATGCATGGCTGCAGACAAGCTGCAGCAAGGTGGGGCCACACCTCTACTTTATGAGGATGTGAACATGAGTAGATTGGGGAATTCAGACAACATGCCGGGGATGCCTGGGCAGGTATGTGGCTTTTTCCCCCTTCTCTTTTACCCGTAACACACACACACACACACACACACACACTGATAGTGGCATGAAAAGAAGTGGCAGCGGTGTCTGAGCACTGCATCTTTCGACATCTCCTTACAGATTCAAAACAGTGGTCGCTTATGTTCCTCTGAGGGCGACCCATGAAAACCCCGCCAAGGTACAACTCTTGGCCCAAAGGCTACATACCTTGGCTGCAGAACAAAGCAGAGAGTGACCACAGTGCAGAGGGATCACATCAACAGGTGGACAGACTACAGGCTCAGATTACCAGCAGATGTCGTTCATATGGGCAGTGGTAGGAACAGATTGGGTTTTACCCAACAAAAAAAGAACTTTAACAAAACAAAGGCAATTCCACACGCACATAAAAAGACAGAGAAGATAATTTAGCTCTGTCGGTCTGGTAGTAATTACAAAGACCTTGCTGGGAAACCCATTGCTATACACCAGATCATGTGGTCTTTGGAGACAGACACTTGTAGCCTATTATTGCTGAATTCACCAGCTGGTTATAAATTCAACCGTTTAACACCATGTCAAGGCTGTGTTTCGTTTTATAACATTTTTCTTGGCTTCAGAGGCATGCCCAATTTAGGCTGAGCTGCAACACACAGGAATGCTTCTGAGAACATCAATTTGTGCTGACAATAGAGCATATGAGCGCTTTGAGGTGGACTGTTATGCATTACTCCTTATCTCGCCACAGGCATTATTTCAAAGAAAATGTGTTTTAGCATGTCTTGTCTCGCAAAGATGTGGCATTTCCCCTGAGTGCAAGATTGCCACTTTATCATCACAGATTAAAATGGTAAAATGAATAGAGTCAATGTACAGTATAACTATAATAGACTCATTGTATTTTAGCTGAAGGGACATGTCTTTTATGTAGGCTTTTAATGCGCTTTGGAATGAGTCCCATGCGCGTTAAAGTATGATGCTGCATATAAAAAAGGGTTCTGTGATGAAGCTAAGCATGTGTATACATGCATCACCCACTGAATGTTTTTATGCTTTGGCTAATCTTTGCTCTTTAGATTAACAGTACCTTACAATGAGTTATCATGAGAGATAAGCAGACGTCTATGAAAGGATTTCTTTCCTTTTGATGTAGGCCTAATTTTTGTCAAACACAGCCAAACATTTTTTCCATTATGTGTCAGTGGTCTATCAATAGCAGTTAGATTTGGACAAATTAGACAAGAATAGTGTGTTTTAATGTGGTTGTTGGATGATTAACAGTTGGACAAACCACAAGTATATAATTGTCATGCAAATTTACAGAAACAAGATAATTATTTACACATAGTTTAAATTACAATATTATTATTTATTTTTGTTTAATTGTGTTGCCAAGAAAGGTTTTATCAGGTAATATCATTACTACAGTATAATTTCCCAAATTAATTAAATAATAAAGTTATCTTTTACTATGTGTTTGTTAGCATTAGAGTATAAAGAGTTGAGTTTGGACCTCAATTTATGCGGTTCTTTTTTTTTTTTCAAGTCATCTTTGCCAGAATGAAATTAGGTCTGCTCCAAAAGTGATAGATATGGATCCAGTGATCCTGAACGGACGACCAAGACTACAGGAGAGGGAGAAAGCTGACAGGCTGTCAGACACTCAAAGTCAGTCACTGCTAACTGATAATGTGATTTGATGAATGTTTATTTGTAATGTAGTAGGTTATCTGTCTGCCTGTCTAGCCTGTCTCGTCTGTCTGTCTCTGCACTCTCATTGAACTTTTCGGTGACCTAACCACTGTCAGACTTGTGACAGCCAGCAGGCTCCCACTCAGATGCCCCTGAGTGTGATTCTAAGAGCAGAGGTGATAAATGTGGGATGTCAGCTGGTGACATCTGGTGTCCCTGAAGCTCCAGTATCGTTGGACCACTGGGCCTGCCAGAGCAGCTAGCTGGCTGAGTGTGTGTAGTTGACAAGCAGACAAGGAGATGTACTGTTTTAGGTTGTGTGTGTGTGTGTGTGTGTGTGTGTGTGTGTGTGTGTGTGTGTGTGTGTGTGTGTGTGTGTTGTTTTTGCACGAGTATAGATGTTTAACATAGGACATCCAGTGGGGCTGTAATTCATCATCATATTGCTGTTACCGCCTGCACCCTTGTCCTACTTTACTGTACTTATGCATGTGCTCCTCTGATCTAGGGCTGGGTGATATGGTTGAGATCAGTATCAACTTAAGTTATAATCCTTAAAATTCAGTTCTAGTTGATTTTGCAACACCCTTCGTTACTGGTGGTAACCACAAGGCGGTTTGCTACTACAGCAAACACTTCTTGTGATTGCTGTCTGTGTTAACCTCCATGGCAAATACAGTACATTGCATTTTCTGCGACTTCTTCACAATACAAGCAACCCCGTGTTTTACCAAGTGAATGCTTTTAATGTAAACTAGCAGCAGTAACGTAATATAGATCTGACATGGTATAAAGAAAGTGAACAGTAAACGGTGCAGCTAATATTAATGACATAAGATTATGAACAGTAACGCTGCATGCATGTATGCATTGTTTACTGAAGGCAATTATGAGCGATATAAATCCTACATGGGAATGATGGACTCCGCCATGAAAACCACTATAAAGAGAGATAGTTACAGAATTTAAATATATTGAATGGGTATTTCTGAAAAAAAATATGCTGGCCCAAAAAAGCCAAAAAAAAGTAGTTTGATATCATGAAAATTTTAAGGATTACAGCTTTAAATGTCAAAAATTGATGTTCAACGCAATTAAGCAGACAAGGGAAACTCACATAACACAAACTTCAGTAACTCATTTTCTTAGGATTTCATTTCAAATTGGCTTTGAATCATTCATTTGTATAGATTGTACGACATTCTCTAAAACAATATCCTGATATATTCATATCACCACATGTGATTCCACTGAATGTCCATAAACACCCAGGCCTCCTATAATTCAGTGTCCATGAGAGGGGAAGTGAGAATGAAAGCATGTGTGTGTGTTTGGAGGCATCTTACGACAATTACATGGGTGACAGCCATGTCTATTCCTATTTACTACCTTATCCAACCCACTGCGTGCCGTGATGCTGCAGCGTGACTACAGCATTTCACAGTTCCTGAAAGAGCTCAGAACACCAACAGCTGAGAAGCTTTCTGGCAAAGGATTCATGTCAGTATTTCAAAATGCCTTGTGCAGGTGGAAAACATCATGTTGCCTTTTATTCCCAGTAAAGTAACAAGACATTCTGCTTCCTCCTAGTCAAGAAAAGCTGTTTTAGGGAGTTTTTCTCAGCATCAGAGAGTCTGAGACTTGGCTGAGGAGAACAGTATGGGAATTTTCTGGTCTCATTAAAGTGGAACATGAACAGGTCCTCTATCTGGTCCTCTAGTTGTCTCTGCAAATAGAACAGCACAAGTGCAGGCTCCACTTTCCCAAGCTTAGTTTTGAAAAAGAGCAAGAGAAACAGAGAGACCTCCTATCAGATTCTCTAACAGCTCGGGAGGTAATGGGAGGACCGGGAGAAAAAGCTGCTTTCCATACACCAGATCTCCACTTATCTCCCCTCACACCCAAGTGTAACTTAAACTCACATTCCAGCGATCTGCCCTGAGCAGTATGTAAGCCGTTTGAGAAAAGTTTCATGTTAGAATAGTTTTAACAGTGATATGGAAGAAAGAATGCGGCAATGTTATGTATGATATGGTGTGAGACTAAGCCCTGGAGTGGTCGGCATCTTCTCTGCTGCAGTTGAAAATGAGAATTAACAAGAGGAGATTATAGTGAAGGCCATCATCTCCACTAAAAAAAGGTGAAGGAAAGCCAGAGTCAGACTGCCAGGTCCTGAACATTATCTGTCATTTGGCTTTTTCTAATGCAAGCCATGTTATGTGATGCATCTCAGGATACCAATAGCGATGAAACATAGAGTGATCCAGTGTGGAAAAAAACAGCACAGGCCAAAATGAATGGTAATGTTTTCTTGACACCTTAATGCTGCCATACATCGGTGTATTGTTTGTCTGTTACCATTCATTTCTGACTCTTGTGAGATTTACTGTATGCCTCTTGCTTTTGTCAAACCTGCCATAACCAGATTTAGCCTGTCCATCACCCCATAATGGCAGGATGTAATTGTAGTACTGGATGGAAAAAAAGAACAAACAGCTTCTGGAAACTAATTTAGGAGAGTCTAAGGGAAGATTCGGCGCACCATTAGCATACTTTAATGACATCAGCATTTGCATACCGTTTGTGTGTGCGCGTGTGGTTTAGATTTGTAAAGTAAATAGAGCGAAGATCACCTCTAAGTACAGAAAGAATGAAATTACTTTGGCAAAACAAAGGGCATATCTGTGCCAAAAATGAGCAGCCTACACATTTCTCTTGTGACCATGTCTGTGGTTTGTGTTTCCCAATTGTATTTTATGTTTTTCTACTACAGTATAATAGGCATACCTTAAAGAAAAAAACATTTATTTCTCAATTTGTTTGCCTCTTTATAGAGTTAAAGTCTACCGGCACCGCTCACCACTTCTCCTTTTTGCTGAACTCGACCGACTATCGGATCCTTCGTATGGATGAGGACCATGACCGCATGTATGTGGGCAGCAAAGATTATATCCTCTCTCTGGACCTGCACGACATCAACAAGGAGCCACTCATAGTAAGAAATGTCCCACAAACAATAATCCTGGCTGAGCTCCCTCAGGTTTACATCTAACCAACTTGTTGATGTGTCCCTGTCAGATCCACTGGCCTGTTGCCCTCCAGAGGAAGACTGAATGTGTCCTGTCAGGGAAAGACACCAATGTAAGTATTCAAATAGCGTGATATTAAATTAAAAAGAGTGCTGTTTATTAGTTTTATAATTAATCAGTCCATTACCAACAATTTTGATAATGTTTATTAAGCAGAAATGGCAAACATTTCCTGGTTCCTGCTTCTTAAATATAATGATTTACTGCTTATATTTTCTTTTATATTATTGTAAATTATTTATATTTTGAGATTTTAGACGGCTGGTCAGATAAAATGAACATTTTAAAGATGTCACATGGTGCTCTAGGAGATTGTGCTCACTTTTGCCTCAAGTTTTTTTGTAACATTTGATGGACTAAATGATTAATAATAAAAAAAAAAAAAACATTGGACAGATTAATCAATAAAAAAAGCCCTAAACCATCTTCCCTTTTGACCTGCTGCACATTTAAACATTCATCATTAAACATCATTTTATCTGGTGATACATTTGTGTAAAAATCACAAGTGTGTTTTCAATGTGTCTTTTTGGCGACACTTAAGATTTGAATGTGGCACTGGGGTCAGTGGAGGACACGTTAAAGCTCCGTCCAGTGTGTGACTTGCTGTGAAGCTCTTATTGACTGTCTCTGCATCCCTGATTGCTGATTGCATACAGCTGCCACCAATTAAGCTCCAGCAGGAACTTGGAACGTGCGACATTCAGCCGTTTCCGTTGAGAGCTGAAAACATATTCCATGCACATATCTCATACATATTATAGGTAGTTTCTAATCTAATTTTCTTTTTTTGCACAATAATTACATGTACCCTGTGTTGTCCAGGCAGACAGACAAAATGAATCAGCCACTGGAAGCTACAGGCCTGTCTGAAGTGTTAATATGATTTACACGTTCAAACACAGCCACCGCCGGTGCAGCCCCCACAAGGAAAGTCATCATTGAAATTCATATAAAAACCAGATCCTTATCTTTTGATTTTGTTCTCGTTGCCCCCCCCCCCGAAAAAACACACGCACACACTCGTCTCAACCATGTTAGGGGTGAGCGCTGGCAGGGTGATGAGGCTCTGGCTAATAACCCTGCTCTCCCCTGCTGGTAGAGAGCGCAGGCTGATGTTTATCCAACTGGAATGTTCATTTATGCGTGTTTGGTGACCCGGTCCTCTCACCGCCTCTGGCTACATCGAATGTGTGTGTGTGTGTGTGTGTGTGTGTGTGTGTGTGTGTGTGTGTGTGTGTGTGTGTGTGTGTGTGTCTCAGTGGTGGGTTTGAAAATTTCATAACTAAAATAAGAAATAAAATTGGCTACCAGGAGACATCTTGGCAATCCTGGCCCGCTCTTTAGGGAATGACAGATGATGACAATTCAAAAGCAATTCAGAGGGGATGTCGGTTCAGGCAGGAGGTCAAAGGCAATCATCCCCACTGTGCTGTCTGTGGGGGAGCACAACTGTGCGCTGAATAATACACACAGGCCCACATGCGTAAACACGCACACACACACACAAAAACACATCCTCTCAAACCTCTGACTTGTGCATCTGTCGTGTTGCTAAGATCTGCCAAAATGGCTCATCCCCCATCCTGCAAACAATCTTTTTTTACGCTTGGTACATCCTTTCTTTTTCGCCAGCTGTCACTAGCAGCAGACACGACGGATAAATCTGAACAGATATCACCGGCTTCTACATTTCTGTAGTTGGGAGTTTTGATTTGGGTGGATTGACACCAGGAAGGCAGGCAGCTGGTCAGACAAATAGAGATTAGAAAGCTGCAGACCTCGAAAGCACAGAGCTGTTTTCACCAGCAGCACCTCTTTGTCTGCACTCCAAAAAAAAGTGTTGTCCTTGTCTAGATTCTTACCACTTAGATAATTAAAATTAGAAATAAACCACATCAACTACAACAAGCCTCTTCTAAAAAAAAAAGTATTGGATTTTTAGAATCCCAGCCAAAAGGTTTTTCAGTTCAAGTCTGACAGAACATTGAATCGTATCTACCCTCAATCCCCATAGCAAACACTCTTCACAGCTGAGAGGCACTGCTTTTCTTGGTTTCTGCCACACAGTTATATGGTGTTTGGAAACAATTCCCTATTATAGTGTGGTCTGATGTGAAGCCTGGGCCGGGCAGAGACACAGAGCCAGGGAACAGAGCTGCCAAACACAAGCCAGCCAACAGCGAAAATTATAGATGCAATGGTTTTAAGCCAGGCAGAGGGGTTATTACACATCAGTGGGACATTGTGTATTATGTAATACTTTTTTTTCAATTGCACTTTCATGATCAGAATTGTTTTTTTTTAACCTAAGTCTCTAATCCTAGTGGGTTTTGTTTTTGCTCTCCCACAGGGAGAATGTGGAAACTTCATCCGTCTGATTGAGCCATGGAACCGGACCCACCTGTATGTGTGTGGTACAGGCGCGTACAACCCCATCTGCACCTATGTGGACCGAGGACGCAGGTCACAGGTAACCAAAGACGCATCCGGGCAGCCGTGGAGACATTTTGACCTTTACTCTCTGCTTCTTTTGAGAAACATATCTGTCAATCAATCTCGGGTCAGAGAATCTCCTTCTGCTCTTGCTCCTCGGTTTCATGAGTTCTGCTTCTCTTCCATCATTTTCAGCCTCTTACTTTTCATCGATTTGTGCTTTTTCACGGTCTGGGAGACTCAAAGAAAAAAAAACTTGCAGCCAGTCCTATCTAGATCTCTATTATTATTGCAAAATTGCTGTTGGTAAGGTACCTAACTGCCAACCCTTAGAAAACGCTGAGGCACCAATCTTCTCTTACCGCTGGGAATAGCATGTCGACAGTATATCTAGCAAATACCCTTTCTATCCATCCGTAGTACCCCCCTCACCTGTTTATACACAGCAGAGCCTGTGGCCTGTCTTTTTATCTGGCTGAGAGCCTCTGAAAGGCCATCATTACTGATGGAGCCTCTCATCCATCATCAGCCTTGTAGCTCACCCCTTCCTCCCTCCGTCCATCCCTCCATCCCTCCCTCGCTCCAGCACGACGGCCACGCAGAGCGGCAGCAGCTGCCAGCACGGCTACAGTCCGCACACTTACATTCACCACTCTGCCTGTTTAGTCTCACTGTTCAAAGGGAGGGTTCAGATTTCAATGTAAAGGTCAGTCCAGCCTCTTGTCATTCAACTTCTCCCCGAAGGCCCAAATGCTATGTTGCTTCACACTGTAAAGGTTTTCTCCAGCAAGAGTAGATGTAAACAGAAACCAATTGTTCTGAAATTCTTCCGCTTTGCACACGGAGGGCTTCACACATTTACAGTCCACCGTTAACTCTCAACTTTTTCCCTTAACTGCAAACTTTTTTCCTTTTTAACTGCATCACTCTTCCTGCTTTTTTTAATGCTGTTTCAGAGCTCCTTTCAGAGTGTTTCAGAGTTTGTGTCACCCTGTCGAATTCTACATGAAAAACTTATACATTTTAAGAAAAGACTTCAAAAAATCCAAACTAGACTTAGTTTTGTGATTCAATCATGTATGTTAAAAGTTGCTAATAACAATCTTGTTCCATCCTTTTCACTGTATTTGATATTGCTAGATGTAATGTGTTTTTTCCCAATTGTTGGTGTCTCATTTTGTTGCATTTCCTTTTCCTTTTCTTTCCCGGCACTGCATGGTTTATGCATGGAGTTTGCAGCTGAGTTTGCTTGACACTGAGTCTAATCCAACATGGTTACTAAATGATGAATGTAACCCACCAGGCTCTCTTCACTCTACTTTGACCTCCACTTTGACATTTTTCTTCTTTTTTTTTTTTTTTTTAGAATTGTTCGTTTTCGTCAAGTCTACTTGTTTTTTCCGGTCCTTCGTTTTTGCACTATTTTCCTCTTCTGTTTATGTCATGGTAATCATAAAGTTAAATTCACTTTGTTCTGAGCTGTCCAATGTCGTAATGAGATGGCCCGCTGTGCCATGTCTCTGTTTTAGGGGTCCCACTACCTACAGGCACCCCAATCTGGAGGGAGAACAAGTCGGGCAGCAGACTACAGCACTACATCAGAGCCTTTGGAGGCGAAGGTGGGCTGAAGGGAGTTTTGTAAAGGCTTAAGTTTGGCGCCCACCTGGAATACTTTTTTAGCCTCAGTTGGAGTAGTAGGGATAACACAGATATCCAAAAAGAAACTGAGCAAACTGAACAGAAACAGCTCGCCAAATTTCTAAATCTCAAAAACCGTATCAAAATATTAGTTTGAATACATTTATTTGCAAATGTAGAAAACCTGCTTCCCTCCAACAGCACTCGACACAAAAGAATGCTTTGTAAATGTACTGCTCTCATGCCACTGGAGCCTTTAAAGGCCCTGAAAACATAATCAGATTCTTACTATGAGCGATTGGCTCCAACATGAACGCAACATTTTCTGCCCATGTCAAAACAATTCCAGCAAAGAGCTTGATTTATTGTTTTTTTTCTGCACACATTTTTAAATCATGCTTTATCTTGTTACTTAAAAACATATCCAAGAACGGGTATAAACAACGTACTGCTATGGCATTGTTTCTGCTTTCCCTTACATATTTCCTACCTGTCAGACATCATTAGCCAACTTTTGAAATACCCGACGAATAATCCATGTAGACACATACCCAGTGTTGACACAGATGTTCAAAATGTCCTCTTGCACTGTGGAATAATGAATTCTTGTTTGAGCCACTAACATCAGAAGCATGGTGGATGAGTTTTGGATTGTGCTCAGCATTTTCCTCCACCTCTTCATCTCACAGATAACTGGCTTTGTATGCTTTTTGTTCCCCTCAGCAGATCCAGTAGTGCTGTGAGAGAGTCTGTTTTTCAGCCCCCGTAGGGTCACAGCTCGCACCTCGTCATTGTGTCTGTACACTGATCACATTATTAGATTGATGCTATTAAAAACTTCTTTTAACATCAAAGTATACTTCAAAGTGCCTTGCACATGCTGCATTTAAAGAATAACCCCCCACACACACACACACACACACACACACACACATACGCAAATGATTCCTTAAACACAATAAATCTGTTATCAAATGAGAAAGGAAAACGAGAAAATGACTGATGATGTTTTTCCTGATTCTTTACCATTTATAGGAATACATTTTCCGACTTGAACCTGGTAAAGTGGATTCTGGGAAAGGAAAATGTCCTTATGACCCCAAACTGAACAGCGTCTCTGCTTTGATCAGTAAGTGCCTGCTTGTTTTTTTTTCCTTCATCCAACGTGTACAGGCAGCTTTAAATAGCTATCTGTGGAAAACAAAGAAGTTCTGCAATATTTCTAGCAGTATAGTCTTTGGTTTTAGTCTGTGCCTGCCTCAAAAGGATTGCATGAATTCTGTGAAACTCTACATTATGGAATTAAATATTTTCTTTCAGTTTTTGATTATTTATTTCTTCTCTTAGTCTGTTCGAAGGTAATAAGCTCTTCTGACTATGGAAGACTTTAAATTTTCTTATTGTGCATTAGATTGCACCAATGTACAGTTTGGGGCTGCAGCTTTATTTCATTATACATAATTAATCTGCCCATTTTCTCCATTAATCATTTAATCATTTTGTATATGAAATGAAAATGAAATGTAAAAAAAAAAGGCGTGTCTTGTATGTTTTTGCTTAGCAGTCCAAAAACCCAAAGACAGCCACTTTACAATCATATGAGGCAGAAGAAATCAGCAAATCCTCACATTTAGGAATCTGCAACCAGATGATTTTTGACATTTCAGCTCTAGAACAGTTTCATCAAAATGTTCACTTGTTTTGTCAGACTGATGTGTGTGCTCTCATGTTGGTGGGTGGTCTTTTGTTGTGAGCAGCTTACAGGTGGTCAGACGTTGCTGTTGATCAGTGACCTCCTGTGTGTGTGTGTGTGTGTGTGTGTGTGTGTGTGTGTGTGTGTGTGTGTGTGTGTGTGTGTGTGTGTGTGTGTGTGTGTGTGTGTGTGATGTAGGAATGATTGCAATATAACTGTGAGGTCAACATTTTTAACCCAGACGTGACATTTCTGGCACTGCTGGACTGCTGGACCAGGTTTGATGAGGTTTCCCAAGTATGATGTATTTTGGCACTGTCCTGTGGTTTTTAAAGGCATTATAATCATCATTCAGAGTAAATACTTATAAATGTGAATGGCCACAGCTGCTGTACTGTACGTGCCACTATTCTGATTTTGATGAAACCTGGAGGGATGAGGCTACTTTTTAATGAAGTTTCAATCAGACGTGGTAGATAGAATTGTCTTCTATACATGAACCTGAACATTTTTCATCTGTCATGATTTCACCTCTGCACACACCCTCGCTTCTTTCTCTGTGACTGACAGATGGAGAGCTGTATTCAGGAGTCTACATTGATTTTATGGGAACAGACTCAGCTATCTTCCGTACACTGGGGAAGCAGACAGCCATGAGGACGGATCAGTACAACTCCAGATGGTTAAACGGTAATGTCTCAACTCACGGCTTGCAGCCATCATTATTTCTTTCACTCATCTCTTTCCAACACCGCCCTGCACATCGTCTATTCCTAGAGCTGTGTCGTCTAGGAAAGAGATTGTTGATCTTTCCTGCCTGCTCCACATGACCACATGATCATTTGACTCAAAGCATAAAATGCACTATGCTAATTGTTGACTGCGTGCCTGCAGAGCCTGACCACAAGGTCAGTAGTGTAGTAGCAGGGAGAAATTACTGAATGTCAATAATGAGTCACAGTAGCCTCCGCTCTCTAATGAACCATGATTGTCACAGCATTATAAATGCTGGTCGGGAGCATTCAGTTGATGTTGCCAAATCAATCACAGTCTCCCCCAGCGTAGCTGGCTCCGAGATTTTGCTCTGACCCTGTTTCCCTGACAACAGTCCCATGGTAGTGGCATGCTGAATCGGGACACCTGTGTCCTGCTAATCAGCCATGTGGAATCCCTCGGATATTTCCCCTCCCCCCATTACATTGTTCCTGGTTACCCTCCCTCCTCTTGGTTTTGGTTTGTCCTCATTTGGGACCCTGGTCAGTCACAGTGGGGAGGGGCACCCACCGCTGACCCAGTAAGTCAGCCAGTGGGACCGCGCTGTGATGCCATATTAAGCATTGTCACTAGGAAGAAATAAAGGGGTGGGTTTAGGACAGTAAAAGTGCTATTCTGGGCTCCGGGCTACTATTATTTAGGTTACAGCAGCAATCATTCTCTATAGACATCCGCCTCATCCAGTTTCTCTGTGGGGCCTTCATACTTACTGTGACATGTTCACTGTCATCAGGTTAGTGAGGGTAAGGCTAAAATGCGTTTCAAAACAGTACTTAGGCCTCATGTGTGTCCATGTATGACTATGTAACCATCTCAAAGTATTTTTCTTCAGAGTCTACTGCTTTCAGGGACATTTAAAGGATAGGTTCACTTTCTTACTTAAAACAATAGTAATTGAATATGCTATATTATAATGCTATAATTTCTCCTGTTCATACAGGCCATTCATGTTAGTGATAGGGGACACAATCCACAGGCCTTATTCTGTGTGAAATGAACAAATGTACTTTTTAGTGAAAACACAATTTCTGAGTGAATATCAAACTTAAAGACTAACTTTGGAGGACATAAACTCGATATGTCTGAGTCAGACTGCCTCATATTAGCTTCAGCTGAACTTTAGAGTGCTTTTTTGCACTGAACAAGGATTTCATACTCTATAATCAACATTGGAAGAATGTAAGGAAGGGATCTCTTAACAGTCATTATGTGCAGGAGGAATTATTGCAGCTACGAAAAAATTGTTTTAGTGTACATATGGGCATGTAAGTATTGTTTTTAGACAGACTTATCCGGATAGATAAAATAGGACAGAGGTTGACGTTGATATGCAACTTTGATTACATTAATAGACACTTCTTATGTTATATTCACACCAAAGCCTTAGCTGAGGATCATCACATTAAAGCATTTTTTTTTTCTTCTCTCTTTTCTACAGATCCCACATTTGTCCATGCACACCTCATCCCAGACAGCGCTGAGAAGAATGATGACAAGCTGTACTTCTTCTTCCGCGAGAAAGCCTCTGAGATGGGCCAGAGTCCCATGACCCAGTCCAGGATAGGCCGGATCTGCCTGGTGAGTTATCACAACAGCCAGCAAACCTCATGTTGGTCATCACAACTGAAAGGTTTATAAGTCTCTGTAATGGTTAGTTATAGCCTGTTGCCTGTTTCCTAGTCTTTTAGAGGCCCATAAAGAACGTTCCCTCATGATCATCAGTAATTGCTGAGCACGAAACCGGAACACACTCCAATTACCAGTCAGAAAACAAAATCTTTGCTGTTTGCCTCAACAGCTAAGTTTTGGAAAGCAAAGTTATTTTGGTTCTCTGCACGAAATGTTTGAGCAGCAGAGTTTATTTTAGTCCACATCTGTATACATGCATATACATCCATATAAAGCCAGAGCTCTGCTTTCTCAGTAATGTAGTGCTCCGGCCTGGAGGTTTGATTTTCACTGTTGACAGACAAATACTGGCACAGTGTCCACAACTTCCAAACCATGTGTACATGGACTTCAGAAAAATGTATCTCAAGATGCTCTAGTGTTTGCCAGATGCATCCCTAAAGAATGCAATTTACAATAAATATATTAAACAAGAGTCTACAGCCATGCTAGGGACTCTAGACTCTGGCTTCATCAGCATTCTAACATGCTCACAATGACAATGCTAGAGCAGGGATCTTTAGGAGATATAATGTTTACCATGTTTACCGTTGTAGTTTAGCATGTTAGCAAGCTAAAAAAAATAATAATAATTAGGTACTAAACACAAAGTATTACTGAGGATGATCAGTTTTGCAGGCCATAAACCAGTGTTGGGCAAACAAACATTTTTGACTTGATGATGGCACTAGATGAAAGATTTTTACAACTCGTCATTTAGGGACCATGACTTTCTGTACCAAATTGTACAACAGTCCATCAGACTTGTTGAGTTATTTCAATAAAACACAAAAATGTCAACCTCATGCCGACGCTAGAGGAAACATCAGTGGATCACCAAAGTCATTACGTCTCATCGTCTGAGAAGCAAGAATATTTGTACAAAATTTGGTGCCAATCCATCAAGTAGATGTTGAGATATTTCACTGACAAAGTGAAAATGACGAAGTTGTGAAGGGGTAGATAGGAAACAGGGGAGAAAGGGGTGTTTGACATGCAACAAAGGTCCTGGGCTGGAGTCAAACCGGCGACGTTGCGGTTATGTGACATGCACCATAGCCACTCATCTACCAAGGTGCTCCAGTCTAACAAAAGATAGACTTGCTTATGGCTCTAGAGGATCACCAAACATTGCCATCCTTATTAGCATGGTTAATAATAACAATGTAAAACATTTCTATCTGTTTCCGGAAAATATTA
Organism: Sander lucioperca; assembly: GCF_008315115.2. NCBI lineage: Eukaryota > Metazoa > Chordata > Actinopteri > Perciformes > Percidae > Sander > Sander lucioperca. Next base: position 5,312,629 of record NC_050178.1, read on the forward strand.
AAACATTATACCCTTTTTTACCACACAAAACTTCAAAAGGACTTCTTCCCTAGAGTAGATTTTTAAAAAGACACCAAATGTACATCTTCCAGCTCTGCAAATCATTTGGACTCTGTAAAATGTGTTGAGTTCCAGCCCATGAATCATTTCCCCAAGGCTTTGAATCTTTACCTCAGTAATAGAAGTTGGCCGACCTCCTGTGCAGATGGGCCAAGCTGAAACACAGAGCTGATCTTTAGTCATACGGGCCCAATAACAACAGACCTAGTGCAGTTAGTTTGGACGGTTGTTTCAAACAGCTGTTAGTCAGACGTTGGTCAGAATCTTTCCGTAGAGGTGGTTGGATGACTACTGTCTTTTCCTTACAGAATGATGACGGTGGACACTGCTGTCTGGTCAACAAGTGGAGCACGTTCCTGAAAGCTCGACTCATCTGCTCAGTGCCTGGAGCTGACGGCATCGAGACACACTTTGATGAACTAAGTGAGTTTAAATTGTTATTTGGCTGTTTAATTATCTCCCTCCATCGCTGACCCTTTCACAGCATCTCTTTCATCTCATGTATACACCCCGGCCCCTCACCACCAGGTGTGTCCTGTGTTCACCACCTGTTGATCATTTAGTCAGTGTTTGTGACCTAAAAGTTAACTGCAAAACCAGATATCTAAAATGCTTTTTACAGATCATATTCCACAACTCAGGGAACATTTAATGCATCAGCTTAGAGTTGGTGTGAAGCACGTGGCAGATGGAAAGTGAGAAATCTTACGTGACTGTGTAAATACAACTTAAAACAATGGTCTCCAGATGGACCTCTCGTTGACAGATTCAGTATCAACAAATGTCCTCATTTGTAGAGTTCTCTTCACATTTTGCCCTCCATTTGCTTTGCATACTTTCACCATGTTGTTACAGTTTTAAGGCCTTCAGCATTAGCGTCTACTCAGAGTTTTGCTGCAGTGTGTGAAGCAAAAGCTCACTGTACTGGAGGAACACACACCCGGCAAGCCAGCATTTACAGCAGCATGTGTCTGCTTATATACAGCAATGCTGGGAAGAATCCCAGGGAAGCTGCAG